>NC_080546.1:63342658-63698908 GCF_028640845.1 Ahaetulla prasina
CACTTATGACTGTATGACTGTAACTTTGTTGCTGGCAATCCTTATGATTTATATTGATATATTGACCATCAATTGTGTTGTAAATGTTGTACCTTGATGAACGTATCTTTTCTTTTATGCACATTGAGAGCATATGCACCAAGACGAATTCCTTGTGTGTCCAATCACACTCGGCCAATAAAATTCTATTCTATTCTATTCTCTATCTTTAATTTTTAAAGTTAGTCTGTCCATTTCAGCACAGTCCCAGATTTTTCTAATTACAACCTCGTCCGGTGGGATGTTCATATTTTTCCAGTATTTAACATATGTAATCCTTGCTGCCATCAGTATGTGTAACACTAAATAAGTGGTCACTTTATCATAATCCTCTGATAGTATACCTAAAAGTCATGTTTCTGGTTTAAACTCAATATTTTTTTTAGTTATCATTTGCAGCCAGTTATGTATGTTCTCCCGATATTTTCTTACTTAACTGCATGTCCACCACATTTGGTAATTTGGGGTCTGGTTGCATTTCCAGCATTTGGTGGATAGGTTGCTGAACGTTTTTGCCAGTCTTACAGGTGGTAAATGCCACCTGCAAAATATCTTATAGAGATTTCCTTTGTATGCTGAGGTCATAGTCAATTTGTAATTTCTGTCCCAAAGTTTTTGCCATTTCTCTAATTCTATATTATAACCAAAGTTTTTTGCCCAAGCAATCATCGCTTTTTAAACTATTTCTTCCTCTATTTTATAATTCAGTAAATAATTATATATATTTTAATCAGTTTTTCATCCGTCCCCATTAAAATTTTGTCAAATGCTGTTGGTTCTTTATTTGCACCTCATGTTCTAATGTCTTTCTCATATCTTGACTGAATCTGGAATTATGGCCACCAAGCTAGATCTACCCCTTGGTTCTGTAGTTTTTGCCTAGATTTAAGTTCACCCCTCTAGTTTAAAATATCTTTATAGAATACAATTTTTCCCAGATTAATGAGGTTTGGATATATTAATGCCTCCATCGTGGAGAGCCAGACTGGTATTTTCCTATAATATTGTGATTTATTTTTTCCCCATATGTTAAGCAACGCATTCCTCACATAATGCCTCTGAAAGTATTTATGCATCATGCTTCTACCATTCCAAAGAAAGGCGTGCCAACCTAATTGCAGATGATGACCTTCTAATAATAATAGCCTTCTGTGTTTCAGGTTTACCCATTCTTTTAACCATATAAGAGATGCTGCCTGATGGTATAGTTTCCAGTCTAGGAGTCCAAAGCCCCCATTAATTTTAGATTCCTGTAACATTTTCAATTTTATTCTCAGTTTTGTACCTTGGCAAATATACTTCAGAGTCATTTTATTTAGTTCATCAAAAATTTCTTTTCTAATTTTATCGGTATTGTTTGAAATAAAGAGTAATTTTGGTAGTATGTTCATTTTTACAACTGCTATTCTTCCTATCATAGATAATTGTAAATTCTTCCACCTTTCCAGGTCCAATTTAATTTGATGTATCATTGTGATCTAATCTTCTGGTTGGAGGATCACTTCTGATTGCAGGAAGGTGACAGCTGAAACTTGCAGAGCTCTGTGAAAATCAGCGGTTTTCTGCCAGCCTGGAGGCGCATAGGGGCCAAGTGTCACCTCAAAGGGGTGACAAAGTTGGAAGGGCTCCTCTAGATTGCAGGTGGGTGGCGGTCCACCTACTGTAGCTTTATCTGGGAAAACCTTCTTGACAGGCGGAAAAGAAGACAGCCATTAGTGGCCCAACCAAAGCTCTGACAATCGGAATAAATAAGTGTGGAAAATAAGCAGAAAACTCACAGTAGGTCAGGGTAAGGAACATACAATTTCTACCCTGAATTAAACTAACTCCACTAAAATATCTCTGCTTAGAAGGGAAATTCCAGAAAGAAGGAGGGGATGTTGGTTTTCAATGATTGCACATGAGACTCAAGATGTTTTTCAGTGTGCGAGCAAGTGCGTGTTCACACATCCTTTATTGAGCAAGAGTTCGTTCCAGCATGTTCAGCGTGTTCAAGCATTCATTTCAAGCAAGCGTGTCATTTCAAGCAAGTGTTTGTTTCCACCCAGTTTACACAGTCTTGTTCTTCCTCTTTTATACACAAAAGTATTTGTATGTGTGAAAAGTTTATATCGCGTGATGGGGAGGGCTTGCTGTTACAGGTGCGAGATATGCATTTTAACTGACCTTTACCCAGACCATCCAGCATGACCAAAAGTACACATATGTAGCAAAGAGAGAACAAAACAGCTAAAAATACAGTTGTTATGCTGATGTGCAGTGAAGCATCAAGGGTGGTTTCCATATCTCCTGTCCTCTTGCTGAAGCGAGTTTTGCTAAAAGTAGGAGATGGGCAAGGATGGCCATCTTAGTGACCATCTACTCTACAAGGGGAGGGAAGTGGCAAGTGAAAAATCAGAGTGCAATATACATTTGCTGAAGTGAATTTGTGAAGCAAGAGCTAATTACCTTTAAATTGAGAGAAAGACTGGACTGGACTGAGTATTACTTTTTGTTTTGAAGGCAGAGATATGATACCCTATCTCAGAAGATTTTCTTTTGTTGTTTAAACTTTCTCTGCCTACAGTTTCTTTTCCTTTTTTCCCCCTGCCCTCTCTGTTTGCTATTCTTTTTCTGGACTCCTATTTTAGAGTGGAAAGGAAAAAGAATCAAGGCTGCCATCTACTGGTCAAAGCTGGAACATACTAGAAATAATACTTTGAGCTGTTCAGGTTTAGCAAAGGTGTTTCTCAAATTATAATATCTAGTGTCAGAGACTTAATTAAGGATTGTACCCTGTTTTGTAAATCTTTGTGGAGAAAACAAGATTGGAATTGCAATCAAAATACTATTGAACCTTGATGGATTATAATTAACTTGGGTTAGCTGATATAAAATAAATAAATAAATAAAAAATTCTGATCTTGCTGACGTCTGGGGAAACAGTGGGCCTTATGGATTATAAATATCAATGAAGAAAATACAAAAGATATAAAAAGAAGAGACCTACTGGGCATGAGGAAAAGAGTGTATTGAAGCTACTGTGGACTTTTTTGGATTACTAAAACCAATCGATCCAGGTTTGACTCTGAGCTTTTGAACTATTGAGACTCTGAAAAATGAAAGACTGACTGAAACTGGACTGAAGAAAAGTGGAAGCTGTTATACTGCTTTCCCATTTTGGTACCTCAATATGTGGGTTATTTGTTATTTGTACTGTTGTGTATTGAAGGTGGGAGATATTGATTGTATTGGAATACTTTAGATGGTTAACTCTGGGTTGGCCCATGTTTTTAGTGCATAGTAGGATTACTAAAATGTTAACTTTAAATATAAAAAAAATAGGGAAGAAGGCATCTTCCACACCATCTTCAGCATCCTCAAGCCCTTCTAACCAGAGGTCAGTTGAAAGTGTTTTACAGCTGGAGAAAACTCATCCCAAAAGGAGGTATTAACATTGCTACAGGTGTTACAGGAATCTATGACCAAAAGTCATAATGAAATAAGGAAAGATATAGGGGAAGTGAGAAACAATATGGAAGAAATGAAGGGAGAAATCCAAAATATGGATGAAAACCTTGAGAGCTTTCAACAAATGATAATAAAAAATGAGCAAAGAATCCATAAAATGGAAGAAAAAACAGGACACGTAGAGAAGAAAGTAGATGATATAAATTATAAACTAATACAAGCAATCAAAAAGATAGAAAATACTGTAATAATGTTAGAGACAGAGAAAGCTGACCACTATCTAAGGTTTCAAAATATAGAAGAGGAGAAGTGAGAAGATTTACCAGAGTTAATGAAAGAACTACTGATGATGCTAGGAATAGATAAACAGGAGATGGACCTTGACGTGGATGAAACATATCAGTTCTACACAAACTACGCGAGAAGATATAACCTTCCCACAGAAGTTCATGTAAAATTTGTGAAAAAAAATCAATATAAGATGAGATCCTTAATCATCCATAATGAGATGAACCACTAGACTACAAAGGGAAACAGTTGGTGGTTTTGAAACAAATCCCTAGGAGAGTAAGAGAGCTCAAAAAACAGTATCACTTTCTGACCACAGTATTGATTAGACACAATGTAAATTTGAGATGGCTGATAGCCGAAGGAATTTTAGTCAACTGGCAAGAAAAAAGACACCATTTAGATTCACTTGACAAAGCAACAGACTTCTATGAAAACTACTTTACCTCAGAAGAGGAACAGGAAGCAAGAGATGAATTAGTACACAGAGGCCAAGAAGTACCAACAATAGGAGACACTTACAACAAGTGCAGAATGAAAAGGGGGAAAAAAGAACATTCAGAACAAGAAGGAGCAATAGCAAAAGAACCCAGAGAAGTAAGAGAAACCAGAACTACAAGACCTAGATATAAGTAAATTAATGCAAGACGAAGTAAAGATGCTCTCAGTTAACATTAATGGGCTGAACTCACCTACAAAAGGAAGAAAATATTTTCTAAACTACAAAAATTAAAATTAGACATAATAGCACTTCAAGAAGTGCACATTAAAGAGAACCGGAAGCGTCACAGTGAGACTGGCTGGAAAATAATGGGCTCCAATGAGCCTCAAGAAAATCCAGCCAGACAAACTGCTGTCTTTGGACTGGAACTGTCTTGGAGGAACAGTGAAGAAGGAGAGGCACCTAAGACGTCCAAGAGGAACAGGCAAATTCCTCGAAAGGTTGGAGGCAACTCTCTAAATCGGCAGCAGGGGTGGTGGCCATTAAAATGACCTCTCTGAAGCTGGGGCAACCAGACTAAGATTTGTGCAGGATCAATGTTTGAATGGAGTATTGCTACTAGGTGAGTGATTGGCCAACTCATAGGTAATTTTTTTTAAAAAAAGCTTTAAAAAGGTCCTGGTGCGGAAATAAGCAGCTAACTGGCACTTGGGAATGTTAATTGGAGGGAGAAGAACAAAGAGGAAGTTAAACGACTAAAACCCAAACAAGAAAGGGCCGTGGATAACTCAGGCTGTTAGGAGCCTGTTATTAGAACACAATAGCCTGCAATTACTGCAGGTTCAAGCCCGGCCCAAGGTTGACTCAGCCTTCCATCCTTTATAAGGTAGGTAAAATGAGGACCCAGATTGTTGGGGGGGGGCAATAAGTTGACTTTGTAAATATACAAATAGAATGAGACTATTGCCTTATACACTGTAAGCCGCCCTGAGTCTTCGGAAAAGGGCGGGATATAAATGTAAATTAAAAAAAGAAAAGAAAAAAGAAAACAAGAAATGGCTTTCCAGTCTTTTCTAAAAAAAACTCCAGTGATCGAGACAAGCACAATTGTTTAATTGTTCTCACAGTCAGGAAATTTCTCCTTTGTTTTGGGTTGCTTCTCTCTTTGTTCAGTTTCTATCCATTGCTTCTTGTTTTGACTTCGCTGCTTTGAAAAATACATTGCCCCCCTTCTTTGTGGCAGCCCCTCAAAAGCCTGTTTTGTGATCTGCCTATCATACCCTTGGACAAAGCATGTGAGCCATTTCCTTCTGTCAGTGGTCCATGAAAGTACATCTATACTATGTAGATGCAGATAATAAAGTCAAGAAAAGGTGAACATTTTTACAGAACTATAGATATGTTAAGGCCTTTGAGGTGAGTGGCTGGGAGGCGAGGTGTGGCCACGTGTGGCAAGGAGAGGCTGGGTGAGGTGAGGCGCCCCTCAATGTGAGTGATGTCGAGTTGGCCATGCCCACCCAGTCACATACCCACCCAGTCGTGCCTACCCAGCCGGTCATTAGGGCAGAGAATTGGTTGTTGAATTATTTGAATCCCACCACTGCTTCTAGTGCTTCTACAATTGTCTTCTGATTCCCTGAGAGAGCAAGAGTTTGACTGCCTTTATGCTTAAAATTTTCTTAAATTTGCAGATTGCATATGACTGAAAGATGCTATGTATGTTCACAAACACCTGCACCATAAAAAGCACTATCACTGAATCTAGCCTTTCAGTATTATATTAAATCTCCTAATAATTCTGTGAGACAATGGTTTGACTTCTTATTTGAGAAGTGCAAATCACTTTCAAATTGAATCTCCTGTTCCACTTTTAAGCAGATTCTAACTCCAACTGTGACTCAGAAGGATGTCTTTCCTTTTTTTTTCACTTTCTCTCTTTTCACACATTCTTTCCAACTGTCCCAGAAGTCATAAATGCCAGCAGTAAATATCCAAAGTCTCTGCAAGTTTTGGTAAATCTACATTTCAAATAGAAACTAAGGGTCAGAGTCCCCCAGAAAATAGACATACATATATGTATGTTCAATCATCTTAATTTTTCTACAATAATTAAAATGTAGCTGAATGAATGAAACAAATGATGGTGTTGCAAAGATGATTTATATGGTAGAACTGTTTTATTTTATGAGAGGTGGATACATTGATCGAGAAAAAAATAGCTAAACACACCCTCCTCCAGGATGATTCTCACAGGCACAAGCACACATTTTTAAGCTCTAGGTGTACAGCTCCATCTTGTGGGAGTTGGGATGGCTGGTTACATTTTCTGTTCAATCTCTGTATTGCTGCTGCAACTTTGATCCACTGTGATGCATCTGCAGGATAGAGAAAGGTGAAGACTCTAAGATGAGTGGAACATACTGGAAGCTGAAAGCCAAATCTCTGCCTCTGTTTACCTTCCCAATAAGCAACTGAGTCAGAAGATCATTTAAAAGCAGTTTATTAGGGTACCTTGATAAAGTGGGATCTCTCTATGAAAAAGGAGAGAGAGAGAGAGAGAACCTTGAGCCCCATATTTCACTCCTTTTTATAGTTAACACAACAAAGAAAATGCAAGAGGAAAGTTGATTGTACAGGATAATAGTAATCTCCCCTTTGCATAGGAAATAAGTTACATATAGTCAAACGTTACATATTTGCATCCCATAATATCACACATTTTCATTAAAATGAGGTCTGGCATCAGAAGGGGCATAATTGTAAGGGAAAAGGTTCTTTGGAATTCCCAAAAGAGATAAACCAGATCCCAGTTTGTACTAACAAACTTTTTCTTATCTGGAGCTAGTTTCCAGCTTGTTTATCCATTTAGCAGCGTTAAATGTGAATAAAACTGAACATCATTTTAAAACAGAGAAAATAAATCAAATTAAAATGCAAAGTAACTACGTTCATTAACAAATTACAAAACCCATGTCATTTGCCCCTCATAGTGGGGATGCAAAAACAATTTTAAATTTTTCAACCCAGATCCTTCATGTTCCTGTTGCATGAAACTTTTCTGGACTGGAGTCCATTAAGGCTTTCTTCTGCTGGGTATGTGTTAGCATCTTCAAGTTCTTGAAAGTCCATGATGGGAGTATCCACAGGGTATGGTCAAAAAGTGAAGATGGCAGTCATGTTCGTATGATCAAAACTCCACTGACTTTTTATGTGTATCACTAGTTCTGCCGTAGACATGAAGTCAGAGGGATGACTTGGGTCAGTCCTCTCTCTCAGCCCTGGGTAAAAGAAGCCAAAGGGAAATCACTTCTGAAAATCTTGCCATTAAAACTGCAGGAATGTGACCAGGCTAAGGTATTAAGGAGTCAAAACTGGATTAAAAGCACATATTTCTGTTTTTCATCTTCTCCCAGTCCAGCCTCTCTCTATGTATTCAGTTTAGTCAGGATAACAAAAGAGAATGTACAGCCTTGTACCACTGATCTGAAGCCAGTTTGTTTCATCATGATCAACACAATCAAAGGCCTCTCTATAATCAATGAAGGAAATACACTATTGACCTCTGCATATCTTTTGGCTTTCTTCCAAGGGTGAAATGCTCCCGGTTTGTACCAGATCGCACGATCAGTAGCGATGAGGGTGGGTAGTTCGGAGAACCGGTAGCAAAAATCCCTGCCCCCCCTCACCCATGCCCTCCCAATCGCCCTGTCACCCACTTGCCTGCTTGGCAGCTTCCTGAAGCGGTCTCGCTCACTATTCTGGCCTTGCTTCGGCTGCTGCAATCAATTGCATCAGCTAGCTAGGGCTTCCGGTGGTTTCGTTTTCCCCGAGAAGGACGCCTGGAATGGCGTCCCGAACTGAGATTCTGTAAAAGCTGGTGAAACAGCGGGAGAACGGCTTTTAGCCAGCTTCAAAGCTTTTCTCTGGGTGTAAGAGATTAGCCAGAGCGGCTGGAGAGCAGAAGATTGCCCCAGGGGCTCTGCTTTCTTATGCAGAGTCTCGGAGGGCTGCCTGCATAACCCAGCCCCACTCCAGACTCGGCTCGATCCTGTTAATTAAGCAGGACAAGAGGAAAACGCCCACCTCTGCTCAATTGATTCCGTTTTGAATAACTACAAGCAGACGGGACAAATACAAGCGATCGATTACTGGGGAAGCAAGAAGAGAGCTGACTTCTACTCCTTTTTAAAAGGGGAAAACTTTTTCTCACTTGAACTTAGTGAAGGAAGAAATGGCGTCTGAAAGGAAGTGGATTGGAGGCTGCTTGTGAGAGAAAGCGAAGTTCGTCTTTGTGGATTTTAGCTGAATAGAAGCTTTCCAGAGGAGGCAAGGTGAAAGTTTTTATTTTACAACTTTAATTGGAGACTTTTTGAGACTTTGAGATTTCCTAATTTTAATTAGAGACTTTACTTAAATTAAAATGGCTTCTAAGCCACCAAAAGCTCCCATGACAAGAAGGGGGTCTGAAACTAATTTAGAAGATATATTAAAGGAACAGAACAGAGTTTCTGAAGAGCGATTTAAAGAAATTATGAATAATATTCATGGTGTGAAGGATCAACTTAGGGAAGAAATTAAAGAGACTAATAAAAAAATTAGAGAAGATTTATTGATGGTTTTTCAAGGTTTGGCAAAAAATTTGGAAGTAATGGAGGATAAAGTGGAAGTAATTAGTCAAGCAAATCAGTATTTGGATAATAAAGTTGGAGAGCTCCAAAATAAAGTGGATAAAATGAGGATCATGTGGTGGTATTGCAATATAGAGCGTTGGAGAAGGCTTTGAGAATTAGGGTCTTCAAGACCGAAGGAAGAAGATCTTAAAAAAGTTATATCAGAAGCCTTAGCTGAAATGTTAGGCATGGACCCTCGAGAAGTTGATTTTCAAATTGATAAGGCATACAGGGTTAATTCTTGGGTAGCGAGGCAGAAAAAGCTCCCAAGAGATATTGTAATTTATTTTTTAACTTCTACAATAAGAAATCAGATTTTGCAAGCTACATACCAAAAGAAATTGCAAATAGCAGAACAGGAGGTGTTGGTTTTGAAAGAGATCCCTGCTAAAATGTTAAAGGATAGAAGGATTTTAGGTTTTTACACAAGAGCTTAAGAAGCATCAGATTCAATATAGATGGGAGGTTCCAATTGGTTTAACAGTATTTTTTCAAGGCAGGAGATATCGAATTGATACTGAATTGAAAGCAAAAGATTTTCTTTTTAATGTATTGAAAGTGGATGTAGAAACAGTGGATAAAAGTCTTCAAGAGAAACAGAGTGGGAAGCTGAAACTGCACCTGTGATATCAGTACCTCAAGAACAATCTCAAGAACAAAGAGTGACAAGGGAGCTATTAGGCGTAAGGAGATGGAGGAACGACTTCAAAGACAAGAACGGATTCTACTACTGAAGCTGTGGGAGGAGCCAAGCCAAGAGTGAGGGTCTTCAGCTAATTGCTCAGAAGCTTCAAGAGGCCAGAGATGGCAAATAAATTTTTGACATGGAATGTTAATGGTTTAAATTCAGCACAGAAAAGAAGAAAAATATTCCATTATTTGAAACAATTTAAAAATGATGTGATATGTTTGCAAGAGACACATATAAAATTATCAGATCAGAAATATTTGATTAATTCAAATTAGGTAAACATTTTGTTTCTTCTGCTCGAATAAGAAAAATGGTATAGTTATATATTTGAAGAAAAATATATCAAGTAAATTAATTGAAACGGACATTCAAGGAAGATATATTGCTATTGAATTGATTTTAGAAGGAAAAAAGACACTTGTGATTGGCATATATGCACCTAATCAACAACAAGAAAAATTTTATAAATTGTTACATGAAAAATTGACTTTTTGGGACTATAAAACATTTATTATATTAGGGATTGGAATGGTGTAATGGACATTAGAAAAGATAAAAGAACTCTTTCTAAGAAAATTCCTATGCATGCAAAATTGCCTAAATCTTTTTGATTTGATGGAAGATTTTGAGTTGAAAGATATATGGAGAAGGCAGAATTTTGATGATAGAGATTATACTTATTTTTCGGATAGGCATCAATCTTTTTCACGTATTGATTTTATATTAATTACCAATGACTTGCTTTCTAGGGTTAGGAAAACAAAGATATTTCCAAGGTGTTTAACTGATCATAGTCCGGTATGGATGGAGTTGCAATATGAAGGTGGAAGAAGATCATGGAGAATAAATGAAAATTTGTTTAGATATGAGGATAATGTAAATCAATGTAAAAAACAAATGAAAGAATTTTTGATTATAATTTGGGAAAGGAACTTGATAGAAATGGTGTGGGACGCGAGCAAGGCCTTTATGAGAGGAAACTTGATATATATTAATAGTAGACAGAGGAGAAAACTACAAAAACAGCGTAGGGATTTAGAAGAGGAAATTCAGAGGAAACAACAATTATTGGTATATAATCCACATGATTTAAAAACTACTGAGGCGATAAAGATATTACAGAGTCAATTTAATATGTTAATGGCAGATCAGGTGGCAACCAATATACAAAATGCTAAACATAATACTTTTGTAATGCCAATAAATCAGGAGGTGGTTGGCTTATATGTTAAGGAAAAGACAGAAAGCACGTACTATTGAAGGAATTGAATACAAGGGTAAAGTGCGATTTCAACAGGATAAAATTAAAAAAGCTTTCTTGGAATATTATACAAATTTATATGCCAGAGATACAATATTGAATATGGATATTGATAAATATTTGAAAGAATATAAGGTTAAAGGTTTAACTAATGAACAAAGGGAAGAGTTGAATCGGCCTATAACTTCTGAGGAAATTATTTGGGTAATAAAGCAATTAAAAATAGGGAAATCCCCGGGCACAGATGGACTTACAGCAATATATTATAAAAAGTTACAGGATGAGATAGTTGGTCCACTTATGGAGTTATTCAATCAGATATTGAGGGGAGGAGGAGTACCACCATCATGGAGGACTACTTTTATTTCATTGATACCAAAAGAGGATCAGGATTGTACTAAGCCTGGGAATTATAGACCAATTTCACTCTTGAATAATGATTATAAGATTTTTGCAAAAATAATGGCAAATAGGTTAATGGAAATTGTACAACAAAGGATTCACACTGACCAGTCTGGTTTTATAAAAGGGAGACAAATGAGGAATAACGTTAGGCAGATAGTGAATATATTGGAATACTTGGAAAAGAAAAATCAGATTCCGGCAGCGTTTATATTCTTGGATGCAGAGAAAGCTTTTGATCGTTTGCATTGGGAAATTTTATTTAACTTAACAGACAAAATGCAATTTGGAAATGGTTTTATACGAATACTTAGGGCAATTTATGGAGAGCAAACAGCTCAGATAATAATTAATGGTAGTTTGACAGATAGTTTTAAAATTGCGAAAGGAACAAGGCAGGGGTGTCCTTTATCACCTTTATTGTTTATTTTATCTTTGGAACCTTTATTGGATAAGATAAGAGAGTTAAGGGAGATAGAGGGTATTAGAATTAGAAGATATGAATATAAAGTCAGAGCATTTGCAGATGATTTGGTTGTTATGTTGACTCAGCCTATAAATTCAGTGTATTTTTGTTGGAAGTAATTAATCAATATGGAAGGGTCTCAGGGTTTAAAGTGAATCAAAATAAAACAAAAGTGTTAACCAAAAATATGATTAAGAACCAGAAAGAAAAACTAGAGGAAATAACAGGATTTGAAATTGTAAAAAAGGTTAAATATTTAGGAGTCTTTCTTACTTCATCAAATGGAAATTGTATAAGAATAATTATGATGTGTTATGGAAAAAATTCAGAAGGAAATGAATACTTGGAAAAATTACAATTATCTTTGTTAGGAGAATAGCAGCTATAAAATGAATGTTTTGCCTAAATTCTTGTTCTTGTTTCAGATGATACCAATAATTAAGAAAGATAAAATTTGGATGAATGGCAGATTGGAATTAATAAATTTATATGAAAAAGCGAGAGTCAAAATGAAAATAATGCAAGATACACGGAAAGAGGAGGATTAAAATGCCTAATTTAAAACTGTATTATGAAGCAGTTGTTCTTTCGGTAATAAGTGATTGGTTTAATTTGAGGGAGGAAAGGATTTTGAATATAGAAGGTTATGATTTATTATATGGTTGGCATGCATATTTATTGTATGATAAGAAAGTAGATAAAGCTTTTAAGAATCATGTGTTGAGAATTTCTCTTCTGCGTGTCTGGAAAAAATATTATTATAAGTTAAATTACAAAATTCCTATATGGGCATGTCCTAGGCACGCAGTAGAGAATATAAATATAGAACAGGAACAAGAAATGATTACTTATAAAGATCTTTTATACAATGAGAGGAAATTTACAACTAAAATCTTTGGATACATTAAAAGAAGAAGGGAGGAATTATACTTGGTTTCAATATGGACAGTTAAAGGCTAGATGGAAAGAAGATCAGAAAATTGGTATCATTCAAAATGAAGAAAATTTGGTTAAACAAATTAGAAATCAAACTCAGGGGCATATAAAGAGATTGTATACTGTGTTGATAGAAATAGATTCTGAAAGAGATTTAATAAAGGATTGTATGATAAAATGGGCACAGAATATTCAAGAACCAATAATGTTGGAAACATGGGAAAAATTTGGTTAGAAATGTTAAATTTACATAGCGCAGAATTTAAGGAAAATTTTTATAAGATGTTTTATAGATGGCATTTAGATCCTAAGAAATTATCATGTATGTATCCAGATATGCAAGCGAAATGTTGGAGATGTAATTGTGATGATGCTACATATTTTCATGTATGGTGGACTTGTAAGAAAATTAAGTCTTTCTGGATAAGAATCTGGTGGATTATGCAGAATGTTCTGAAGAAGAAGATAAAGTTCCTACCGCAATTTTTCCTTTTGGGAATAACAACGGACTGTACAGTGATTGAGACTAAGTTGATTTTGAACTTAATAACAGCAGCACGACTGTTGATTGGACAATATTGGAAGAAAAAAGAATTACCCACAATAGAAGAATGGATATTGAAAGTTTCCAATTTGGCTGAGATGGCTAAAATCTCAGCCTTCTTGAAAGACAGTACTCAAGAAAAATATTTAAATGAATGGAAGAACTGGATTGATTATATTCAAAATAGATATCAGATTAAGAAATTTCGGATTGCTTTTGAATGAAGGATGTTATTTTTGATTTTAATGGAAGAAGTCAGGTTATGTGAGAGAGAAAGATTATAATTGTGTTAGATTTTAAAAATTTAATGTATGACTGTTTTGTTTAAGGAACTATACCTTGTGTTTGCTCCGGGAAGTCCGGGGGGGGAGGGGGGTTTAGGAGGGAGGGGGGGAGGGAAAAAAAATTTAATTGTTGTAAAACTATTTTAATAAAAAAAAAAAAATTGCATCAGCTAGCAACTGAATCTGCCTGGTTATAATCCATCTCTTCGGTGAGCAACTCAATCTGCCTGCCTTTTCCATTGAATTGGGTAAGTAAGGGGGAGGGGAGCTTTAAAAAAATAGTTAATTCGGGTTTTTTTAGGTGTTTTTTTTTCAGACATAGCAATTTAAAGTTAAGGAAGTTTTAAAGTTAAGGAAGTTTTAAATTTACCTGCTTTTATCTAAAAATATAAATAAAATAATAAAATAAAATATTTGTGCAGCTTTCTGAGATTTGGTGTGTTTCTGTAGTGTTTCACTCTAACTACACAAACACACAAAATCTCACAAAACTGTATGTGGCATTTGTGTGTGTGTGAGTCAGTTGCGTTGCGTTGCGTTGTGTGTGTGTAAAGTGAAAGTTGGTTTTTGGGCTTTTTGTGGCTGTGTCAGGTATGCCTCCTTTCAATACTCAAGAAAGAAAAACCCCAACTCCATGGTTTGTAGAGAAAGGTACTTTTACTGAGTATGAACTGAAAGCAAACAAAATGAAAGCAAGCTCTGAGGTATTTGGCACCGAATACACATATAAGAAATATGCCCCAAGCCCTCCTCCCTGTAGTCCGGTCAGACTTGTCCAATCCATGTCCCCACTAGGTGGCACGTGGAGTGCATCTTCAGATGGTTTCATCCCTCTGGCATTCTCGGGCCGTTGACCTTGACTGTTATCAGCCCGCTTCCCAAACTGCCAAACACATTTGAAAAGAACTCTCCAACACTCCTTTCCTCCCCCCGTTACCATGACAGCCGTAGCAAGCAAAGTAGTAAATGCATAAGCATCTCAACAATGTCTGCTCCTTTCAGGACGACCTCGCGAACCTTGGCGGCTGGTTTGTCACCTCTCTTCCCACCACCAGGGCTCGTCTTGGAGACAGATTTTGCAACACAGTCAGCAGCACGGTGACCCTCTTTTCCACATCTGAAGCATGCTGTGGACCTCAGCTTCGAGTTGGCGGGTCCCCCAGTACCGTTTGGAGCTCCCTTGTAGGGCAGGGCAGGGCAGTGCGATCCCCGCGGATACAATCTCTAACCAGATCAATCTCCACATCAGCGGCCAGCACATACGAGCCCTGCAGATCATGTGGTGCCCCATCTTCATTGAGGCCATCTTTGTAGTTTTCCAGCAGAGCTACTTCTGACCAACCTCTCATGTAAGGCACTAGCTCGCGAAATTCCTGGGTGTATTCTGCCACCGACCTCCTCCCCTGTTGGATGGACTTCATCCTAATCCTGGCCCTGTACTCTGACAGGGGGTCCTCAAAACGTACTCTGATTCGTGCAGTATACAGGTCCTCAATGGAAGGCAGGTTGGTAGCAATTGTTTTTTCTGCAGTTCTAATAATCCTCTGAAGTCTGTGTCTGTCTTGTTGGGTTGCAGAACCAAACCAGACAGTTATAGAGGTGCAGATGACAGACTCAATAATTCCTCTGTAGAACTGAATCAGCAGCTCCTTGGGCAGTTTGAGCTTTCTGAGTTGGCGCAGAAAGAACATTCTTTGTTGTCCTTTTTTGATGACATTTTTGATGTTTGCTGTCCATTTTAGATCTTGCGATATGGTAGAACCTAGAAATTTGAAGGTTTCTACTGTTGATACTGTGTTGTCTAGTATTGTGAGAGGTGGAAGTATGGAAGGGTTTCTCCTAAAGTCTATCACCATTTCTACGGTTTTGAGTGTATTCAGTTCCAGATTGTTCCGGTCACACTACAAGGCTAGTCATTCAACCTCCCGTCTGTATGTAGATTCATCTTTGTCTCGAATGAGACTGATATCTGTTGTGTCATCTGCAAACTTTAGTAGTTTAACAGATGGGTCGTTGGAGATGCAGTCATTGGTATACAGAGAGAAGTGGGGAGAACATACAGCCTTGGGGGGCCCTGTGCTAATTGTACAGGTATCTGATGTGATTCTGCTTAGCTTCACCTGCTGCTTCCTGTTTGTTAGGAAGCTTGTGATCCACCTACGAGTGTGTTCAGGTACCTGTAGCTGATTTAGCTTAGTTAGAAGAGTGTCTGGAATGATGGTATTGAATGCTGAACTAAAGTCTACAAAGAAGATCTTTGCATAGGTCTTTGGAGATTCAAGATGTTGTAGGTAGGATGTAGTGCAAAGCCATATTAACAGCATCATCTGTTGATCTATTTGCTCAGTATGCAAATTGCAAAGGGTCTAATAGCGGATCCGTGATGGTTTTCAAATGGGACAGCATTAGCCTTTCAAAGGTTTTCATGACTACAGATGTTAGAGCAACTGGTATGTAGTCATTCAGTTCCTTGATGATGGGCTTCTTCAGCACTGGGATGATAGTAGAGCGTTTGAATATATATACACATTCAGAACAAAGTTAAAATATAAAATTAAAAAAAACAAATCCAAAAAGACAGAAAAGAAAAACAAAACACAAAACAGTCAAAACATTAAAAAAGGTGCATAAAAACACATTATACACATATTATGCCCTCTAGTGAATACTGATTAGTATATTAGTATACTAATATTATACTTATATTAGTATATTATTATAATATATTATAATATATTATTATAATATAATATATATAATATAATATATTAGTATACTAGTATTATACTTATATTAGTATAAGACAATGGTGAATCCAACCTATACATCGACTACCGTGCTGATTGCATAAAAAATAAAACCTACAATAAAAAAATCACCTCCAAACCCCCCATCACCCATAACAATCAACCAGCCATCCCAATATTCAATCAAGTACCCATCACCCTACCATCCATTCAACCAACCATCTTACCAGCCATCCAAACAGCCATTCAACCAACCTTCCAACCAGCCATCCAATCAGCCATCCAATCAGCCATCCAACCAGCCATCCAACCAGCCACCCAACAATCCACCCAACCAGCCATCCAAACAACCATCCATCCAACCAGCCAAACTACTATCCAACCATCTATACAACCATCTGTTGTACACAACCCCCAACCTACTAACATCCAAAACTAGGTCTGCACGCCCCTTACCTCTTCAACACCAATCACTACAGATCTCAAATGCAAATTGATAAATGCAAGAAGCATTGTTAACAAATTACCTGAATTTATCCTCTTATTAAACAGTTGTACATTTGATATCATTTTTGTTTGTGAAACATGGCTGAACTCATCCCTTCCTGACTCCATTATCTCAGACAAAGAATATCAAGTCTATCAATCAGATCGTGAAAACCAAAGAGGTGGTGGAGTGGCTATCTTTTACAAAAAGTCACTGAATCTAAAAAATATCCAAGTTGCACATAAACTTTCTCTTCCTGAAACTATTGTATGCGACCTATCCCTTAACACTACTCTTCGATTCTTACTATGCTACAGAGCCCCTGACTATGACATTACCCATGCAAATATGCTAACCTCAATGCTAACATGGGCTACCTCTTGCCCATATCTTGCCTCATTAACTGGATAACTAATGAATGTACAACTGACCCAATCCATACTACACTATACAACACTGTTACAAACCTAGGTCTTGAACAACTTGTAACTAACAATACAAGACTCAGCAACTGCCTTGATCTCATCTTCTGCAACAACTCAAACTCAATTTACGGACTACAAATTAAAGAACCTTTTTCCAACAGTGACCACTGCATGATTGATTTTCGTCTCAATATACGTCCATACTTAAATCGTCATAACAATAGTATTTATTTTATTTATTTATTTTATTAGATTTATAAACCGCCCTTCTCCCGAAGGAGTCAGGGCGGTGTACAGCCAAAGTAAAAAGAAACAATGTAGGGTTAAAATAAATTAAAAAAACTTATTATACAGTGTGGCCGAAATTAAAATAATTAAAAATCTAAAAAAACCCAAATTAAAACTAGAAAGAAATTTAAAATTTAAAACTAGACAATTTAAGAAAGCCCCGCACGAACAAACAGATATGTTTTCAGTTCGCGGCAAAAAGTCCAAAGGTCAGGTATTTGACGTAAACCAGGGGGAAGTTCATTCCAAAGAGTAGGGGCCCCCACAGAGAAGGATCTTCCCCTGGGGGCCGCCAGCCGACATTGTTTGGCAGACGGCACCCTGAGAAGGCCCTCTCTGTGCGAGCGTACGGGTCGGTGGGAGGCATGAGGTAACAGCAGGCAGTCCCGTAAGTACCCAGGTCCCAAGCCAACTACAACTTCAAAAAAGCCAATTATGACCTTATAAACAAAAATCTTTCATTTCTGGACTGGAAAAATCTGTTTGCAACCTGCATAACCGCTGAAGACCACTATAGAGTTTTCCTACTTGAAATCAATAGAGTCATTAAACTATATGTACCACAAATGACCACCATGATCAGGAAAAGCAAACTACCCATATCAATAAAAAAAGCTTCAATCAAAAAAAAATCCCTCTGGAAAAGAAAAAAGGCTATGTAGCAAATTTCAAAAACCGCTACAGAAATATATGCAACCAAATAAAAACTGAATGCACAAATTACCACACCAAGCAAGAAGAGAACCTTCTGTGCACAAATTCCAATCGTGCCTTTTATAATTTTGTTAACAATAAACTTAAAGACTCAAGATCCATCCCACCACTAAAAGATTCTAACAGCAAAGAATGCAATGACGAAACAGTTAAAGCAAACCTCTTCAACATTTTCTTTGGCTCAGTTTTTGTTAACACTGATAACACATATCCGACATTCCACAAACATACCAGCAATGAATATGATGACTTAACTCATATAGATTTCACAGAAGATAACATTGGAAAAGCTCTTCATAACTTAAAACCATTGCTATCTATTGAACCCGATGGACTATGTGCATACTTTTTAAAAAAACTTTCCACTAATATAGCAGAACCCCTAAGCATAATCTTTGATAAAGCTTTCACTACCAGTTCCCTTCCCAAACTTTGATCAGTAGCCACAGTCATCCCTATCTTCTAAAAAGGAGACCCCAGCTTAGTCGAAAATTACAGACCAATCTCTCTGTGCTGCATCACCTGCAAAGTCATGGAATCAATCATCAACCAATCCATTACCTCACACATAGAAATTAACAACCTACTCTCCAATAAACAATTTGGTTTCAGGAAAAAAATTATCATGTAACTTACAACTTCTCCACTGTAAAAACATATGGACTACAAATCTTGATCAAGGCAAAACAATAGATGCAATCTACATAGACTTCTGCAAAGCTTTTGACTCAGTAGTACACGATAAACTTCTCCTAAAACTAAAATCCTATGGCATTTCAGGACCCCTTCACAAATGGATATCTGCTTTTCTGTCTAACAGACAACAAGTAGTCAAAATTGGCAGTGCTTTATCAAATCCTGTTCCTGTCAAGAGTGGCGTTCCTCAAGGCAGCGTCCTCGGACCAACACTCTTCATACTATACATTAATGATCTTTGCGACCATATCTCAAGTAATTGTATTCTCTTTGCTGACGATGTCAAACTATTTAACACCACAGACAATACATCTATCATTCAAAAAGACCTTGATCATCTAACTGCTTGGTCTAAAACTTGGCAACTCCAAATCTCAACCAGCAAATACTCAGACTTACATATTGGAAAAAAGAACCCAAACACTAAGTACATACTTTATTTATTTTATTTATTTATTTATTTATCAAACTTATATACTGCACCATCTCCCATAGGACTCAGGGCGGTTCACAGGCATATAGAATAGAATAGAATAGAATAGAATTTTTATTGGCCAAGTGTGATTGGACACACAAGGAATTTGTCTTGGTGCATATGCTCTCAGTGTACATAAAAGAAAAGATACGTTCCTCAAGGTACAACATTTACAACACGATGATCAATATATCAATATAAATCATAAGGATTGCCAGCAACAAGTTATAGTCATACAGTCATAAGTGGAAAGAGATTGGTGATGGGAACTATGAAACGATTAATAGTAGTGCAGATTCAGTAAATAGTCTGACAGTGTTGAGGGAATTATTTGTTTAGCAGAGTGATGGCCTTCGGGAAAAAACTGTTCTTGTGTCTAGTTGTTCTGGTGTGCAGTGCTTTATAGCGTCGTTTTGAGGGTAGGAGTTGAAACAGTTTATGTCCAGGATGCGAGGGATCTGCAAATATTTTCACGGCCCTCTTCTTGATTCGTGCAGTATACAGGTCCTCAATGGAAGGCAGGTTGGTAGCAATTATTTTTTCTGCAGTTCTAATTATCCTCTGAAGTCTGTGTTTTTCTTGTTGGGTTGCAGAACCGAACCAGACAGTTATAGAGGTGCAAATGACAGACTCAATAACTTACAGACTCAATAATTTACATCGTGGAGACCAAAAATAGTTTTGGTCTCCACGATGTAAAAAAGATGTTGAGACTCTAGAAAGAGTGCAGAGAAGAGCAACAAAGATGATTAGAGGATTGGAGGCTAAAACATATAAAGAACGGTTGGAGGAACTGGGTATGTCTAGTTTAATAAAAAGAAGGACTAGGGGAGACATGATAGCTGTGTTCCAATATCTCAGGGGGTGCCACAAAGAAGAGGGAGTCGGGCTGTTCTCCAAAGCACCTGAGGGTAGAACAAGAAGCAATGGGTGGAAACTGATCAAAGAAAGAAGCAACTTAGAACTAAGGAGAAATTTCCTGACAGTTAGAACAATTAATAAGTGGAACGACTTGCCTGCAGAAGTTTTGAATGTTCCAACACTGGAAATTTTTAAGAAAATGTTGGATAACCATCTGACTGAGATGGTGTAGGGTTCCTGCCTAGGCAGGGGGTTGGACTAGAAGGCCTCCAAGGTCTCTTCCAACTCTGTTGTTATGTTATGTTATGTTAATAATTCCTCTGTAGAATTGGATCAGCAGCTCCTTGGGCAGTTTGAGCTTACTGAGTTGGCGCAGAAAGAACAGTCTTTGTTGTCCTTTTTTAATGATGTTTTTGATGTTAGCTGTCCATTTGAGATCTTGCGATATGATAGAACCCAGAAATTTGAAGGTTTCTACTGTTGATACTGTGTTGTCAAGTATTGTGAGAGGTGGAAGTATGGAAGGGTTTTTCCTAAAGTCTACCACCATTTCTACGGTTTTGAGTGTGTTCAGTTCCAGATTGTTTTGGTTGCACCACAAGGCTAGTCGTTCGACCTCTCGTCTATATGCGGATTCGTCATTGTCTCGATATTGTTATATAAAAACAATATAATAAATAAACATTAAAACCCAGTTAAAACTAAATATTATCATAGCCTGATCACTAAAACAGTAAAAATCATTAAAACCCCCATTAAAATTTAGCTAACTTGATGGACATTACCTTACAGATGACCCCCATCCCATTAAAGACCTTGGAGTTTTCATGTCAAACGATCTACGTGCCAACGCCCACTGCAACTACATAGCAAAAAAAGCTCTAAGAGTTGTAAACCTAATCTTGCGTAGCTTCTTTTCCAAAAACACTACACTACTAACCAGAGCATATAAAACATTTGCTAGACCAATTCTAGAATACAGCTCACCTGTTTGGAACCCTCACCACATCTCTGACATCAATACAATTGAACGTGTCCAGAAATATTTTACAAGAAGAGTTCTCCATTCCTCTGAAAACAACAAAATACCTTATCCCACCAGACTTGAAATCCTAGGCTTAGAAAACTTGGAACTCCGTCGCCTTTGACAAGACCTAAGTTTAACTCATAGAATCATCTATTGTAATGTCCTTCCTGTTAAAGACTACTTCAGCTTTAATTGCAATAATCCTAGAGCAACCAATAGATTTAAACTTAATGTCAACCACTTTAATCTAGATTGCAGAAAATATGACTTCTGTAACAGAATCATCAGTGCTTGGAATACTTTACCTGACTCTGTGGTCTCTTCCCATAATCCTAAAAGCTTTAACCAAAAACTTTCTACTATTGACCTCACCCCATTCCTAAGAGGACCATAAGGGGCGTGCATAAGCGCACAAACGTGCCTACCGTTCCTGTCCTATTGTTTTTCTTTTTTTCTTCATATATATATATATATATTTATATATGCTTATACCTCCTTATATTTACTCATATATATGTTTATATACTATATAATCTTTTTGTATGATGCCTACATATATTGTTGTGACAAAATAAATAAAAAAATAAAAAAATATTACTAAAACATTAGTTCCCACCTCTTGCAAAACAGGTCCTCCCAAAATTTTTAAACTACTAAATCTATTTGCAACTTGCTGACCTGTCTTCTATATGTTATATTAATGACAAAATAATTCTCAGAAAAAACAACAATAGTAAATCAGAACAAAATTAAAGTTTCAAACTAAAACTTCCTTACATCACAGTTGAACATATATAAGATCATATTCCAATGGCTAATACCAGAAGGCATTTTAATCTCCTGGCAGGAGAAAAAAATTAGGATAGATACATTAGACAAGGCCCAGGAGTTTTTTGAACACCACTTTGCCTTAGAGGAAGAAAAAGAGAGTAGGAAGGAAGTTGAGAGCAAAAGCCAGGAAGAATACCATCTGGAAGAAAATTAAGGGGAGCAGGAAGAAAGAAGAAAACTAGAAAAGGAATGAACAATAGGGGCAAAGGAAAAAAAATCAAATAGAAACAAGAAACACAAGAAGGTTAAGAACAACGAACAAATAAGAACGAATATGGAGGAAGAAATACAAATGATTTCAATAAACATAAACGGTCTAAACTCACCAGCTAAAAGATCGTAAACACTCACGAAGCTGCAAAGATTAGATATAGTCATTATAAATTTGCAGGAAGTACATATTAAGAAACAGCATAGAAAACTACTAGAATACCCAAGATTAGGCAAATTGTATACATCATTGGCAGAACAAAAAAAAAAAAGAGAAATAGCAGTATGCAGCAAAAAAACAATTAAAAACAAAACAAATATATACAGATGAGGAGGGGAGGATCTTAATGATCGAAATAAAAACAGAACAAAAAACAATATTATTGATCTCTATTTACGCACCAAATAATAATCAAAATGAATTTTATAGAAAGATACACAACAAAGTAAAAGAATTAGAATATGAAAACATTTGCCTAATTGGTGATTTTAACGTGATTATGGATGTGAAAAAAGATTATCAAAGCAACAAGAAAAACAAAACTAAGAAAAGGACACTACCAGACACATTTCACGAGATGATACATGAATTATGCCTTCAAGATACATGGAGGGAGATAAATAAAGAAAAAAAAACAATACACATTCTATTCTAGTCCAGATCAATCATGGTCTAGGATAGATATGGTATGGATGACGGCAGAACTTAGAAAAGATGTAGAAGAAGTGGAAATAATAACAAACATATGGGCGGATCATAATCACATAAGTATAACATGGAAAGGCCAAATGAAATGAAAAAGATGGATGATGAATAAAGAAATATTAAAAGATAAAGAATATGTACAAATTATTGAAAAGGAAATGAATATATATTTTAGAATAAACACAAAAGAAGAAACATCCCTCCAAAACCTATGGGACACTGCAAAAGCATACATAAGAGGTCTAACAATTGCTTACACATCGAAGAAAAAAAAATTAGACAATTTGTTAAAAGAACTCAAAAAATGGGAGTCAGATCTGCAGAAGGAACCCCATGTTGTGGCCCAGGCCCAAGTAGGTAGTAATAAACTTAGTCCATGGAAGAACAAACTTTATTTGAACAGCTGGGAATTACTTCATTCCCAGCATCATTCAACTCAAAGTAAAACAAATGCCTCCTAACCCAAATTCCTCAGTTATCTCACAAACCTTAGTCCAATTAGGCAAACTGCCAAAGGCCCTTCATGGCCAACATCCAGAAGCCACAAAAACAAAGACGTACACGAAGCAGAAGATGGAGCAGAAGACGCAGCTGCAACATTGTTTTCTGGCAAAGCTGAAACACCGGTGCTGGTCTGTTTTAAGCCTTATGGGAGGGGTCAATCATCTCTTGGCCCTACTCCCAAGTTGTCCTCTCTGCTTGAGCTGCTCTTGCCTTCTGGCAGCTCTTCTCATGTGTGCATTAGGAACAGTCTCCTCCTGTTCCTCTGCCTCACTACTATCAGTCTCTGGAGGCTCTGGAGTCCACACCTCACTTCCCGATGGCCCTGGCCTCACCTCAGGCTCATCGCTGTCTGACTCCGTTGCCAGCTCCGTAGGCTGCTGATGGATCACAACACTATCCCTCACCACTGGGCCCTTCCCCCGGGGCTGACGATCCGGCCAGGATGAGAATTGGTCATGCAAGGCTTTCACTAAGGCAGGAGCATGCACGGAGGTTGCATCCTCCCAGGTGAAGTCCTCAGGCCCATATCCCTTCCATTCAACGAGATATTGGAACCATCCTTTGAGCCACTGGGAGTTCTGAATGCTGGCAACCTCATACTCAGGTGGTTCATCTCTGTCATATGGTGCCGGTTGGGGACGGTCAGGTTGGCGGAGTGGACAGGTGGGCCATTCTGGGACAAGAAGGGATCTATGGAACACTGGGTAGACATGCATCAAGCGTTGCAAGATCAGGCGATAGGTGACCAGGTTAATTGTCAGGCCTGGAAACCATACTAGACTTTAGGGTTCCAGACGCTGCCACATTTTTCCCCTGAGGGGAAGAAGGGGGGCTGAGGGGTATGGTAACATTCTTCAAGCGGTCAAGGTCGGATGGTGTTCACATCTGCAGGAAGAATGGCAAGAAGATATTCGAATGAACTGGGAGAACGTGGGACCATGTGACCATCAAAGGGGTCAGGGGGGTGGGACTCTTGGGGTTTGTATAACTGGGAAAAGAATCCAGAAATTCAGTTTTGGAATTTCACTCATCGTGTGCCAGTTTCCTCATGCTAGTAAAGAACTCTGAAAAACAATGGCTTCTGAGTTTTTTTATGCAGAAGAGGTTTTTCTGGAACCTCGACTTTATTCCAAAACTCATTACTTTCTTTTGCTAACGGTACCCTCTCCTCCGCTCAGAGGGGGCCCGTTAGGGGGGTGCTGGGCCCCAGCCTCCGCAACCTCCACAGCGGTGCAAAGACCCAGCGAAGATGGAAGAGCAGCAAGCTGAAAGCGTGGATGTAGCACAGAAGCTTGAATCTCACGATTTAGTTGAAATCGCCTACTTCCCATCGGAAGATATGACTCAAAAACCCGAAGTGGTAGAGCCTGCTTGTCAGCTTGGAGCACGGCCCAAAGACTCCGATTCATGGGTAAGCTGTCATTCTGGGGCGGAATGGAGAGCCCCCTCCCTCTTCTCAACCTCACTGGAGGACAGTAAAACCCGGAGAATCGGGAGAGTTGCTGGATTGGGACCTGAGAAACCCCCTGAAATCCCAGTCCCTATTAGACCTCCCTGAAACTTTTGAGCGTTTGGAAGTGAGGCCTCGTATAAGCTCAGCTCACCCACCTCGAGAGCTTTTAGCTCAGCCTAAATTCACCTTCCCTCCCACCAGAGAGGGAGAAATTACTGAAGCTCAAATCCGTTCCGATAAACGCAGGAGGACCTCCCTTCCCTCCTTCAGACGGCAGGGAGTTCAGGCAGCACCAGGGACTTGGGGGGAATCGCAACTCCCCCCTCCAATTGACTTTTCCCGCCAACAGAGGCCTACGCTGCCTCCAGCTGCTTCTATTCCTCCTGGCTGGGCATTTTATCCTGGACAAGGGTGGATCCAATACCAATGGCAACCAGCCAGTTCACCACCTTTCTTTCCTGGGGGCTCCAGGCCGATTTTTGCCTCGACAGCTGAAGCATTTCAAGGACTTCCTTCTCAGCAGCCAGGGGGAATTCCACCCCCCTTCACAACTCAGCAACCAGCTACAACAGCAACGGCCGTCCCCCAAATCCCTCTTCAACCGCAAGCAGGCCAGTTAAACCCACCTGCACCCCCTCACCCAGCCCCTCCCCCTTTCAAACCAACCTTTGATGGGAATCCACACCACCTGGCTTACTTTCTCAGCAGAATTGAGGCTTACGTTGAACAATATAGACATCAATACCCATCAGAAAGAAGCCTAATCAACGCCATCTCGGATGGTATGAACGTGGGGCTAGCCTCAGAATGGATAGCTCAACTACACAATGAACGTGCACCAGAACTAAACGATGTTCACGGATTCATGGCACTGCTTCGCAACAGGTTTCAAGATGATGACCTAATTGCAGAATGTGAAGCCACCTTAAAAACGATGAAGCAAGGTAACAAGCCTTTAAAACAATTTGTATGGGATTTCAGAAGGGTTGCTGGCAATCTCAGACATTGGCCAGATCGCATCGTCCTTCACTACTTCAAAGAGGCCATTGATCAAAACATCAGAAAAGCCTGCTCCACCAGAGGAATCCCAGAACAACTAAATGACTGGTACAATGTGTCCATCGCTCTGGACAGAGAATTCAACCCCCTCCAAAGCCAATCACCAACTACAACTCCACAACGACCACCTACAAGACCCTCCCTCTTAAGACCAACCACACCCTCCACCTTTCAGCCTTCAACAATAATCAAATGCTACCGTTGTGGAAAACTAGGACATCGGGCATCAGTTTGCCTAGCCCCAACACCCCTCCCACAGTATCGCCCACCAACTGCTACCCGACCACGCAAACCCCCTCGAAACAATCCAAATACCAGTCGCTTTGCAAGACAAGCCATAGACCTCCCTACTGACCTTCCGTCATCTGATTCACCTCTTGACGACTCAAACCAAGCAGAAAACAATCCAATGGTGAGTGCACCCATTCCTCCTTTTGCTATCAAAGTCAACTTAAAAATTCCAGGGGGAGGGGCCAAAAAAGATTTAGAGGCTATTGTGGACACAGGATGCACCAGATGCCTAATTTCAACCTCTACGGTCGCCCAACTCCGTATAAAAACATTTCCCTTGAAACACCCAATTAAATTCCACCAAGTAGATGGAACCTTAATTGGTGGCGTTCCAGCGACCCAAATCACACAACTGGTTCGCTTAGAAATTGGAGCCCATCACGAACTTATAAGATTCATAGTAATTCCAAAGATGTCAGAATCCATCATCCTGGGTTTAGCTTGGTTGGACAAATGGGAACCCACAATCAAATGGGAGGATGGATTCAGGAAAATTATATGGACTTTCAGACCCTTAGACCCAATTCCCCCTGCCGAAAAAAACCTTATCCAAAATGACCACCAGAGGGAACCAACAACCACCATATCCAATCCATCTCCTAATGAACCACGCATCCCTAAAGCGTACATGGATTTATCAGACGTTTTTAGCGAGGATGAATGTAACCTCTTACCCCCCCACCGACAAACTGATTGCGCAATTGAATTGCACCCGGGGGCAAAATTACCAAAACCCAAAATGTATTCAATGACACCAGCCGAAATGTCTGAACTAAGAAAATACATTGACACTAACCTAGCCAGAGGGTTCATTGAACCAGCAAAATCACCTGTAGCTGCGCCCGTGCTATTTAAACAAAAGAAAGATGGTTCGCTTAGATTGTGTATTGACTTCAAAAATATCAATGCAATTTGCATACAAAACACATACCCTTTACCACTTATGCACGATTTGCTGAACCACTTATCAAAAGGCAAAATTTTCACCAGATTTGATTTAAGGGAAGCCTATTACCGGGTCCGCATCAAGGAAGGTGATGAATGGAAAACGGCTTTCAACTGCCCCTTGGGCAGTTTCCAATACCGTGTCATGCCTTTTGGCCTCCAAGGGGCTCCAGCTGTTTTTATGCAACTAATTAATGAAACCCTGCACCCCCATCTCTACAATGGGGTTCTTGTCTACTTAGATGATATTCTTATCTACACAAACAATATCGAAGAACACATCAAATTGGTCAGACAAGTCCTTAAAAAGCTCATAGCGGCCAAACTATATGTCAAACTTTCCAAATGCGAATTCCATAAGGAATCCCTAGACTACCTAGGTTACCGGATATCAAACAAAGGTATCTAAATGGACCCAGGAAAAGCGAAAGTGGTGTTGGATTGGCAACCGCCACGCACATGTAAGCAACTTCAAAGTTTCTTGGGATTCGCGAATTTTTACCGCAAATTCATTCCTTCTTTCGCAGAAGTAGCTCTACCATTAACAGAATTGCTAAAAACTGGGCCATTACACGCCAAACCCAAACCTACCCAACCCCTACCTTGGACAATGGACTGCCAACGTTCCTTTGAACATCTGAAATGCCTATTCTCCATGGAACCAATTCTTCAACACCCGGATCCAAATAAACCTTTTGTGGTCCAAGCTGATGCAAGTGATGTAGCAGTAGCCGCTGTCTTATTACAACGGAATACCGACAACAATCTAATGCCCTCCGCGTATGTGTCTAAAAAACTGACGGACACTGAACGCAGATGGGCAGTTTGGGAAAAGGAAGCCTTTGCAGTACGCTGGGCACTCCTCTCCTGGAGACACTTCCTTGAAGGGGGAAAAGAACCATTCGAGGTGTGGACCGACCACAAAAACCTCGAATACTTAAAAACCCCTCGAAAGCTTTCTCCCAAACAAGTTCGATGGGCTCAGTTTTTCAAACGGTTCCATTTCACCCTCAAATACATCCCCGGCGACCAAAATCTACTGGCGGACGCCCTATCTAGAAAACCACAATTTGACAGCCAATGCAAAGAGGTAATACATGCGATGATTCCCGATAGCGAACCGGCTAGCCAAGCATTTACTCGACCGCGATCACGCCATAATACTAACATCCCACCAAATAAACTACTAGCGGAATTAAAATCAGCACTCACTGACGATGCTTGGTTTAAAGAAAACTTGCCAGACCTCACCTTAAGGGATGGGATACCCTGGAAGGGAACCAAGATTTATGTACCCGTCGCTATGCGGCTGCCAAACTACAGAGAAGCCACGACTCTCGCCTAGGAGGTCACTTTGGATTTTTAAAGACTTTCCACTTGGCTAGGAGACAATTCTGGTGGCCAAAAATGAAATCAGATGTCGAAGACTATGTCCGGAGCTGTGCTACCTGCGCTACCATGAAGTCCAGACCAGGGAAACTCCCTGGACTCCTACAACCCGTAGCCGAACCCACCAGACCCTGGGAAGAGATTGCTATGGATTTTATTGTTGAACTCCCATCTAGTGGGGGAAATACAGTGATATGGACCGTAGTGGACTTGTTCTCTAAACAGGCCCATTTCACTGCGTGCAATGGATTGCCATCGGCAAGAAAATTAGCAAAGCTCTTTGTCAAACACATCTACAGACTGCATGGAGTTCCTAAAAGGATAATATCTGACAGGGGTGTTCAATTCACAGCCAAGTTCTGGAGGGAGTTCCTACGGTCCATTGGGTCGTCTCAAGGACTTAGTTCTGGATTCCATCCGGAGACCAATGGAGTGGCTGAAAAATTGAACTCGATGGTGGAACAATACATACGGTGTTATGTAAATTACCAACAAGAAAACTGGTCAGATTTGTTACCATTTGCAGAAGTCGCATATAATAATGCTGTACACAGCAGCACGGGGTTAACCCCTTTTCAAGTAACCACTGGCATGGACTTCGTTCCAATGCCTGAACTCCCTGTGCAACCCCCCACTTCCGTTTCCCTAATGGACTGGATGAATTCGTTGAAAAAAGGTTGGGAAAATACAAAAAAGGCCTTAGCTGTGACAGCTCGGAATTACAAAGCCCAAGCTGACAAACACCGTTCCCTTCAACCCCCTTTTCGCATTGGAGATAAAGTCTTTTTATCTACTAAGTATCTGAGGTTGAGATTACCCAGCAGAAAATTTGGTCCAAAATTTTTGGGTCCTTTCCCCATTGTAAAAATTATTAATCCCGTTACCGTCCAACTCAAGCTCCCTCGGATGTTGGGGAAAATACACCCGGTATTCCATACCAGCTTATTAAAACCTGCTAGACAGTCTGGTCTGAGACCTCAACCTGCCGCTCCCCCACCACCCTTGATAATACAAGGTGAAACCCACTATGAAATCAAGAAAATCCTTGACTCTAGACTATAGAGAGGTCAATTACAATATTTAGTCCACTGGAAGGGATATCCATTATCTGAATCTACTTGGGTCAAAAGTTGGAAAGTAAATGCGGACAATTTGATTAAACAATTTCACGACACTTTCCCTGACAAACCTAGAAAACCTCTTGGAGAGGGGAGGGTGGGGTAGAAGGGAAGTGTGGACCACTGACACTCTTCTTTATCAACTCTTTGTTTTCTTTCCTAGGATATAGCTTCTTTTCCAAGGGGGGATGCCTGTCAGGCCTGGAAACCATACTAGACTTTAGGGTTCCAGACGCTGCCACATTTTTCCCCTGAGGGGAAGAAGGGGGGCTGAGGGGTATGGTAACATTCTTCAAGCGGTCAAGGTCGGATGGTGTTCACATCTGCAGGAAGAGTGGCAAGAAGATATTCGAATGAACTGGGAGAACGTGGGACCATGTAACCATCAAAGGGGTCAGGGGGGTGGGACTCTTGGGGTTTGTATAACTGGGAAAAGAATCCGGAAATTCAGTTTTGGAATTTCACTCATCGTGTGCCAGTTTCCTCATGCTAGTAAAGAACTCTGAAAAACCATGGCTTCTGAGTTTTTTTATGCAGAAGAGGTTTTTCTGGAACCTTGACATTAATAACTGCCTCAACAGGAAACAGACCAAGGTACTGGTGGTCTAGCTTCCTGACCGGCCGGTCGGACGGAAGATGCTTGGTGGACAACCAGACCCAATCTCCCACAGCCAATGGTGGCAGCGCCCATTGAGATCAGTCCGCGACTCTTTTATAATCCTCCTTGGCTTTCTCTAGATACCGTCACACCAACTGATGGACGGCCTGCAACTTGCACAGAAAATCATTAGCCACCGGTACCAGGGAGTCGAGTTATGTGAGGGGACAGAACCAAGGGTGATATCCAACATTAGCCAGGAAAGGGGTCGTTTGTATGGAGGTGTGTTGCGAGTTGTTGAACGCAAACTCTGCTACTGCCAAATAATCTGACTAATTGTTTTGTTGCTGGTTCACAAAGTAGTGCAGATATTGCTCCAGAATGCCGATAACTTTCTCAGTCCTGCCGTCAGTTTCCGGATGATGTGCCGATGACAGGCAGATCTTTACATCCAAGGCCTTCATCAGCCTTTCTAAAACTGGGCAGTAAATTGAGCCCCTCGGTCCAATACGACCCTATCTGATAGGCCGTGGAGCCGGAAAACCTGTTGGATAAACATACCCTTCAAAAAGACCTTGACTTTGTATCTGAATGGTCTAAAACTTGGCAACTCCAAATCTCAACCAGCAAATGCTCAGTCTTACATATTGGAAAAAAGAACCTAAACACTAAGTACAAGCTTGATGGACATTATCTTACAGATATCCTCATTTCTTCTAATTGCTGTTTATGTCCCACCACAAGCCTGTGTAAACAAGGCATTACGAACTCTAGCTGACCAAATCATGGAGGCTGAAGCCAAACACCCTGATTCACTGGCCATTGTTTTGGGAGATCTAAGCAAGGCAAACTTAAGGCAAGAGCTACCAAAATACTTTCAGCATGTCAATTGTCCCATCAGAGGCAAGAATACTTTAGACCATTGCTACACAACACTAAAAGAGGCTTTACCACGTGCAGCTGTAGGACACTCTGATCATTGCATGATTCACCTTGTACCTGCTTACAGGCAAAGACTTAAAACCACAAAACCAACAATTAAATCAGTGAAGACCTGGACGGAAGAGGCAAAATTAAAGCTGCAGGCATGCTTTGATTGCACTGATTGGAATATCTTTGAAGATACCTCTGCAGAACTGGATGAACTCACAGATACTATAATATCATATGTCAGCTTCTGTGAAGACCTATGTGTACCTACAAGGAACTTGCGAATATACAGTAACAACAAACCTTGGTTCACACCTAAACTTAAGTAGCTACGACATTCCAAAGAGGAAGCCTACAGAAAAGGTGATAAAATGCTGTACAATCAGGCCAGAAATGCACTAACAAGGGAGATCAGAGCAGCAAAAAGAAGCTACTCTGAAAAGCTAAAGAATCAGTTTTCAGCAAATGAACCAGCAAACATGTGGAAAACTCTTAAAAATATCACCGGCTATGGCAAACCTCCTTCCCAGGCTGAAGGTAATCAACAACTGGCAGATGACCTGAATGAGTTTTACTGCAGGTTTGAAAGGAAACTACAGCCACCTATCTCCACAACCCCTATCTCAGACATACCAAAAACAGCCAAGCCTCCTACAACTGACCCCATTTCATTGGGTTCACAACCCCTAGTGATCACAGAAAAGGAAGTGCAGGACCTATTTCACAGACAAAAGCCAGGAAAAGCTCAGACAAGATAACTCCTTCTTGCTTAAAAGTCTGTGCTGACCAATTGGCCCCCATCTTCACCCATATCTTCAATAAATCACTAGAGATGTGCTATGTTCCTTCTTGCTTCAAACGCTTTACCATCATCCCAGTGTCGAAGAAGCCCACCATCAAGGAACTGAATGACTACGGACCAGTTCCTTTAACATCTGTAGTCATGAAAACCTTTGAAAGGCTAGTGCTTTCCTACCTGAAAACCATCACGGATCCGCTGTTAGACCCCTTGCAATTTGCATACCGAGCAAATAGATCAACAGATGATGCTGTTAATATGGCTCTGCACTACATCCTACAATATCTTGAATCTCCAAAGACCTATGCAAGGGTCCTTTTTGTAGACTTTAGTTCAGCATTCAATACCATCATTCCAGACATTCTTCTAACTAAGCTAAACCAGCTACAGGTACCTGAACAGACTTGTAAGTGGATCACAAGCTTCCTAACAAACAGGAAGCAGCAGGTGAAGCTAAGCAAGATCACATCAAATACCTGTACAATTAGCACAGGGCCCCCCCAAGGCTGTGTGCTCTCCCCACTTCTCTTCTCTCTGTATACCAATAACTGCATCTCCAACAATCCATCTGTTAAGCTACTGAAGTTCGCAGATGACACAACAGTGATCGGTCTCATTCGAGACAATGACGAATCTGCATATTGCCGAGAGGTTGAACGACTAGCCTTGTGGTGCAACTGAAACAATCTGGAACTGAACACACTCAAAACCGTAGAAATGGTGGTAGACTTTAGGAGAAACCCTTCCATACTTCCACCTCACACAATACTAGACAACACAGTATCAACAGTAGAAACCTTAAAATTTCTAGGTTCTATCATATCGCAAGATCTAAAATGGACAGCTAACATCAAAAACATCATCAAAAAAGGACAACAAAGAATGTTCTTTCTGCACCAACTCAGAAAGCTCAAACTGCCCAAGGAGCTGCTGATTCAGTTCTACAGAGGAATTATTGAGTCTGTCATTGGCACCTCTATAACTGTCTGGTTCGGTTCTGCAACCCAACAAGAAAGACACAGACTTCAGAGGATAATTAGAACTGCAGAAAAAATAATTGCTACCCACCTGCCTTCCATTGAGGACCTGTATACTGCACGAATCAAGAAGAGGGCCGTGAAAATATTTACAGAACCCTCACATCCAGGACATAAACTGTTTCAACTCGTACCCTCAAAACAACGCTATAGAGCACTGCACAACAGAACAACTAGACACAAGAACAGTTTTTTCCCGAAGGCCATCACTCTGCTAAACAAATAATTCCATCAACACTGTCAAACTATTTACTAAATCTGCACTACTATTAATCTTCTCATCGTTCCCATCACCAATCTCTTTCCACTTATGACTGTATGACTGTAACTTTGTTGCTGGCAATCCTTATGATTTATATTGATATATTGACCATCAATTGTGTTGTAAATATTGTAACTTGATGAACGTATCTTTTCTTTTATGTACACTGAGAGCATATGCACCAAGACAAATTCCTTGTGTGTCCAATCACACTTGGCCAATAAAAATTCTATTCAATTCTGTTCTATTCAGATGACCCCCACCCTGTTAAAGACCTTGGAGTTTTCATATCAAATGATCTAAGTGCCAAACCCATACCACATCTCTGACATCAATACAACTGAACGTGTCCAGAAATATTTTACAAGAAGAGTTCTCCACTTCTCTGAATACAACAAAATACCTTATGCCACCAGACTTGAAATCCTGGATTTAGAAAATTTAGAACTACGCTGCCTTCGACATGACCTGAGTTTAACTCATAGAATCATCTATTACAATATCCTTCCTGTCAAAGATTACTTTAGCTTCAATTGCAACAATACACGAGCACACAACAGATTTAAGCTTAATGTTAACTGCTCCAATCTTGATTGCAGAAAATATGACCTCAGTAACAGAGTTGTTAATGTCTGGAATACACTACCTGACTCTGTGGTCTCTTCCCAAAATCCCAAAAACTTCAACCAAAAAATGTCTACTATTGACCTCACCCCATTTCTAAAAGGTCTATAAGGGGCGTGCATAAGAGCACAAGCGTGCCTACCGTTCCTGTCCTATTGTTTCCTTTCTTTATATCCAATTAATATAGTTATTACATACACATATATATGCTTATATATTGTATGGTTATTTCATGCTTATGCTTATATATACTGTGTCAGAAAATAAAATAAATAATAAATAAATAAATAAATGCAGCCACTGCTGTGCCTGATTCATCAGTGTCTTGTTGTTGAGTGACCAAGCCAGACTATTTGTTAGCTGCACATCCAGAAAGTTGATGCTAACCACCTCCACAGGTGAATCATTTATACACAGAGAAATGTGGCTGTGCCTGCCTTTTCTGAAATCAACAAAGATTTCTTTAGTTTTTCCAAGATTTAAAACTAGACTGTTTTTTTTTTACACCAGTTCACCAAACTCTCTACCTCGGATTTCCCAGGTTGTCCACCTTCTTTGCTGGGCTAGGCTGGCTTTTGTATTGGCTGTGGTGCTTTGCAGTCAGTCCCTCGGTGACCTTCTTTCCCACATTTGAAGCAACTGGTGAAGTGGCAGTGTGAATTGGTGTCCTAGCCCCCTTTGGGGTTTCTCTCTTTACTGAATGGACAATCTTTGCTAGTCATGGTTGGAGCAGTTATGGGATCTGGCTAGGTTGATTTCCATCTCATTGGCTAGGATGTACCAACTGTGAAGTGTTCGCAGTGCACCTCTGGAGATGCAGGTGTTGCAGATGTCATCATTCAGGCTGTCTTGGAAGCACTTAATCAGTATGTTTTGTGGCCAGTCAGTTAGTCTGTATGCCAAGCTGTGGAATTCCTGAGTGTAAGTGGCCACAGGTCATCAGCCTTGAATTATGGTCTTGATCCTCCTTCTAGCATTTCTATCAGCCAGGGGTCCTTGAACCTCTTCTGGAGGGCCCCCACAAATTAATCAAAGCTGTGCAGCTCTACCACATCATCATTGTGAAGGGCTACCATCAACTCTGCTACCTCCCCTTCCAGTGCCAAAGTCACACACTGAACCTTAGCCCCTTCCTGGGTGAATTCTACCCCTGAGGTCTTCTACTCCAATCCTTCCTTTCTTTCAACTCTGGTCACTGAAATCCTCCACTTTTATTTATTTATTTATTTTATTTGTCACAACAGTATATATAAGCATAAGCATGAAATAACTATACAAAATTGGATACAATCAAAAGGAACATTAGGACAGGAACGGTAGGCACGTTGGTGCTCTTATGCACACCCCTTACAGACCTCTTAGGAATGGGGTGAGGTCAATAGTAGATAGTTTTTGGTTAAAGCTTTGGGGATTTTGGGAAGAGACCACAGAGTCTGGTAGTGCGTTCCAGGCATTAACAACTCTTTTACTGAAGTCATATTTTCTGCAATCAAGATTGGAGCGGTTAACATTAAGCTTAAATCTATTGTGTGCTCGTGTATTGTTGTGATTGAAGCTGAAGTAGTCTTCAATAGGAAAGACATTGTAACAGATGATTCTATGAGTTAAACTCAGGTCATGTCGAAGGCGGCGGAGTTCTAAATTTTCTAAACCCAGGATTTCAAATCTGGTGGCATAAGGTATTTTGTTGTAATCAGAGGAGTGGAGAACTCTCCTTGTAAAATATTTCTGGACACGCTTAATTGTATTAATGTCCGAAATGAGAAATGGGTTCCAGACATTGGTCTAGCAAATGTTTTATATGCTCTGGTTAGTAATGTAGTGTTTCTGGAGAAGAAGTTACGCAAGATTAGGTTTACAACTCTTAAAGCCTTTTTTTGCGATGTTGTTGCAGTGGGCTTTGGTACTTAGATCATTTGATATGAAAACTCCAAGATCTTTAATGGGGTTGGGGTCATCAACAAGGTAATGTCCATCGAGCTTGTATTTATTTCTATTTTGTATTCTTTTTCAGCAACTGGAAGCGGCTTCTTTCCAAGCCTCCATTTCTTCCTGTTCACTTTCCTGAATGGGCATTATGTGCACAGTCCTCATGGTAGAAGTGTATCAACAGATGGACTGCTATTGCAGATTCAGCTTAATGTTAGGCTTGCCCTGGATTAGGCACTTAGGAAAAAAGACTCTCAACACCATGGTTGAAGTGATAGGTTCACTTTTACTAAATTCAAGTGGTTACAGCGTAAGCAAAGCTGGATCTGAATATTCCTGCATAAAGCCTGAATTTTTCCCATCTCTCTGTCCCTCATCCCTTGACCAGTCAATCAGTGTCCAATAGTATTCATTTTTTATGTTCTGAGAATGGCTTTGAAGTTTGACACCTCTTTGGTGGAATTTCACATTCTGTTCTCACAACTCTGTCAGCCTATTCATTTCAGATTAACACCTGTCAACCTGTCGTTCCCTCCCCTTTTCTCTCTGCTCATTTCATACTTCCCCATCCTCCTCCCCACTCCCCGGCATTTTATGACAAAATGCCAGTGAAGATGACAGGCTTGACCGTTATTCTGTTATATAGCTGACTCTACCTGGGAATTCGTAACATACTATGGTTACATTTGGAAAACAAACCTGTTTTTTCAAAGAAAAATATCAGTATCTACTATTATGATATGGCTAGAAGTGGAGATAGGATCAAAGAGCATGTTTTGGCATATGCTCTAGGTGTCAACTGTGAAGCTGATTTGGCTGTGGCTGGGGTTGTAGAGATACTGGGATTTTGCAGCCAAAACAAAACAATTCTCTTATGAGGCAAGGACATTCCAACTGCTAGCTGGTCAGAGGAGGAGGAGAAAAGTAACCAGGCAACCAGCCAGCACCCAGATTGGACACTGTGATTTATTGTTTGGGAGAACAGGAAACTTTCAATTTTTAATGAGCTGGAAAACATGGGAACTCTCAGAGTTGGAATTCCACTAGTCTGTGCCAATATGATATATGCAAATAAAACTGTTCTTTGAGGAATCAACCTGCCTTAGAATTCTGTTTGCAATGGGTGTATTACTTGGAAACCTGACATTATTACAACCTTCAAAAATTCTCCACTCCAACTGGAGCCGCTCTCTGGGGTCCTGAGCCCTGGCTGCTCACCCAGTTTACCCCGGGAGCAGGAAGACTCAGGGAAGATGACAGAATGGAGAAAAAAGGGGATGAAGTGGATGGCTACTGTGGTGGCCTCCTGGAGAGCCTGTAGATTCCCTTGGAGACCCACCATGTGGTGGAAGCAGTGGCAAGGTTGTCCAGTGGGCACCCAGTCAAAGAGCCACACCAAATGGCCGGCTACCGAAGACCTGTGCTGGGTGGAGAAGGACATCTGCTGCTGAGGTTCATTCCAAGAGCCAGAGACCTCCCAGTGATGACAATGAGGGATCCACTCATCACCGCCATCCAGAGGAGAGCAGGGACCCTGCTGGTGACCTGGGAATTTCAGATGAAGTCATGCTGCCAGGTCATGGAATCACTGCCAGAGGGATTTGAGCAGAAGAGCCTTGAGAGCCCAGGGCTGGGACAGAGCCTGCTAAGACTCTGCAGAGGAAGCAGCCTGCCTGGCCACCTGCAATTCCAGCCAGGGTGGCAGGCACCGCCTGGTTGGGTTTACCATCTCAGTCATGGATCCAGGCACAGTGGGTTTCTACTCCATTTCATTTCATTTCATTTATTTGATTTTTATACCGCCCTTCTCCCGAAGGACTCAGGGCGGTGTACAGGCAAATAAAAACAGACAAGACAATAATCTATAAAATGCAAAATTAAAAAACTTATTATAATTTGCCTAAAATTTTAAAATATATAGAAATTAAAACCCCGTTTAAAATTAATAATAAAACTATACAATCCATAAAATTTAAGCCAGCCTGCACAATAAAAAGATGCGTCTTCAGTTCATGCAAAGGTCCAAGGTCAGGTATTTGGCGTAAACCCGGGGAAGTTCGTTCCAGAGTGTGAGCCCCACAGAGAAGGACCTTCCCCTGGGGGCCGCCAGCCGACATTCCTTGGTGGACGGCACCCTGAGAAGTCCCTCTCTGTGAGAGCGTACGGGTCGGTGGGAGGCATATGGTAACAGTAGGCGGTCCCGTAAGTACCCAGGCCCTAAGCCATGGAGCGCTTTAAAGGTCATAACCAAAACCTTAAAGTGCACCCGAAAAGCGACAGGTAGCCAGTGCAGTCTGCGCAGGAGGGGTGTTACGTGGGAGGTACGAGATCCTCCCTCTATCACCCGCGCAGCTGCATTCTGGACTAGCTGAAGCCTTCGGGTGCACCTTAAGGGGAGCCCCATGTAGAGAGCATTACAATAATCCAAGCGAGAGGTAACGAGTGCATGAGTGACTGTGCACAAGGCATCCCGATCAAGGAAGGGGCGCAACTGCCGAACCAGGCGGACCTGGTGGAAGGCCCCCCTGGAGACGGCCGTCAAATGGTCTTCAAGCGACAGCAGCTCATCCAGGAGGACACCTAAGTTGCGCACCCTATCCTTTGGGGCCAATAACTGCCTCAACAGTCAGCTGCAGCTGCAGCTGACTGAATCGAGATGCCGGCATCCACAGCCACTCCGTCTTGGAGGGATTGAGCTTGAGCCTGTTTCTCCCCATCCAGACCCGTACGGCTTCCAAGCACCGGGACAGCACTTCGACAACTTCATTGGGGTGACCTGGGGTGGAGAAGTACAGCTGAGTGTCATCAGCGTACTGATGGTACTTCACCCCAAAGCCACTGATGATCTCACCCAACGGCTTCATGTAGATGTTGAACAGAAGGGGCGAGAGAATCGACCCCTGCGGCACCCCACAAGTGAGGGCCCTCGCGGTCGACCTCTGCCCCCGTCAACACTGTCTGCGACCGGTTGGAGAGATAGGAGGAGAACCACCGATAAACTGTGCCTCCCACTCCCAATCCCCCCAGCCGGCGCAGCAAGATACCATGGTCGATGGTATCAAAAGCCGCTGAGAGGTCTAATAGGACCAGGGCAGAGGAATAAGCCCTGTCCCTGGCCCTCCAGAGATCATCCACCAATGCGACCAAAGCTGTCTCCGTGCTGTAACCGGGTCGGAAGCCGGACTGGAACGGGTCTAGATAGACGGATTCTTCCAGGTATTGGGGTAGCTGACGCGCCACAGCACTCTCTACAACCTTCGCAACAAAGCGAAGGTTGGAGACTGGCCGATAGTTTCCCAAAATAGCCGGGTCCAAAGAGGGCTTCTTAAGGAGGGGTCTCACCACCGCCTCTTTCAAGGCGGCAGGGAAAACCCCTTCCAAGCTACCACAGCCCCCTGTGTCAATTCCTTCAATCCCTCATCCTACAGCCCTGCCACTGATTAAGGGTCAGCCAAAGAGACACCTGCTTGGCTAACAACCCAGGCCCTGACAAGTTGAAGAGCTGCCAAAGGGGCCCTCAGCACAGCACACCAAAGTATCTACTGCAGTCACCAAGGCCATCAGGTGGTTGACTGCCTGGTTCCATCCCTCCAACCAAGGGTAAGGGCTCCCAAACCAGCCAAGGTGAAGAAACCACTGCAGAAAAGGGAAAATTCACCCACCAGGTCATCACAGTCTCCCTTCCCCCAACTGGGGAAGAGGGAACTCCAGTCCCAGGACTCCAAATGTTGATGGCCTATGAGAGCGATGATGAAAGTGAGAATGACCCAATGGTGAGTGAAGCTGTCCACCTATTCACCATCCAGTGAAGAATAGTAGTACCAAAGACAGGGGAAGTGGACACGATCATAGACATGGGCTGCATTCACTGTTTGATCAACCTATCCACAGTCCTAAAGCTGGGGAGCAGGACGAAGACAATGACCCTACCCATACAATATGAGCAGGTTGATGGATAGTTGATGCAGGGGGGCTCTATCACGCTCACCAAACCTGTAACATTAGAAATGGGCTGGCACTGGGAACTTCTCCACTTTGTGGTGGTGCCAAAAATGACAAAAGCAATGATTCTAGGCCTGGCATGGCTGGACAAATGGGATCCCATCATCTCATGGGAAGGTGGCTACAGGAAGCTAAAGTTCGGGATAGGCCTTCTCCCTCCTCCAGAGGTTGCTGGAGGAGGGGCTGTCCAATGACGGAACAGAGCTAAATGAAGCGAGAAAGCTGCCGCCATCTCACAGCCACTCCCAGGTACACCCCAGATCTCTAAAGAATACTGGGACTTGGCTGAGGTGTTCAGTGAGGAGGAATGCAACATGCTACCCCCTCACTGCCCCACAGACTGCATACAGGGGGTTAAACTACCCAAGCCAAAGATGTACTCCATGAAACCAAAAGAGATGAGACAGCTAAGAGAGTAAATCGATACCAACCTTGCCCATGGATTTATCCAACCAGCTAAGTCTAGGGTGGCCGTCCCAGTCCTCTTTAAAGAGAAAAAGGATGGGTCGATGAGGCTCTGTGTGGATTTTAGAGGAATTAACAGCATATGTGTGGAGAACACCTATCCACTTCCCCTCATGAAAGACATGTTAGCCCACCTGACTAAGGGGAAGGTGTTCACCAAATTGGACCTATGAGAGGTGTACTACTGGGTGTGAATCAAAAAAGGGGATGAAGGGAAAACTGCCTTCAACTGACCCTTAGGAAGTTTCCAATTCATAGTGATGCCTTTTGGTTTGCGATGAAAAGAGTTGGAATTCCACCATTCTCTGCCAAGATGATATCTCCAAATAAAATTGTTCTTTGAGGAATCAACCTTCTCTCTGTATTATTTGGAACCCTGACACCAGGTTTACACCTATAGAATTTTCCCATGTTGAAATTTCATATATATATATATGTAGGTCTTTGGTTATTCGGGTTTTCTCCCGCGTAAAATTGGAACTGATTGGATGTGGGGTTTTTTGTGCTCTGATTGGATGGGGGTGTGTCCTGTTTGGGTGGGGGCTTGGTTGTGCTCAAATTAGTCTGAGTTGCAGGGGGATCTGAGCTGGTGAGCTGCACTGCTGCTGTTTGGCTTCGTGTTCGTGGTCGTGCTACATCTTCGTAGTGGGTGTCAGTCTGCTGCATGTATGGATTGGAGGGGTTTGAAATGGCTAATGTTGCAGCTGCGGTCTGGCTTCTGGTCCTTGGTCGTGCTTCCTGATCAGTGTGGGTTTGGGTGTGCTTTCTGGGTGGATGTGCGGTGGTGACATCCTGTGTGGACCTCGTGAGTGTGGGTCTGGTGTCATTCCTCGTATTAGGGACACGTTTGTCAATAAGGGCAGGTTTCCAAATGGCTGGTAGGCGGGAGGTATCATCTCGTTTGTTCATGCTGTGTGGGCGTTTTTCTATCTCGATGGCTTCTCTGATTATTCTGTTGTTAAAGTGTTCAGTTTTGGCGATAGTTCTGGTCTTTTTAAAGTCAATATCGTGTCCTGTGACTTTAAAGTGTTGGACCAGGGAAGAAGTTGGTTCCTCTTTTTTGAATGAGTTCTTGTGTTCTTCAATGCGTGCACTTATTCTTCTGTTGGTTTGTCCAATGTATGTGGTGGGGCAGGCGGTGCATGGGATTTCATATACTCCTTGATTTTCTAACTCAATTTTGTGTTTGGGGTTTCTTAGGATGGTGGATATTTTTTGGTTTGTGCAGAATGCTGTCTTGATGTTATGTTTGTGGAGGATCTTGCTGATTCTGTCTGTGGTGCCTTTTATATATGGGAGGAGGGCTGTGCCATTTTCTTGCTCTCTGTCTTGTCTATATATATATATTCTGAGGTTTTCGCGGGTGTTTATATGTAGGTCTTTGGTTATTCGGGTTATCTCCTGCGTAAAATTGGAAGTGTCTTGGCAACGTTTCGACGAAGTCTCATTCGTCATCTTCAGGCTTCAGCTTCGTGCTTCTGGGAGCAATGTGTGATTGCAGCTGTTTCTTCCTTTTTAACTGCTAGTGGGGGTTTGAACTGATTGGGTGGAGCTTGGCTGTGCTCTGATTGGATGGGTTTTTTTGTGCTCTGATTGGATGGGGGTGTGTCCTGTTTGGGTGGGGGCTTGGTTGTGCTCAGATTAGTCTGAGTTGCAGGGGGATTTGAGCTGGTGAGCTGCATTGCTGTTGTTTGGCTTCGTGTTTGTGGTCGTGCTACATCTTCATAGTGGGTGTCTGTCTGCTGCATGTATGGATTGGAGGGGTTTGAAATGGCTAATGTTGCAGCTGCAGTCTGGCTTCTGGTCCTTGGTCGTGCTTCATGATTAGTGTGGATTTGGGTCTGCTTTCTGGGTGGATGTGTGGTGGTGACATCCTGTGTGGACCTCGTGAGTGTGGGTTTGGTGTCATTCCTCGTGTTAGGGACTCGTTTGTCAATAAGGGTGGGTTTCCAAATGGCTGGTAGGCAGGAGGTATCATCTCGTTTGTTCATGCTGTGTGGGCGTTTTTCTATCTCGATGGCTTCTCTGATTATTCTGTTGTTAAAGTGTTCAGTTTTGGCGATAGTTCTGGTCTTTTTAAAGTCAATATCGTGTCCTGTGGCTTTAAGGTGTTGGACCAGGGAAGACTGAGTTCTTGTGTTCTTCAATGCGTGCACTTATTCTTCTGTTGGTTTGTCCAATGTATGTGGTGGGGCAGGCAGAGCATGGGATTCCAAGACAGAGAACAAGAAAACTGCACAGCCCTCCTCCCATATATAAAAGGCACCACAGACAGAATCAGCAAGATCCTCCACAAACACAACATCAAGACAGCATTCTGCACAAACCAAAAAATATCCACCATCCTAAGAAACCCCAAAGAAAAATTTGAGTTAGGAAATCAAGGAGTATATGCCTTTTTAGAACAATTCTTCATTGGTCCTACTTTTTGTTTAATTTTTTTTTCTATTCTTATTCTTTTGTGTATTGTGTATTGAATATGAAAAGGAGGGGAAAGGAGGGGAAGTGGAGAAAAATTAAGCAACACTGCCACCTAGTGGTCTGGAAATATTGTTTCTTTTTTTCTCCTGCTTTGATTTTAAGAAAGAAACAATGTGTACTTCTCAAGGACTCTGAACTCATTCTAGATAAGATAATGAGGAGAACATCAAAGACACTCTGCAAGATTGTTAATTCAGGTGCTCTTCTGGGAATTATCAGTGGTGGAGTCTGAAATTGAAAAGAAGACTGCAGTGACTAGAGGAAAAAGAGCTGTAAATATTATTTGAGGGTTAACAAAAGAAACTTTCTCCTTTCTCCTTTCCCTCCTTGGTTTCTTTTTCTCTTTCCCATTTTTTGATTGGAAACTGTGAATGTGATTGACACTTTTCTGATTAACTGGATTAAGACATACAAGAGACTGAAGATTTTTTTTCTTTTTCTTTTTTCTTTTTTTCTCTTCTGTTGTTAGTTTTTTTTTGTTGTTGTTGTGTTTTTTTGTTTGTTTTCTAATCATCATTTGGGAGAACTTTTGCTCTACACATAAGTGGATTAAGGTATAGAAGAACCTGAAGATTATGACTTCCGCTGGCAACGCAGGCTTCGTGGACGTTCCTTTGGGATCGTCTGCCCTGGGTTTCGTCAAACCGTCCCTGACAGTGTAAACGGGCTGTCAAACGGTTTGGAATTCTCTCCTCCGGGAGAAGGGGGAGAGAAGAGTGGTCAGGTCTGCGTAGAGCTCCCTGGGAGCCCCTTGAATTTAACCAGGGGATTGAAGGGTGAGAGCTCCCCTTCAGCCTGACGAAACTCCGTGCCCAGGGTGCTTCTGTTTATAAGAACGAGAAGCCGCAACCATCTCTATGCGAAGATTTATTTTTAAAGAGAACTCAACACAGACAGAACAAAGCAGGAGGACTAGCAAGAATTTGCAAGTAATAAATCTTAACTTAGGCTCTTAAATAGCCTTCCTTTGAACTAACTTTCAACCTGAGTGGATTTAAAATGGCATTTGCAATATACAAAGGAATGAAACTACAAAAGAATAAAGGAAGAGATTTTAAGACTGTGGTTGCAGAGAAATTTAAAAAGATTTTTTTACTAATTTTAATTTTAAGAAATAAAGTTTAAAAGAAGATGGCAATTAAGCAATTAAAAACAACTGCTTTTAAAAGTGTTGGAGTGTGCTGGCATTTGCTTGTAAGAAGATTTTAGCAAATGGCGTTTTGTGTATTGGAAGTGAAAGTTAAGGAAATGCTTATTATAACTGCTGGCGTGGAACCTATAAGAAAAACATAACAAGCTATTTTTTAAATGGAATGAATAAGAACTGTTAATGATTTTTTTTTCTTTTTACCTTTTTCTTTATCACAATGTTTAAGAAGAAAAGTTTATTGATTTTTTTTTCTCTTTTTGGTAGATTTTACAGTTTAAAAATGGCTCTTAAGCAAACAGAACTAACTACTAAAATCTTGGAAACTTCTTTAGTTCAAATATGGATATATTTTTTTTTATAGGAATTTTTGGAGGCTTATCTTTTCTTAATAAGTTTTTAAACAAGAGATTTTTACACCAATATATTAAAGATTGGAAATTCTTTATTGTTAGATGTTAAGCTGATTGGTGAGCAGATGGTGGAAAATGTGTAAGATAGAAGACAAGGGGAAGGAGAATGCTTAAGATGTGATTTTGATGTGTTTATATATATATATATATATATATATATATATATATATATATATATATATATATATATATATATATATATATATATATATATATATATATTTGGTGTTAATCGATGAAGATTGGATATTAAAACATAAGATTCTGAAGATTTTAGGAGTGGAATGGACTGATATATAATGGACTGGAAGAAGAATGTACTTTTTGTTTCTGGAAGGAGTTAAGGTCTTAGATGACTATGGATTATGACTTATGTTGTATTTTAATTTTACAACTGATCTATTTTGGGTATAAGGTGTTACTATTTGATATATGTGAGGTATAAAGGAATGGGAAGATGGAATATTGTTTATTTTTGGAGATTGGATAAAATTTAAGAATTTAAGCTGGAAATATGAATTATATTTGGGAGACTGTTTAAGAAAGAAAGGTATATTATAAAGAATTTCTGATGAATTCTGAAGACTTCAGGAGTGGAATGGATTGATATATTTTGGACATAAGTTATAAGTATAATTTTAATAATGTTATTTGACAGATGTAAGGTAAATTGAAGAAATATTAATATTAGCAATGTTATTTGACAGATGTAAGGTAAATTGAAGAAATATTAATATTAGCAATGTTATTTGATTTATGTAAGTGATATTAAAGATATGAGAAGATAGAATATTGTTTATTTTTGGAGATTGGATAAAATTTAAGAATTTAAGCTGGAAATATGAATTATATTTGGGAGACTGTTTAAGAAAGAAAGGTATATTATAAAGAATTTCTGATGAATTCTGAAGATTTTAGGAGTGGAATGGATTGATATATTTTGGACATAAGTTATAAGTATAATTTTAATAATGTTATTTGACAGATGTAAGGTAAATTGAAGAAATATTAATATTAGCAATGTTATTTGACAGATGTAAGGTAAATTGAAGAAATATTAATATTAGCAATGTTATTTGACAGATGTAAGGTAAATTGAAGAAATATTAATATTAGCAATGTTATTTGACAGATGTAAGGTAAATTGAAGAAATATTAATATTAGCAATGTTATTTGACAGATGTAAGGTAAATTGAAGAAATATTAATATTAGCAATGTTATTTGACAGATGTAAGGTAAATTGAAGAAATATTAATATTAGCAATGTTATTTGACAGATGTAAGGTAAATTGAAGAAATATTAATATTAGCAATGTTATTTGACAGATGTAAGGTAAATTGAAGAAATATTAATATTAGCAATGTTATTTGACAGATGTAAGGTAAATTGAAGAAATATTAATATTAGCAATGTTATTTGACAGATGTAAGGTAAATTGAAGAAATATTAATATTAGCAATGTTATTTGACAGATGTAAGGTAAATTGAAGAAATATTAATATTAGCAATGTTATTTGATTTATGTAAGTGATATTAAAGATATGAGAAGATAGAATATTGTTTATTTTTGGAGATTGGATAAAATTTAAGAATTTAAGCTGGAAATATGAATTATATTTGGGAGACTGTTTAAGAAAGAAAGGTATATTATAAAGAATTTCTGATGAATTCTGAAGACTTCAGGAGTGGAATGGATTATATATATATATATATATATATATATAGTTTAATTTTACAACTGTTCTATTTTGGGTATAAGGTGTTACTATTTGATATATGTGAGGTATAAAGGAATGGGAAGATGGAATATTGTTTAACTTTTGGAGGACAGATAGAAAAATTTATGGATGTAATGTTGGTATTTGGTTAAATAGAATTTAATTGTTATAATTGATATATTTTGGACATAAGTTATAAGTATAATTTTAATAATGTTATTTGACAGATGTAAGGTAAATTGAAGAAATATTAATATTAGCAATGTTATTTGATTTATGTAAGTGATATTAAAGATATGAGAAGATAGAATATTGTTTATTTTTGGAGATTGGATAAAAATTTAAGAATTTAAGCTGGAAATATGAATTATATTTGGGAGACTGTTTAAGAAAGAAAGGGATATTATAAAAGAATTTCTGATGAATTCTGAAGATGGACTATCGTCTTGGTCTTGATCGATGAAGATTGGATATTAAAAGCGATAAGATTCTGAAGACTTCAGGAGTGGAATGGTGTTAATCGATGAAGATTGGATATTAAAAACTATGTATTTTATTGATGAACTGGAAATACTAACTTAATTGGAAGATTCTGAAGATTTTAGGAGTGGAATGGACTGATATATAATGGACTGGAAGAAGAATGTACTTTTTTGTTTCTGGAAAGGGAGTTAAGGTCTTAGAGAGGGGAGTGACTATGGATTATGACTTATGTTGTATTTTAATTTATGATTGTTAATTTTATACCCTGTACTTTGTTCTGGGAAGTCTCGGGGGGTGGGAGGGGGGAGGGGGGGAGATGAAGGATCAATGTAAAGGAATGATTGAAGATATGTAATTAAGAAATAGAAATAATTTGAAATGAAATCGGGGCTGCTCAGCTGCCATTTCAGAAGGGAATGGAAAGGGAAAGGAGAGAGTGAAGGAAGAAAGTAGGTAGGAAAGAGAGAGAGAGAAGAGGGGGAAAGGAGAGGAAGAAGAAAGGGGAAAGAGAGAGGGTTAGAAAGGGTGGAAGAAAAGAGTGGGGAAGGAGGAGAGGAAGTAGAAAAGCGAAGGAGAGGAAGGATGAAGAAAGTAGAAGAAAGTAGAGAAGGGAGGAGGAAAAGTTTGTTAAGGAAGGAAGTGGTAGCTGGGCAGGTCTGAATAAGTAACAAATGAAAGTTAATGACTAATGTTGAATAAGAGACTGTATATTGAATAGGTTGTTGGAAAATGGAAATAAAAAAAAGAGAGAGAGAGAGGATAGTCCCAAAGATGCTTTTTCAAGAGGCATCTGGACTTTCTGGTTTTTCTTTGAAGACATTTCATTTCTCATCCAAAAAGCTTCTTCAGCTCTGAGCTGACACAGCTGGATGAGAAGGATCTTGAAGAAACCAGAATTTGCCTCTGAAAGCATAACAACCATGACATGGATGACTGAGAATCTCCATAGACAAGAGAGAGGGGTAGGGAAAACACAGGCATCTATACTTCTATTAGTATAGATTATCTCAATAAAGTATAGTTCTAGCTTTAAAAAAAAAATAACCTGAAGATTACGTTAAAATGAGTAGAAAGGTAACAAGTTTTGGTTCTGCCACAACGACTCCCTCTTCTTCACTATCTGGGGGACAACGTTCAATGCAGATGATGTTATAATAGGAAAAGAAAAAGGAATGAGAAAAGGAAAAGGAAGTGACACTGCAGATGATTTGGCAAGGAATTCAACAAATTCAAACAAGAGTGGAGAATATTGAACAGAGAACAGAAAAAATTGAACAAAGAACAGAAAAAACAGATGAAAAGGTGGAGAATATACATCAAATGATGCAAAAATATGAGGATAGATTCCAAAAAATTGAGGAAAAAGAACAAAGAGACAAAAAAATTAGAGATATTGACAGTAGATTAGATGAGGTTGAATGAGATAAGAGTGGAATATTGAGATGGAAGATGGATAGATCAGAGTTTTACCTCAGATTCCAAAATATAGAAGAAGAGAAGGGAGAAAACTTGGCAAAAAAAAAATGGTAGAAATCCTAGCAGAAGCATTAGAAATTAGTAGAGAGAAGATGATGGATGGCATGGATGAGTTATTTTGAGTATTTATAAGATATGCAATGAGAAATAAACTACCAAGAGAAGTCCACGTAAGATTTACCGAAAAATAGATTAAAGCACAAATATTGCAGGTTGCAAGAGATAAAACATTGAAATATAAGGAAATTATGGTTCTGAAGCAAATACCAAGAAGAGTGAGATGAGAAGAGAATATCATTTTTTGACCAAAATACTACTTCAGAAAGGCATGAGCTATAGATGGCCGATACCAGAAGGCTTGGTGTTTACATGGCAACAACAAAAATATAGACTAGATTCAATTGATAAAGCCAAAGCCTTTTGCGCAGAATACTTCAGAGAGAAAGAAGCGGAGTCAAGTACAGAACTTATATTGATTGAACTATAAGAAGAAGAATTATTAGCAATGATTGAAAAAGAAGAAGGTGCAGTGGGTGGCATTATGGAAGTTAAAGAAAAACAAAAACTGAGATTGACTAGAGCAATAAATCATTCTTATAAAGTATAAATATGGAAGAAAAAAGATTGATTTCAATAAACATAAATGGACTTAATTCAGCTACTAAAAGAAGAAAACATTCCATAAATTAGAGAAATTAAAATTTGACATAATTTGTTTACAAGAAGTACATATTAAAAAGCAACATGAACAATTATTGGCACAGCCAAAATTGGGGAAAATATTCACTTCATTGACACAATGTAAGAAAAGAGGTGTAGTTTTATATACAAGAGATACAATTTTGACAGAGCAAGTTTATTCAGGTCAAGATGGAAGAATTTTGATGGTGGAAATATTAGACAATAACAGGAAAATACTTTTAATAGCAGTATATGCTCCAAATGATTTTTATAGAAAACTACACATGAAAATAATTGACTTGGACTATGACAATATTTGCATGATGGAAGATTTTAATGGTATAGTGGATGAGAAATTAGATTATAATACACAGAAGACAACAAGGCAAAGGAGAAAGAATCTTCCGAAATCTTCTTTTAAAATGATTGATGAAGTAAACTTAAAAGCTATATGGAGAGGAAGAAACATAGAAAATAGGCAATACACTTTTTATTCAAATAGACATTTATTGTGGTTTAGAATAAATATGATATGTATATGATATGGAATTGACTTCTAATATAGAAGAAATTGATACAGAAACCAATACTTGGGCAGACCATAATCCTATGATGATGAAATGGAAAGGACAAAGAAGAAGATCTAGGTGGACCTTAAATAACACAGTATTAAAAGATAAGGAATTCATACAGAAGATGGAGAAAGAATTGGCTTTCTTTTTTAAAGAAAATAGAAAAGAGGATACATCAATACAAAATCTTTGGGATACAGTGAAGACCTATGCTAGAGGTCTGATAATAGATTATACAAGGAAAAGAAATATTAAGAAAAGACAAGCCTATAAAACATTAAAGGATTTTCCAAGACTCTTATCTGCTTCTTCTCCTGCTGTATCCTCACGACTTTTCTTCTGTTCAACCAACACAGGTGATATTTCTTTCCTCTTTAACCCTTTAGGGTCTTGCCCCCCAATAGCCCCTTTTTCTTCTTCTGGGGTTGATGTTTCCACGTGTATTCCACCCATCTGAAGCATTTGATCTTTTATCTCCATTAAATCCTCCTCCTTGATCAGTCCAAGCTCCCGTAAATATAATATTGCATCTATGTCTGGGGTAATTGTACGCATCCTTCCTTTATAAAAAAATTTCAATTGTTGTGGTGGTCTCCAGTTATATCTAATTCCATTATCTCTCAAAACCTTTGTAATTGGTTTAAAAAAAAATCTCCATGCCCTTTCTTCTCTTGATATATCCGGGAAGACTTGAATAGTCTTCCCTTCAAACTTCAAAGCATCTCCCATCTCTCTCACCTTGGCCATAACTTCCAGCTTATCACTAAGATTTGCAAACCTGACAAGCACATTCCTGTTGGCATTTTGCCAATAAAAACACTTGCCAGATCTGCTATTGTATAATTTGCGTGTCAAGATCATTAATCCATTTAAAAGCTGTTTCAAATTATCTACCTTTTTCTAAGCAGATAACCAAATTATATTTCCTCATCTCTTCTTCCAAGAGACAAATTCTCTTGTCTTGCTGCTCATTTTTGTAAAATATTTCACCAATTTGCCAATCCACTTTTGCCTCATGTACATGAATCTGCTCAAGTTCATCTTGCGGGAGAGAGCCATCACTTTCTTTTTTCTTGAGTGACAAATTTAAATAGATAGCCCGAAAGAAGTGACCCGGACATTGGCACGTCCCCTCTCCCCCATTCTCTTTATGGAGGCGAAACCGACAAGGATGTGGGGGAAGAAGATTGTTTGTTTTTTATTGTTTGTTTTGATTGTTTGTTTTTATTGTTTGTTTTTATTGTTTGTTTTTATTGTTTGTTTTTTTTTAATTGTTTTTTTATAAATGTTGGTTATATGGGAGTTTAATGTTGGGTTTTGGCACGGAAAGGAAGAGGCGGGATAGGATTGAAAATTTACAGTTTAAATGGGAGTCATAAAAATAATGTCATGGAATGTGAAGGTACAGGAATCAGATTAAAGAAGAAGGTTGGAATTTAAGATTAAAAGATTTACAGATATTTTATTTTTACAAGAAACCCATCAGAAATCTGAAGATTCAAATAGAATGTATATAAAAGGTATGCAAATATATGAAAAGCATTTGGAACTTCAAAAGCCAGAGGAGTTGCAACATTGATATCAGATATGTATTTGAAAACATCAGGTAATTTTGGATGAGGATGGAAGATATGTAATAATTGTGGGAAATCTTAATGAGGAAAAAGTGACACTTGTTAATTTATATTTACCGAATGAGAAACAAAGAGAATTTCTTGAAAAAATAACAAAAATTTTGGAGAATATTAATCAGGATGCAAAGATATTTACCGCTATTATAAGTAATAGATTAAGTAGATTTATAGATAGATATATAAGTTACAACCAAGTAGGTTTTGTGAAGGGCAGATATATGAGTGATATTGTTAGAAGAGTATTAAATATTATAGATGTAGCTGAACATAATGGTGATAAAATTGGTATAGTATCATTGGACATTTTTAAAGCTTTTGATTCCGTAATGAAAAAAAAAGAGATTTAAAATATAATTTCAAAATTGTATGAATGTGAAGAGGAATAATGGAATATTAACATAACATAACATAACATCAGAGTTGGAAGGGACCTTGGGGCCTTAAATCCAATGGCAGGAAATATACCATCTCAGTCAGATGGTTATCCAACATTTTCTTAAAATTTCCAGTGTTGGAGCATTCACAACTTCTGAAGGCAAGTCGTTCCACTTATTAATTGTTCTAACTGTCAGGAAATTTCTCTTAGTTCTAAGTTGCTTCTTTCTTTGACCAGTTTCCACCCATTGCTTCTTGTTCTACCCTCAGGTGCTTTGGTGAACAGCCTGATATTGGAACACAGCTATCATGTCTCCCCTAGTCCTTCTTTTGTTAAACTAGACATACCCAGTTCCTGCAAGTTCTTCATATGTTTTATCCTCCAGTCCCTAATCATCTTTGTTGCTCTTCTCTGCACTCTTTCTAGAGTCTCAACATCTTTTACATCGTACACCAAAACTGGATGCAATATTCCAAGTGTGGCCTTAAGGCATTATAAAGTGGCACTAACACTTCACGTGATCTTGATTCTATCCTCTGTTTATGCAGCACAGATCTGTGTTGGCTTTTTTGACAGCTGCTGCACACTGCTGGCTCATATCTAAATGGTTATCCACTAGGACTCCAAGATCCCTCTCACAGGTACTACTATTGAGCAAGGTACCACATATACGGTACTGGTGCATTTTGTTTTTGGCCTAAATGTAGAACCTTACTTTTCACTGTTGAATTTCATTTTGTTAGATAAAATGTTCAAGTCTGTCAAGATCTTTCTGTAACTTGAGCCTATCTTCTGGAGTGCTATTCCTGCCAGCTTGGTGTCATCTGCAAATTTGATGAGTTCCCATCTATCCCTTGTCCAAGTCATTGATGAAGATGTTGAAGAGTACTGGGCCTAAAACAGAGTTGGGGTAAGAATTCCATATGTAGTTAGAGATTAAGTGAAAATTGGTCAGAATTAGAATATCTGGTGGTGGTGCTTTCTAAATTTTCTACTTTATCTAGTAGTAGGTTATGGTCTACTTTATCAAATGCTTTACTGAAGTCCAAGTAAATTATAGACAGATTCCTCTGGTCTACTAATTTTGTCATTTTGTCAAAGAATGCGATAAGATTAGTCTGGCATGATCTGTTTTGACAAACCCATGTTGGCTTTGGTTATTACTTTGTTTGCTTCTAAAATTTGATTCGGATTGATTATCTTTCCAGAATCTTCATTGATACTGATAGGTCTGTAGTTTCCTGGATCTGTTTTTCCTTTTTGAAGATGGGAACTACATCAGCTCTTTTCCAGTCCTCTGGCAGCTCCTGTGCTCCAGGATCTTTGAAAGATATAGTTCAGTGGTTCTGAGATCAGTCTGCCAGTTCCTTCAGAACCTTGGGTGTAATCCATCCGGTCCTGGTGATTTGAACTGTATAGACAGGTGTTCACTTACCATTTTCTTCCTATTTTAACTTGTGTTTCTAATCTGTTTTTGTAGTGCTGTTTTGATAGGTTGATTGTTTTTTCCTTTTGTGTAAAGACAGATGCAAAAATGAGTTATAGATTTGTTGCTTGATCTTTTTAATTTTTAGCAATGGAATTGTTTTTGACTTTTTCTGTTTTACATGGAAGAAGCTTTTTGTTATTTTTACTTTGCAAGTTTTGTTCATTGTACCAGTACTGTGAATGGAATATTAACTGAAGAGATAAAATTAGAAGCAGGTACGAGACAAGGATGTCCCTTGTCCCCAACATTATTTTTATTGGCTATGGAAATTGACAAAATGATAGAAAAGATGAAGAATTAGAAGGATATAAGGGTATAAGATAAATTTGTATGGATGATACTTTAATTATTTTGAAAATGTAGAGAAAGACCTGAAAAGATATATAAGCATTTGATAGAATTTGAAGAAATGACAGGTCTGAAAGTAAATTGGTCAAAGTCAGAATTATTGATGGATAGTAATGGTAATGAGTGTGAGAATATGCAAGAGCAATTTGGGATAAGGATTAAAATACATTGAAATATTTGGGTATAGTGCTTTCACCAAGGTTAAAGAATTGAAAAACTTAATTATGATGTGGTGATTAATGAAATTGAGAAGAAGATAGATAAATATAAAATGTTAAAGTTGTCTTGGTTTGGTAGAATTGCAATGTGTAAGATGATGTTGCTGCCCAAGTTCAACTTTTTATTCGAGATGCTACCTAAATTTGACAGAGAAAGATATTGAAGGATATCAGAAAAAATTGGATAAATTTTGCAATGGTGGGAAAAGACCTAGATTAGTGAAGAAAATGTGGTATCAAAATCAAAAGGAAGGTGGATTAGGAATCCCCAAATTATTTAATTATTAGTGTGCATATGGTATCCGGATAGTGGTAAAAATATTTAAAGGTGAAGATAATCATTGGAGAGACTTAGAGTTAAGGGATATAGAGAAATTTGGATTAAGGTGGTTTTTAGATAAAGCAAACTTAAAATGTGTAATTAGAAGTTATTGGTTAAAGGATTAAGTAAAATGTGGAATAAATTTGTTAAAATTTTAATTCGGATATAATCTTTTGGGGAGACAATTGGAAATTGGCGATTAAAAATAATATAAACGTAATGAAGTGATTAAAGAGGAAAATATAGAAATTATTAGAGATTGGATAAAAGTTATGGAAAATGAAAGGAGGAATAAAGAAATTATTGAAAAATTAGGGTTAAGTTGGTTTGAAAAATACAGATAGAAAAATGGACAAAAAATTAAGGAAAATTATTCGATAAATAGATGTGAAACTGAATTTGAATATTTAGTATCTCGGATTATGAAAGATGAAATTGGGCTAAAGGGACTCGTTAGTAGGGTTTATAAGATTATAAATCTGATGAAAATTACAAAGAGTGATGAGGACAAATTGGGAAAAGATCTTAATATTGAAATACCAGAGTCAGATTGGAATGTGAATTGGAATAGTAGAATTATGAGAACTTTATCTATAAGGATTAAAGAGCATAATTATAAAGTTGTTTGAAATGGTATTTGACTCCAGTAAGATTGTCACAAATGGATAAAAAATTAGTAAAAATGTTGGAGATGTGAGATGGAATTGGGGACTTATGAACATATGTGGTATAAATGTGATAAGGTTAAAAAGTTTTGGCAACAATTGGAGAAAATGATATTTGAAATGATGGGGAAAGTAATAACATTGAGAGTGGAAACTATATTATTGTTGGTAATTAAGGAAATAGAACTAACAAAATATGAAAAGAATTGATTAGAATTATGATTATAATAGGTAGAATTATAATAGCTAGATATTGGAAAGTAGATGTGATTTTTAGAATAGAAGAGTGGAATTCTGAAATGTGGAAATTAGCTTTAAATGATAAAATGACATGTGATATTAAAATTAGAAGTGGTGTGTATAAAGAAGATATTTTCTGGAAGACTTGGAAACCATTTGTGGACTATGCGCTTGGAACATTGGACGCTTCGGTACCTGTACCTCGAGAACGTGGATTTTGGCAATCATGAGGATATATCCGAAGACCCAAATCTTCCTTTTTTTTTTTTTATGTATAGCACAAGGGTGGAAAATGTATTTTCTTTTCTTTTTTTTTGTAATGTTAATAAAAAAAATAAAAAAAATAAAAATAAAAAAATAAAACATTAAAGGATGGGCTTCTGGTGGCACCATTCGAGTGCTGAAGACGGTATTTTTAGACCGCCAGCTCTGCGATCGCAGAGAGCCACTAAGACAGCATAGATCAGCAGTCTAGCGGCTCGGAAACCTCTCCCTCAGGAGATGAGGGGGAGGTGAGTAATCGGGCGGAGGTAGAGCTCCCTAAATAGCCCCAGGAGTAATTCGTGGTGCTTGAAAGGTGAGCTCCCTAGAAGCCTGAAGAAGCTCCGCATCTGGGGGCGTCTCTGCACAAGCAGAGCAAAGCACCATGACCACCTCTGGGATCAATATTGGATTTTAATTGGATTCTAAACCAGACGGAGCAAAAACAGGAGCACCAGTAGCTGCAAGTAACAAATCCTAACTTCTTTGATACATTGCTTTTTGTTGAAACGAACTGAGAAGGCTAGAAGAAATGGCTAGAGGAAATGGCGCCTGTGCTCTAACAGGGTGTGAAAGTGAAAGTTAAGGAAGTTTTTATTACTGTCGCTGGCGAGTAGCCTTCTTAAAGTTGCTGGATTTTACGTTTAATTGAAGAGAATTAATAGCGAGAAAAGGCTAAAGAACATTGAAAGGAAAAGATTATAGAACTGTGTCTAAGAAAAGAATTAAGAAACTGTTTTCACTGACTTTATTATTGCAAAGTACAAATATAAAAGATGGCATCTAAACAAACAAAACCTGGTCTTTCTAAAAGTGCTGGAGGTTCCCCAGGCCATACGGCTGATCCAAAAACAGTGAATTTGGAAGCCTTACAAGACTCTTTGAAAGAATCTATGAAGGAATCTCTGAAGGAAGCACTAGAGCTGCAAACATCAGTTATTGAGGAGAAATTCAAGGAAATTACAGAGGAGATATCAGAAGTCAAAAATCTGGTTGAGGCAAGAAATAAAGACATTAGAGATGACATTGTGTTAGCGTTTCAAGGTTTGGCAACAAATATGGTCCAGCTGGATGAAAGGGTGGAAGAAATTAGTCAATCTAATTTGAATTTGGAAAATAAATTGGAGGAAGTTCAGACTAAGATAGACAGGGCTGATGAAGAAATGATTTTGCTACAATATAGATCGATGGAATTTGCACTGAGAGTGAGAGGCCTGAAAGAAAATAAACAGGAGAATTTGAGAGAGATTTTTGCAGAGGCCTTTGCACAGATTTTGGAAGACCAATCAGCAGATCTTGCATTTCAAATTGACAAAATTTATCGGGTTAATTCCTGGGTTGCCAGACAGAAAATTTGCCAAGAGATGTAGTGATTTATTTTACAACCAGGAGGATTAGAAATAAAGTGCTACAGGCAGCGTACAAAAACAAGATTCAAATAACAGGCCAAGAGGTATTAGTGCTGAAAGAAATTCCACCCAAAATGTTAAGAGGTAGGAAGGAGTATGACTTTTTGGTGAATGAACTGAGAAATCGATAGATGCAGTTTAGATGGGATGTTCCAGCTGGAATATCATTGATATATATGGGTCAAAGATATCGTCTCAATACAGTTTGGAAGGCAAGAGATTTCTATGTTAATGTATTAAAGGCTGGAATCCCACCATCTCCAGAAGCCAGGATGAAGATGGAGGGAGAAGGAATGCAGGCACAAGCTCAAGCTGTGGACCTAGCTGTTGATGAAAGTTTGTTGCAACTTCCAGATACATTTCAAATATCAGAAACCCAGGGAAAAATAGAAGAAGCAAAAGAACAAAGAATGACTCGAACAACTACTAAACATAGAGAATAAGAAACAAAGAGGCAACAATCACAAGTGATAACCCAAGATTTCGCTAAAACAGAAGCTGTGGGGGGAGCAAGGCCTAAAAGGAAGATGGGGGAAGATTTCCAGGTGATGCTCCAAAAGCTTCAAGGAGCCAAGAATGGCAACTAAATTTTTAACCTGGAATGTTAATGGTTTAAATTCACCACAAAAAAGAAGGAAGATATTTCATTATTTGAGACAATTTAAAAATGATGTAATTGCCTGCAGGAAACACATATTAGAATAGCTGATCAGAAATATTTGATAAACTATAGACTTGGCACTCATTTTCTTGCATCGGTACAAGAAAAGAAGAATGGTATAGTTATATATTTAAAGAAGGAATTAATAGCTAAATTAATAGAGGCAGATCCTCAAGGAAAATATATTGCAATTGAGCTTTTAATGGAAGGGAAGAAAATACTTCTAATTGGATTATACGCGCCTAATCAACAATAAGAATTTTTTTTTAAATTATTGCACAATAAAATAATACAGTGGGATTATAAGTCATCTATACTAATGGGAGTATTGGATACCTGTAAAGACAAAAAAGGTTTATCACAAAAAAATTTAAGTCGAGCGAAATTGCCCAAACCTTTTTTGATATGATGGAAGATTTGGAGTTGAGAGACATTTGGAAAGAACGGAACCCTGAAGAAAAGGATTTTACTTTTTTCTCTGATAGACATCAATCTTTCTCTAGGATTTATTTTATATTAATTACTAATGATTTTCTTTTCAGGGTGAAGAAAATGAAGATATGCTCAAGAATTTTGTCTGACCGTAGTCCGGTATGGATAGAATTTGATCTTGGAGGTTAAATGAAAATTTGTTTAGATATGAAGATACTGTTAAAGAATGTAAAAGACAAATGAAGGATTTTTTTATTATGAATATGCATAGGGGTACACCTAAGGAAATGGTCTGGGATGCAAGCAAAGCATATATGAGGGGAGTTTTAATAAATATGAATAATAGATATATTACAGCAGAAAAAACGAATGGAATTAGAAGAGGAAATAAAAAAAAAAGAGCAATTACTTGTTTCCAATCCAGAAGATTAGAAAGTAAAAGAAACTATAAATATGTTACGAGGGCAGTTTAATATGTTGATGGCTGATCAGGTGGCAACTAACTTACAATACGCTAACCATAATACATTTTGTAATGCCAATAAACCAGGTAGGTGACTAGCATATGTAATAAGGAAAAAACAGAAATCACGAACTATTGTAAAGATAAAATATAAAGGTAAAGAGGTATTTCAACAGAATATGATTAAAAAGGCTTTTTAAGAATTTTATAAAAAGTTATATGCTAGTGACTCAATTCAAGGTATAGATATAGATAGATACTTACAGGAAGAAAACATTTGCAAACTCACAAAGGAGCAAAAGCAAGGATTGAATCAACCTATAACTTCTGAAAAAATTACATTAGCAATTAAACAGTTAAAAATGGATAAAACCCCAGGAACAGATGGATTAACAGATGTTTATTATAAAAACTTACAGTCCGAAATGGTAGAACCGCTCAAGGACTAATTTAATAAAATCCAATTTGGAAGAGATGTGCCTCCATCTTGGAGAAAAACAGGTTCTGCGCATGCACAAGATGGCGCAGCGTTGAAGATTCGGCTCCGGCGTCTTGAGGGGCTGTCCGAGTTAGGCAAATGTCCAAACTGCCCGTCTAGCCGCCTGCTGCCCCCGGCCTGGATTGTCATCAGATCGGCAGCCGTGGGAGGCGTGAGCCCATGGCTGCTGAGAACGGGGCGGGGTAAGCAGTCGGCAAAGTTCCGGCGGCCATGTTTTTTCGGGCCTGGGAGTGGGGCGATGATTCGGCGTTTCTCTGGCCGTTTTTCTGGCTGACTCTTCAGTGAATTCTTCTGCTGGCTCCCGCAATTGGCGTTGGGTCTTGGCTTGTTGTGGCTGGTTCGCCTCCAGATTTCTTACATCGTGTCGTCCTGGCTGCGCTGTGCCGTTCGGGTCTGGATTTTAACCTGACCTGGACAATGGCGACAGCGTCTGAGACGCTCCATCTGTCTCCTGCCAAGGCGCCTGTGGCTTTTCCTTGCTGCCAGATGATGATCATGGCGTCCTTTTTATCCTCCAGCCTCTCGGAGAGGCTCAACCTACGGGATAGGCTTGGCCCCTTGGAAGGAGAGGTTTGGAGAGTCCGGGCCTCTGAACCGGGTGAGGATGCACTAGGGGGTGCTGGAGTTGAAGGGACCCCTGGATTGTGCGTTCTATCCTGGCTTGGAGGTGGTGGTTGGAGGACAGCGGGAAGGCGATGGAGGTGTTGTGGATTCATCTGCTTGGAGACCCCCCTTTTGTACGGTTTAACATCTGCTAGGCCTCTTCTGGCCTTGTTGGCATTCTTGGCCGGTGTCGGTCCTTTTGGGCCTTTGGAAGATGCAGGAGATTCAACAGAGGCCGACATTGCTTATGATGGAACACCCACTTGTTCCAGGATGTTTGGTTTCAGACTTCCGACAGACTACCATCTGAACTGTTTTGCGGTTTTTACTCTTGTCTGCCCTTATTTGGGATTATCAGCATCCTGGTTTATTATCTGTGCCATCATTTTAGGCCTGCCTTTATTTAGGACTAGCAATATTTGGATACCATCACTAACTTTGCCATCATTCCTGCCTCTCGGAATTGGACCCCTTATCTTCTATTACGACGCGCTACTCTTCTTATGAACTCTTGCAACTGCGAGGTGCCCCCGCCATGAAATGGCCTCCACACTACGAGGGCGGCTTCTATGGGTTTTGGGACCCACAGAGGTGGCATAGAAAAAAAGAACCTGTGGGGTTTTTAAATAGGAATTTTAAGGGGTGGGAAAATGGGGTAGCCCGTCGGGGTTAAAGGGGAGGATTGCCAGTCCCAGTGCATGCTCACGGCACTATTTCATTGGGTCCGAAGACAGGGGGGGAGGGGGATGTTCAGAGCGGAGTGTGTCATTCCATCTGTACGGTGAGTGGGAGAGGCAGATATGGCGGAGGCAAGGGGCTCGTTCTCAAGCACGTGCTCGATTTCTTAAAGTGATCACGTGCTCCGGCCCCTCAGTCCTTACTCGTTCCCCGGATGGTCAGGATCCTCAGAGCCTGGGTCTTCGGTTGATGCTGTGCAATGCCCGCTCCGTGGTTAATAAGATTCACGATCTTATCCAGAGGGAGTCCGTGGACTTTATGGGCATTACGGAGACCTGGTTGGGCACAGAGGGGGGTGTTCCCCTGGTTGAACTGTGCCCACCAGGTTTCCGTGCATTTCATCAGCCGAGGGCTCAAGGTAGGGGTGGGGGGGTGGCGGTTGTGATTAAGGAAAGCCTAGAGCCGAGGAAGTCCACTGTGTCTCAGCTGGCTGTGAATCCCTCCTTGTGAAGTGGGGCCATAGGAATCAGATGGGCCTGTTGATCACGTACCTGGCTCCTTGCTGCGTGACTACAGCCCTACCTGAGCTGCTGGAGGTGCTTGCCGAGGTGGCAGTTGAGATTCCCAGACTTCTGGTCATGGGGATTTCAACACCATCGGCCTTGTCATCACGCACCTCAGGAGTTCCTGGCTTCCATGACATGGACATGATTCAAGTAACTGATGGCCCTACACACATGGGGAGGCACGCTGACTTGATTTTATCTCTGGACAGTGGATTAATGATCTGGAATTAGGAGATTTAGTGACAGAACCGGTGTCATGGTCAGATCATTTTCTCCTTCGCCTAGACTTTCGGACCGCCGCTAACCACCGCAGGGAGACGGAGCCAATGCGTTGGTTCCGTCCCAGGCGCCTGATGGACCCGGAGAGGTTCCAGACAGAGCTTGGGCCGTCCCTGAGGATCTTGCCCACGGCACGACTGAAGAACTAGTAGCGGCCTGGGAGCGGGCCGCGGCTGGGGCTTTGGACCATGTCGTGCCTTTGCGGCCTCTGACCCGGCGTAGATCTCAATTGGCTCCTTGGTTCTCTGAGGAGCTGAGGGAGATGAAACGCCGGAGAAGACGCCTAGAGAGCACCTGGAGGTCTAGCCGTTCCGAGGCTGATCGGACACTAGTGAGGTCTTTTACTAAGACCTACCTAGTGGCAATGAGGGAGGTGAAACGTTCCTACGTGTTGTGACCCAGGTTCCTGGACCCAGACTCCTGGACTCGGATGATTCAGAAAATGAGGGAGAAGACCTGGCAAGCCCTGCTTCTCTTGAGCCCTCTCCCTCCCTGGCACCCACTCAAAGGGAGGAGGAGGGGCCGGCAAGGCCTGATTCTCCGGGCCTTCTTCTGATTTGGCGCCCCAAGAACAGTTTTGGAGTGATGCAAGATTACGAAGACTTGATCGGCGTGCAGCAGCGGAAGAGTTGGGACAAAGCCAAGTCATAATTGTCATGCAGTGACATCTGCAGAGACTATAAATAGGAGGCGGACTTCCTGGTTTTTGTCTTGGACAAAGCAATGAATTTGCGAGCTAACTGTTTCATGGAGGAAGAATATATTCGTGAGTAATTCTGGCCTTATCTATAATTTCCTCGTTATCTCCAGAAACTTGGCAGGCCCGTGGGTAGGCGTGGCCAGGACATGTATCTATGTAAATAAAAAAAAAAGGAAGGCCTCTGACTGACTCTTTGCTGGGAGTATTGGGGAAGGAAACAGAACATTTTGTCCAAGACCTGACTAAAACATCTTCCACCAAAGATGGACCAGCAGCAGCTACAGCAGCAGTTAGAGCAGCTACAAGCGGCTAATCAACAGCTCCAGCAGCAAGGGGCTCACTTGGCAGGCCAACTTGCTGCCAGGAATGCCTGCAGCCCCTCCTCCTCCTCGTCGCAAGTGCCCGATAACCGTGCCGGATAAGTTTTCTGGGCAGCCTGAGATGTTCCCGACCTTCTTGGGACAGTGCCAGCTCTACATGGCTATGAGGCCAGAGGATTTCCCAGGCAACCGGGCTAAGGTGGCCTTCGTGATTAACCTTCTTTCCGGCTCGGCTGCTCGATGGGCCACGCCCCTCTTGCTCCAGGACAGCCCCCTGCTGGCGGACCAACAGCGTTTTTGGCAGCACCTGCGCACCATGTATGAGGACCCCGTTCGAATGCTGGCGGCAACCAGGCGCCAGGAACTCCGTCAAAACGCCCCTGCAGGAGTACATCGCGAATTTCGTCTTTTGTGCCAGGACTCTGACTGGAATGATGCAGCGCTGGTGGGCGCGTTCAGGAGGGACTCTCAGAGGAATTGCAAGCAGCTGGCGGTGGGCGCGCGGACCCTCGACAACTTGGTGCCTTTGTCTCCGCCTCGATGCCCGTCTGTGGCGACCGTCCTCGCACCCCGGGACCCTCCGTCGACATCTGCACCCCACTGCACCACCAGCACCCAGGGTCGCCCCACGTTTTGTAACCGCTGCGGAAGAGCCCATGGAGTTGGGAGCGGCCAGACCTCGCCTAACAGCCCAGGAGGCGGAACCGGGCGCCAAGGGGATTGTGCCTGTACTGTGGGGAGCCCGGCCACTTCGCCGCTTCTTGCCCCAGAAAGCGAAGTGGGGCACGCCGGTCCCCGAATCACAGCGTGACCAATCGGGAAACGGAGCAGGCCCGACCTCGGGGAAACCCTAGGTCGGGCACGTACTAAGCCCCCACTGGACGTTGCGGAAGTAGACTCTGGGCCCCCTCGGCATCTGATTCTGGACACACGGATATGGTTGGGGAACCAGTCGGACGGGCTCCAGGCGCATGCGCTGGTGGACTCAGGGGCCACAACAAACTTTATGGACCAGGCCTTTGTGACCCAGTTTGCGGTCCCCGTGGTTCCGGTGGACCCTCCGATGCGGGTAGAGACAATTGATGGACGAGAACTGGTGTCCGGCCCCATTAAATTCGCCACCCAGCCTTTGCGCCTGGCTATTGGGGACCATGAGGAGGCGATCCAGTTTTATGTCACGGCGGACCTTCATTTTCCCTTGGTCCTTGGGTTGGCCTGGCTTCGGACCCACGATCCTCAGGTGGCCTGGTTGCAGAACGCCATCTCTTTCCCGAGTCTCCAGTGTGTCGACCACACCCCCCCCACCTGTGCCGGCCACCACTGCCATCACCTTGCCTCCTGAGCTGACGGACTTCGCCGACGTGTTCAGTGAGAAGGAGACGGACCGACTACCCGCGCCGGCCCTCGATTGCCCGTGGACCTTCTGCCCAACGCACCACTGCCTGTGGGACGCCTGTATTCCATGTCGGGCCCGAGTTGGCCGCCCTCAGGGACTTCCTGGACAAAAACCTGGCCCGAGGTTCATCCGCCTTCAAAGTCCCTCTCTCGGCCCGGTCCTCTTTGTGAAGAAGAAGACAGGGGACTTGCGCCTGCTGTGATTACCGCGGCTAACGCCATTACGGTGCGGAATCGCTACCCCCGCTCATCCCGGAGCTACTGGAAAGGTTGCGGGAGGCCACGATCTTCACCAAGCTCGATCTCCGGGGCCTACAACCTGGTGCGGATACGAGAAGGAGGCGAATGGAAGACGGCATTCGGCACCGATCGGACTCTGAATACACTGTCATGCCATTTGGGTTGACCAATGCTCCCCGTTTTCAGCACTTCATGAGCAGCGTTCGAGACATGTTGGATCGGTTCGTGGTTATCTACCTCGGCGACATCCTGATTTACTCGGTCCAGGAAAGCCACCTTCGACACGTCAGTCTGGTTCTGCAACGCTTGCGGGAGCAACAACTCAATGCGTCTTCTTCCGGACTTCCATAGAATTCCTCGGGCATATCATCTCGCCCGAGGGCATAGCCATGGACCCATGTAAAGTAGAAGCTTTGTGTAGCTGGGAAGCCCCTCGTCAGGTGAAGGATGTTCAGCGCCTGCTGGGCTTCGCCAACTACTACCGGACCTTCATCCCGGGCTTCGCCACACTGACAGCTCCACTTACCCAGCTCCTCAGGAAGAAGGTTGCGTTCCGGTGGGGTCCCCCGCAGCAAGAAGCATTCACCGCCCTCAAGAAAGCCTTCACGGAACCCGTCCTGAGGCATCCCGACCCGCTCCGGCCTTTTGTGGTGGAAACGACGCGTCAATGTGGCTCTGGGAGCGGTGCTGCTACAGGCTCCGGCGAATGGCGGCACACTTTTCCTGCGCTTACTACTCCCGGAAACTCAACCCTTCCGAGCGCAACTACACTATCTGGGAAAAGAGTTGCTGGCTATCAAGGCTGCATTCGAGGCTTGGCGACACCATCTGGAGGGCCCGACATCAGGTGGAGGTCGAGCGGACCATCGGAATCTCGAGCACCTCACCACAGCTCGGAAGTTGAACCAGCGGCAGATCCGGTGGTCGTTGTTTTGCCGGTTCAACTTCGCGTGACCTACATTCCCAGCGGTCACAACCGGCGGATGCCCTGTCCCGCAAGCCAGAGTACCTCTGCGCCAAGGACCCCCTTCCTCCACGGACAGTGCTGCCGGCAGAAGCCTTGGCGCAGCACGGGAGCCAGTGGACTTGCGGGCCCAGGTGCGAGGCGCAGCGCCAGGACGCCTGGTCGCAGCAAAGGAGAGGCGGAGGTGGGCCCCACGTCTCCTTGGACCTTGGAGGAGGACTTACTCAAGTTTGGGCGATTATATGTGCCCACAGGACCACTCCGAGCCCTCGTCATGACCCAGTGCCACGACAACCCTGCAGCAGGACATTTTGGGTTCTTCAAGACCCTCCACCTGGTGACACGGACCTTTGGTGGCCCGAGTGCGGCATGATACATGCCTCGTGACATCCTGCGTACCGTGCCGGCAAGCCAAGACCGCCACGGGGCCCCTCCGGCTCCTCCAGCCCTTGCCGACACCCGACAGACCCTGGGCGATCTCTATGGATTTCCTGACAGACCTGCCGCCGTCCTCTGGGTTCACCACGGTGCTGGTGGTGGTGGACATGCTCACCAAGATGGCACACTTCATCCCATGCCGCGGACTGCCCACAGCAAAAACGCCCGTCTCTTTCTGCAGCACATCTTCCGCCTCCATGGTCTACCGGACAGGGTGGTTTCGGACCATGAGTTCAGTTCACAGCCCGCTTCTGGAAGAGCCTGATGGCGCGTTGGAGGTGCAGGTATGTCTGTCGTCATCGCACCATCCGGAGACCGGCGGGGTACAGAGAAGGTCATCGGTATACTGGAACAGTATCTCCGTTGCTTCATCAACCAGCAACAGGACAACTGGGCTGATTACCTGTCCCTGGCGGAGTTTGCTTTTAACAACTCTCAGCACACCTCTACTCAGATGACCCGTTCTTTGCCAATGTGGGGTACCATCCGGCTCTTCCTCTGGCACCACCGGACTCTCCTGTTCCCGAACGCAGACCTTCCTGACGGAATTGCATGCGGTCCAACAGTTGGTACGTCAGCAGCTGAATCGGGCAAAGGAGGACTACAAGCGGTCCGCTGACCGCTCCCGGCGACGCGCCCCGCTGGCAGTTGGAGACCGGGTGTGGCTCTCCACCAAACACCTCCCGTCCGACCGCCCGGTAAAGAAGTTGGACCACCGATTCATCGGCCCGTTCCTGTCGAGGCAGTCATCAACCCGGTAGCCTACCGACTGACCTGCCACGATCCATGCGGATCCACCCGTTTTCACCGGTCCCTTCTGGTTCCTGAGGCCACACCGAGTCCCCGCCGGTGCCCAACAGCACCCGTCACTGTCGCTGAGGACGGGTCGGAGGAATCTGAAGTCCACAGCGTACGAGACTCTCGCTGGCTAAAGGGTCGTTTCCAATATTTGATCGCGTGGAAGGGATACGGGACTGATTTCTCCTGGGTAGATGCCTCCGACGTTCATGCCCCTGACCTGGTGCAGGCCTTCCATGAGCAGAACCCAGCCCGACCGCATCCCGATCGTCAGCCCCGGGGGAAGGGCCCTGCGGTGAGGGATAGTGTTGTGACCCAGGTTGCTGGACCCAGACTCCTGGACTCGGATGATTCAGAAAATGAGGAAGACCTGGCAAGCCCTGCTTCTCTTGAGCCCTCTCCTCCTGGCACCCACTCAAAGGGAGGAGGAGGGGCAGCCTGATTCTCCGGGCCTTCTTCTGATTTGGCCCCAAGAACAGTTTTGGAGTGGCAGATTACAAGCGAGCACGGCCAGCAGGGACGATCTTCAGTTGATTGCCCAAAGGCTTCAGCAGCCCAGTAATGGCAAATAAAATCTTGACTTGGAATGTCAATGGTTTGAACTCAGCTCAGAAGAGAAGAAAAATATTTCATTATTTGAAACAATTTAAAAATGATGTTATTTGCTTACAAGAAAGCATATTAAATTATCAGATCAAAGTACCTAATAAACTCAAAGTTAGGTAAACATTTTGTTGCTTCAGCTTTGGAGAAAAACATGGCATAGTGGTTTATTTGAGAAAAGATATACCAGCCAAGTTAATAGAGGCAGATATTTATGGAAGATATATTGCTATTGAACTTACAATAGAAACAAAAAGGACTCTCTTGCTTGGTATATATGCACCCAACCAGCAACAAGAAAATTTTATAGAATGTTATATGATAAGTTGACTCTATGGGATTATAAATCGTGTATTATATTGGGAGATTGGAATGGAGTAATAGATACACGAAGGACAGAGAATTTCTTCCAAGAAGATACCTGCACATGCAAAGCTGCCTAAATCCTTTTTGATATGATAGAAGATTTTGAGTTAAGAGATGTATGGAGACTGCGGAATTTGGAGGAAAGAGACTATACTTTTTCTCTGATAGGCATCAATCCTTCTCACGTATTGATTTTATTTTAATTTCTAATGATTTGCTTTTTAGGGTGAAGAAAACTAAGATATTTCCAAGATGTTTGTCTGATCATAGTCCTGTTTGGATGGAATTGCAATATGGAAAAGAGGGTAGAAGAACTTGGAGATTAAATGAAAATTTGTTTAGATATCAGGATAATGTAAATCAATGTAAAAGCAGATGAAAGAATTTTTGATTATAATTTGAATAATGAAACATCGATAGAAATGGTTTGGGACTGCAGTAAAGCTTTTATGAGAGGTGTATTAATATATCTTAATAATAGACAGAGAAATAAGCAACAAAGACAGCGTAGGTATTTAGAGGAAATTTATAAGAAACAACAATTATTAATACATAACCCACATGATCAAAAACTTAAAGATGCAATAAAGTTACTACAGAATCAATTTAATATGATAATGACTGATCAGGTGGCAACAAATATACAATATGCCAAACATAATACTTTTTTGTATAAATAGACCTGGTAGGTGGTTAGCATACACTTTAAGGAAAAGACAAAAACAACGTACTATAGAAAAATAGAATACAAAGGTAAGAGAGATATCAACAGGATAAAATTAATAAGGCTTTTTAAGAATATTATACAAATTTATATCATAAAGATAATATATTGAATAGGGATATTGATAAATATTTGAAGGAATATAAGGTTAAAAATTTAACTTTAGAACAAACGGATGAATTGAATCGGCCTATAACCTCGGAAGAAATTATTTTGGTAATTAAACAATTAAAATGGGAAAACTCCTGGTACGGATGGGCTTACAGTTAGTTATTATAGGAATTTACAGGATGAGATGTTAGGTCCACTTAAGGAATTATTTAATCAGATACAACTAGGAGGAGAATTCCCCTCATGGAGAACCTCTTTTATTTCATTGATACCAAAGAGGAACAGGATTGTTCTAAACCTGGGAATTATAGGCCAATCTCACTTTTAAATAATGATTATAAGATTTTGTTAAAATAATAGCTAATAGATTAATGTTGATTCTGCAGAAGAATTCATAATGATCAATCTGGATTTATAAAGGAGACAGATGAGGAATAATGTTAGGCAGATTGTTAATTTACTGGAGTACTTAGAAAAGAAAAATTTTATTCAGCAGCATTTATTTTTCGATGCAGAAAGCTTTTGATCGATTGCATTGGGATTTTTATTTAAATTAATAGAAAAGATGCAATTTGGAGATGGTTTTTAAGAATAATTAGGGCAATTTATGGAGAGCAAACAGCACAGATTATAATCAATGGTAGCTTAACAGAACCTTTTAAGATTGCGAAGGAACAAGACAGGGATGTCCTTTATCACCATTATTGTTTATTTTAACTCTAGAACCATTATTGGATAAAATCAGAAGTAAAGGAGATAGAGGAATTAGAGTTAGACAGTATGAATATAAGTTAAGAGCTTTTGCAGATGATTTGGTGATTACTTTAACAAACCCTATAAATTCTAGTAAATCTTTGTTGGAAATAATTGATCAATATAATGTCTCAGGGTTTAAGGTAAATCAGAAAAGACAAAAGTGATAATAAAAATATGGCCAGACAACAGAAAGAAAAACTAGAGGAAGTAACAGGATTTGAAATTGTAAAGAAGGTTAAGTAGGGGTTTATATTACGTCATCAAATGTGAAATTGTATAAGAATAACTATGAGGTTTTATGGCAAAAGTTCAGAAGGAGTTGATTGTTTGGAAAAAATTGCAATTATCTTTGCTGGGAGAATTGCTGCTATTAAAATGAATGTTTTACCTAGATTTTATTCCTCTTTCAGATGATACCAATAATTAAGAAAGATAAGAATCTTGAGGAATGGCAGAAGGAATTAACAAATTTATATGGGAAGGTAAAAAGCTAGGGTTAAAATGAAAATAATTCAAGATTCTCGGAAAGGGAGGTTTAAAATGCCTAATTTTAAATTATATTATGAAGCAGCTGCTCTCTCTGCAATAAGTGATTGGTTTAATTTAACAGAGGACAGAATTTTGAATATAGAAGGTTATGATTTGTTATATGGATGGCATGCATATTTAATTTATGACAAAAAGTGGATAAGGCCTTTAAAATCATGTGCTAAGAAATGCCCTTCTATGTTTGGAAAAAATACTCTTATAAACTAAATTATAAGGTTCCTATATGGGCATGTCCTAGACATACAGTAGAAAATATAAACATAGAACAGAAGCAGGAAATGATTACATATAAAGATCTTTGTATACTGAAAGAGGTAATTTGCAGTTAAAATCTCTGCAAGTATTAAGAGAGGAAGGGAAAAATTATACTTGGTTTCAATATGAGCAATTACGTGCTAGATGGAAGGGAGATCAGAAAATTGGTATAGAGCAGAACGAGGGAAATTTGGTAAAGCAAATTAGAAATCAGTCTCAGGAGCACATAAAGAGATTGTATAATGTGTTACTTGAAATAGATTCTGAAAGGGACTTGGTAAAGGACTGTATGATAAAGTGGGCACAAAATTTTCAGGAGCCAATATTATTGGAAACGTGGGAAAGAATTTGGGTTAGAAATGTTAAATTCACGAGGCACAGAATCTGAGGAAAATTTTATAAAATGTTTTATAGATGGCATCTAGATCCTAAAAAATTATCGTGTATGTATCCAGAAATGCAAGCAAAATGTTGGAGATGTAATTGTGATGACGCTACATATTTTCACATTTGGTGGACTTGTAAGGACATAAAGGCCTTTTGGATAAAAATTTGGTGGATTTTACAAAATGTTCTGAAAAGAAGATAAAGTTCCTGCCAATTTTTCTTGTTGGGAATTATTACGGATTGTACAGTAATTGAGACTAAATTGATTTTAAATCTAATAACTGCAGCAAGATTACTAATAGGACAATATTGGAAGAAAAAAGAAGTACCAACAATACAAGAATGGATATTGAAAGTTGCCAATTTGGCTGAGATGGCGAAGATATCAGCCTTTTTGAAAGACAATACGCAAGAAAGATACTTAAAGGAATGGAAAAAATGGATTGACTATATTCAACGTAGATATCAGACTAAGAGTTATCAGACTGTTTTTGAATGATTATGATGTATTATGTTTGATTGCTTTGGGGGGAAGTTAGGAATTGATGATTGTAGGGGTATAATTAAGTTGGGACGAAAATTTTTTAGCATATGTTTGTTTTACTCTTAACTATACCTTGTGCTCGTTCCGGGAAGTCGGGGGAGGGTTGTGAAGGAGGGGAGGAGGGAAAGGGGAAAATTTTTGTAAAACTTTTTGAATAAAAAAAAAAGATTACGAAGACTTGATCGGCGTGCGCAGCAGCGGAAGAGTTGGGACAAAGCCAAGTCATAATTGTCATGCAGTGACATCTGCAGAGACTATAAATAGGAGGCGGGACTTCCTGGTTTTTTGTCTTGGACAAAGCAATGAATTTGGCGCGAGCTAACTGTTTCATGGAGGGAAGAATATATTCGTGAGTAATTCTGGCCTTATCTATAATTTCCTCGTTATCTCCAGAAACTTGGCAGGCCCGTGGGTAGACGTGGCCAGGACATGTATCTATGTAAATAAAAGGAAAAAAAGGAAGGCCTCTGACGGACTCTTTGCTGGGAGTATTGGGGGAAGGGAAACAGAACACTACGTTTCCACCCTCATTGCATCGGCAGATAACCTCCCAGCCACCCTGTTCCGGGTGACTCGCTCCCTCCTTCGTCAGGAGGGGCGGGATGACCCCCTACAGGGACGTGCTGAGGAGTTTAATGGTTATCTATACGATAAAATCGTTCAGCTTTGGGATAGTTTAGACCAAAATTGCGATGATCCAAGTGGGATGGCGGAGGCACGTCTTGTTGAGGTTGTTTGGGATGAGTTTGAGTCTGTGACTCTCGAGGACGTGGACAGGTTGCTGGGAAGGTTACATGCAACCACATGTTTACTGGACCGTGTCCTTCCTGGCTGGTGCTGGCTACTCAGGAAGTGACACGAGGCTGGCTACAGGGAATTATAAATGCTTCATTGTTGGAAGGGGTTTTTCCCGCCGCCTTGAAAGAGGCGGTGGTGAGACCCCTCCTCAAGAAGCCTTCCCTGGACCCAGCTATTTTGGGTAATTATCGTCCAGTCTCCAACCTTCGCTTTGTGGTGAAGGTTGTAGAGCGTGTGGTTGCATGGCAGCTTCCCCAGTACCTGGATGAAGCTGTCTATTTAGACCCGTTCCAGTCCGGCTTCCGGTCCGGTCACAGTACGGAGACAGCTTTGGTTGCGTTGGTGGATGACCTCTGGAGGGCCAGGGACAGGGGCTGTTCCTCTGCCCTGGTCCTATTAGATCTCTCAGCGGCGTTCGATACCATCGACCATGGTATCCTGCTGCACCGGTTGGAGGGACTGGGAGTGGGAGGCACCGTTTATCGGTGGTTCTCCTCCTATCTCTCCGACCGGTCGCAGACGGTGTTGACAGGGGGGCATAGGTCGACCGTGAGGTGCCTCACTTGTGGGGTACCTCAGGGGTTGATTCTATCGCCCCTCCTGTTCAACATCTACATGAAGCCGCTGGGTGAGGTCATCAGTGGTTTCGGGGTGAGTTATCATCTGTACGCTGATGATACGCAGCTGTACTTTTCCACCCCGGACCACCCCAACGAAGCTGTCGAAGTGCTGTCCCGTGTCTGAAGCCGACGGGTCTGGATGGGGAGAAACAGACTCAAGCTCAATCCTCCAAGGAGTGGCTGTGCATGCCGGCACCCCGGTTCAGTCAGCTGCAGCCGCAGCTGGCTGTGGGGGGCGAGTTATTGGCCCCGACGGAGAGGGTGCGCAACCTGGGTGTCCTCTTGGATGGGCGGCTGTCGTTTGGCGATCATTTGGCGGCCGTCTCCAAGAGGGCCTTCCACCAGCACGCTGCGCGCCAGTTGCGCCTTCCTTGACCGGGATGCCTTATGCACGGTCACTCATGCCCTCGTCACTTCCGCTGGATTACTGCAATGCTCTCTACATGGGGCTGCCTTGAAGTGCACCCGGAGGCTGCAGTTAGTCAGAATGCAGCTGCGTGGGTAATAGTGGGAGCAACTCGTTGCTCCCATGTAACACCAATCCTGCGCAGTCTGCACTGGCTTCCTGTGGTTTTCCGGGTGCGCTTTAAGATTCTGGTTATCACCTTTAAAGCGCTCCATGGCTTAGGACCCGGGTACTTACGGGACCGCCTGCTGTTACCTTTGCCTCCCACCGACCAGACGCTCACGGAGAGGGCCTTCACAGGGTGCCGCCCGCCAAACAATGTCGGCTGGCGGCCCCCAGAGGTAGGGCCTTCTCTGTGGGAGCTCCTACGCTCTGGAACGAGCTTCCCCCTGGTTACGCCAAGTGCCTGATCTTGACCTTTCGTGAGCTGGAGCACCTATTTATTCAAGTGGGACTGGCTTAAAATTTTAGTGGGGTTATTTATATTTTAATGTTTTAAATGTTTTAAATTCGGCCACCTTATAATATGCTTGTTTTAATTTCTTTTAATGTTTATATTGTGATTTTTACATGGCTGTACACCGCCCTGAGTCCTTCGGGAGAAGGGCGGTATAAAAATTGAATAAAAATAAATAAAAATAAAAATAAATCTGCATTTATCTCATTGATAGCAAAGGATGATCAAGATTGAAGCAAACTAGAAAACTATAGACCAATATCGCTTTTGAATACTGATTATAAGATCTTTGCTAAAATATTAGCAAATAGACTAATGGTAGTTATGAGACAAATGATTCATAATGATCAATCAGGATTTATAGAAGGTAGACAAATGAGATATAATGTGAGACAGATTGTAAATGTATTGGAATATTTGGATAGGAACAACCAGGTCCCAGCGGCACTCTTTTTCTTGATGCTGAGAAGGCATTTGATCGATTGAATTGGCAATTTTTATTTAAAATATTAGAAAAGATGCAATTTGGGGAACATTTTACACAAGCAATCAGAGCAATATACCAGAGACAAACGGCACAAATAATAGTTAACGGTAGCTTAACAGAAGCTTTCAGAATTGAAAAGGGGACAAGGCAGGGATGTCCTTTGTCCCCATTATTATTTATTTTAACTTTAGAAATTTTACTGAATGAAATACGTAGGTCAAATAAAATAAAGGGAATTAAAATTAGACATCAAGATTACAGGTAAAGAGCATTTGCAGATGACCTGGTTGTTACCTTATCTCAACCAACACAATCGGTTACATATATGATGGATATAATTAGTCAATATGGGAAGGTATCTGGATTTAAGGTGAATCAACATAAGACAAAGATAATAACTAAAAATATGACTATAGACCAAAAGGAAGAATTAGAAAGAGCAACGGGATTTGAAATAGTGAAAAAGGTTAAATACTTAGGAGTATATATCACAGCCTCAAATGTGAAATTATATAAAAATAATTATGAGGTGTTATGGCAAAAAGTGCAGAAGAAAATGGAGAATTGGAAAAAGCTACAACTATCAACTAGCTGGGAAGAATAGCAGTAATAAAAATGAACGTTCTGCCTAGGTTCTTATTTCTGTTTCAAATGATACCAATACTTAAAAAAGATGCAAATTTGCAGGAATGGCAAAAAGGGATTAATAAATTTATTTGGATGGGTAAGAAACCGAGATTTAAACTAAAAATAATACAGGATATACGTGAAAGAGGGGGTTTCAAAATGCCTAACTTAAGACTATATTATGAAGCAGCTGTTCTGTCATTAATCAGTGATTGGTTTAACCTAACAGAAGAAAGAATATTGAATGTGGAAGGTCATGATCTTTTATATGGTTGACATGCTTACTTACCATATGATAAAAAAGTGGACAGGATTTTTAAAAGTCATATACTTAGAAATGCTTTGTTGCAGGTCTGGAAAAGGTACCAATATAAATTAAATTATAAAATTCCCATATGGGCAATCCCTAGGCATGCGATAGAGAATATAAATATAGAACAAAAACAAGAGGTGGTTACCTACAAAGAGTCCCTCTTTATGCAGGAGGGTAAATTACAATTGAAACCTTTAAATATAATGAGAGAAGAAAGGATAAATTATACTTGGTTTCAATATGGGCAGCTGCAAGCTAGATGGAGAGAAGACCAAATAATTGGTATTATGCAACACAAGGATAATCTGGTAAAGCAAATTAAAGATCAAAGCCAATCGCATATTAAAAGGTTATATAATGCGTTGATAGAAATAGATTCAGAAGCGGAATTAGTTAAGGACTGTATGATAAAATGGGCACAAAATATTCAACAACTTATAATGATGGAAACATGGAAAACAATATGGTTACAATATACTTTGCAAGTATTAAGAGAGGAAGGGAAAAATTATACTTGGTTTCAATATGAGCAATTACATGCTAGATGGAAGGGAGATCAGAAAATTGGTATAGAGCAGAACGAGGGAAATTTGGTAAAGCAAATTAGAAATCAGTCTCAGGAGCACATAAAGAGATTGTATAATGTGTTACTTGAAATAGATTCTGAAAGGGACTTGGTAAAGGACTGTATGATAAAGTGGGCACAAAATTTTCAGGAGCCAATATTATTGGAAACGTGGGAAAGAATTTGGGTTAGAAATGTTAAATTCACGCAGGCACAGAATTTGAGGGAAAATTTTTATAAAATGTTTTATAGATGGCATCTAGATCCTAAAAAATTATCGTGTATGTATCCAGAAATGCAAGCAAAATGTTGGAGATGTAATTGTGATGGCTACATATTTTCACATTTGGTGGACTTGTAAAAAATCAAAGGCCTTTTGGATAAAATTTGGTGGATTTTACAAAATGTTCTGAAAAAGAAGATAAAATTTACCCCACAATTGTTTTTATTGGGTATAACTACGGACTGTACATCAATAGAGACTAAATTGATTTTAAATCTAATAACTGCAGCAAGATTACTAATAGGACAATATTGGAAGAAAAAGAAGTACCAACAATACAAGAATGGATATTGAAAGTTGCCAATTTGGCTGAGATGGCGAAGATATCAGCCTTTTGAAAGACAATAGAAAGATACTTAAAGGAATGGAAAAATGGATTGACTATATTCAACGAGATATCAGACTAAGAGTTATCAGACTGTTTTGAATGATTATGATGTATTATTTTGATTGCTTTTGGGGAAGTTAGGAATTGATGATTGTAGGGGTATAATTAAGTTGGGACGAAAACTTTTTAGCATATGTTTGTTTTACTTTTAACTATACCTTGTGCTCGTTCCGGGAAGTCGGGGTGGGGAGGGGGGTTGTGAAGGGAGGGGGGAGGAGGGGGGGAAAGGGGGAAAAAAAATTTTGTAAAACTTTTTGAATAAAAAAAAAAAAAAAAGGAAAACAATATGGGTTAGAAATGTTAAATTTACACAAGCCTAAAACTTGAGAGAAAATTTTTATAAAATGTTTTATAGATGGCACCTAGATCCAAAAAAATTGGCGTGTATGTATCCAAATTTGCAAGCTAAATGTTGGAGATGTGATTGTGATGATGCTACTTATTATCATATATGGTGGACTTGTAAAAAAAAATCAAAGCATTTTGGATTAAAATTTGGTGGATTATGCAAAATATTTTGAAGAAGATAAAATTTACCCCACAATTGTTTTTATTGGGTATAACTACGGACTGTACATCAATAGAGACTAAATTAATTTTAAACTTAATATCAGCAGCCAGACTACTGGTGGCACAATACTGGAAGAAGGAACAACTGCCTACTATTGAAGAATGGACACTAAAAGTAACGAACTTAGCAGAAATGGCAAAAATTTCAGCATATCTGAAAAACTATTCACAAGAAAGATATATAGTGGAATGGAAAAAATGGCTAGAATATATTCAAAACAAATATCAGACTAAAAAGTATCAAATAGCATATGAATGACCAGAAAATAATAATTGTATTTGTATACAGTATTCCTTTTTTAAATCTTTTTTTTATATGAAATAAGGGAGTTATGGTTCTAGAGGAGGGATGGGAGTTTATGAATAATTAGCGTATTTTAGCTTATGATTGGTAAATGCTATACCCTGTATTTGCTCTGGGAAGTTGGGGGGAAGGGGGGGGGGTTGGGTGAAGGGGGGGAGGTGGAGGGAGGAGGAGGGTAATTATTTGTTAAACTGTGGTAAAACTTTTTAATAAAAATAAAATAAAAAAAACATTAGAGGATGACCATAAGGAACTCGAGAAAGAATTATAGAAATTTCCACAAAAAAGGATATTAAAACAAAAATGGAGATAATTATACATAAAATGGGGTTAATAGAAAAAGAGGATTTAATGCAAAAAATTAGAAGTGCAAAACAGAACTATTTTGAAGACATCAACAAACCAGGTAGATATTTTTTTCAATATAAATTGAAAAAAAGAGAGAATCAAGAAAAATAACATAACTAGTGGATGATCAAGGACAAATCAGATATGGGAATGAAGAGAAGAAAAAAATATGGGAATGAAGAGAAGAAAAAAATATTCAAGATTACTATAGAAAATTGTATGAGCAAGAGAATATAGAGGAGGAAAGTGTTAAAAGATACCTGCAGAAAGTGAATTTACCTCAGATTCCTAAAGACACTGAAATGATGTTAGAAGGAAATGTAACGATGATGGAACTAACTGAAGCACTTAAAAAACAAAAGAATGGGAAGGCACCAGGACCAGATGGATTACCAGCAGAATATTACAAGACACTACAGAAGTCGTTGAGTCTCCCATTGTTAGAAATCATGAATGAAGTCATGTTAAAGATGAAACTACCTAAGTCATGGTATTACACTTATTCCAAAGGAGGATAGTGACTCACAGCAAATTAGAATTATAGGCCTATATCGTTGTTAATAGGGATGCGGTGGCTCAGGGGCTAGGATGTTGAGCTTGTCGATCGAAAGGTCGGCAGCTTGGCGGTTCGAATCCCTAGTGCTGCCGTGTAATGGGGTGAGCTCCCGTTACTTGTCCCACCTTCTGCCAACCTAGCAGTTTTGAAAGCATGTAAAAATGAAAGTAGAAAAAATAGGGACCACCTTTGGTGGGAAGGTAACAGCGTTCCGAGCATCTTTGGCATTGAGTCATGCTGGCCACATGACCAAGGAGACATCTTCGGACAGCGCTGGCTCTTCGGCTTTGAAATGGAGATGAGCATCACCCTCTAGAGTCGGCAACAACTAGCATGTATGAGCGAGGGGAACCTTTACCTTTATCGCTGTTAAACTCAGACTATAAAATCTTTGCTTCAATATTGGCAGAAAGATTTAAAAGATACCTAAACAATTTTATACACTCTGACCAAAATGGGTTTCTGCCAAAAAGACAGATTAAAGTTAATATGAGGATAATTCTGGATACCCTGAATACTATGAGGTGCATCCTAAAAAACAAATGGCTTTGATATTTCTTGATGCACAGAAAGCTTTTGATAATGTGAATTGGCATTTTATGCTATAACAATTGGAACAGATGGGCTTTGATAGAAAGTTTATCCAGGCCATAGAAGCCATATACCATAAACAAACAGCAAATGTAATGATAAATGGAGAATTGACAGAGCCTATTGAAGTAAAAAAAGGAACCAGACAAGGTTGTCCACTGTCACCCCTGTTATTTGTATTAACATTAGACGTGTTAAATAGAAATATTAGAGAAGAGAAAGACATAAAAGGCATGAAAATTCAAAAGGAAGAATATAAATTGCAAGCATTTGCAGATGACCTGGTTTTTATTCTTGAAGATCCATTAGAATCAATAAATATTCTGATAGACAAGATAGGAGAATATGGAAAAGTTGCAGGATTGAAAATAAAGACAAAACAAACATCTTGACAAAAAACATGTTAACAAAACAAAAAGAGGAATTGGTGGAACGATCAAAGATGCAGGTCACAAATAAGGTTAAATATTTGGGGATATACTTGACAGCAAGATGCAGTACACTTAAAGAGAACAATTATAGTAAACTCAAACAACAGATAGCGACAGACTTGGCAAAGTAGGAGAATTTGCAACTATCATTGATAGGGAGAATATCAACAATTAAGATGAATATATTGCCCAGAATTTTATATTTGTTCCAGACGATTCCAATTAGATTGGGGAAAGGATATTTCAAAGAATTGAATAAAATAGTGTTGAAATATATTTGGCAGGGCAAAAAAGCGAGGATAAAATTAAAACTGTTGCAAGAGGCCAGAACACGAGGAGGTTTTGGCATACCTAATTGGGAATTATACTACCAAGCAACAAATTTGATGTGGATCAAGGAATGGATAATGTTAAGAAATACTAAAATATTGACTTTAGAAGGGCATGACTTGTTGGAATGGCATGCTTTCTTATGGTATAAGGAAGCAAAAACACAGGGGTATTTCAGAAGACATTTTATACAAGAGGCCTTGTTGTTAAACTGGGAGAGGATTAAGAGACAATATTATTTAAAAATTCCAGTCTGGTTATCAACTATTGAAGCATTTTCATATTCAATAACATTTAGAAAGGAACAAATTGTTAGCTATAGTGAATTATTGAATGAATAATTCTATTAAATCTATGCAAGAATTAGAACTACAAGGCATAAAAATGAATTGGTTTTCTTATCTGCAAATACATTCTAGATATGATAAAGATTCCAAGACAGAAGGATTTTGTAACAATTTGACCAACATAGATAAAATTTTAACAGGTGCTGTTTTGAGGAGAAATTGGGGGTGGGAAACTGCCTGCAATTCTTCCACATTTGCTTCAGAGAAGCACGTGAGTATAGTTGCTGCTTTGAGGAGAAATTGGGGGTGGGAAACTGCCTGCATTTCATTCTCATTTGCTTCAGAGAAGCACGTGAGTATAGTTGCTGCTTTGAGGAGAAATTGGGGGTGGAAAACTGCCTGCATTTCTTTCTCATTTTCACAACCCGCGTGCCGAATCGAACCTAATCTAATCACTATAAATCAAAAATAGCAATAATATATTCAGGGTTGGTCCACTTGAGATTGTGATTTTATTCTATTCAAAATGACTGGCTTAGTTCAGTGCAATACTTGTTTTGCAGCTGTCTTTTGCAGTACTCTTTTCAAATTTGGGTACTGTCCTCTTTGTAAACAAATTAGAAATCTACGTGGACAGATTACATAGCTAGAATCTCTAATCTATGCTTTCCAAGCAGAAATTAGGTGCCCAATTCAGCCATTGTAGCTGCTGTGCCATCAGCCCCCTCTACCACAAAGATCCTGCAGGAAAAGGGCAGTATGGACAACCATGGGATCTGGCAGGGTGAGAGCTGTGAACCATAAACACAAAGCTTTTACAGTGTCCCAGTATAACAGATATAGTGCCCTTGCTGACCTTAATAGGAACACTAAAGTGACAGATCAAGGTAGTTGTTCTTTCTACTGGGAATAATTATGGATTATACAGCTATAGAGACTAAATTGATTTTGAATTTAATAACAGCTGCAAGACTTTTGATTGCTCAATATTGGAAGAAAGAAGAATTACCTACAATTGAAGAATGGACACTCAAAGTATCAAATCTGGCAAAAAATTCTGCTTACTTGAAAGACTATACACAAGAAAAATATATTTCAGAATGGAAAATATGGATTGATTATATTCAAAATAAGTATCAGATAAAAAAATATCGAATAGCATATGAGTAAATTTAGGAAATATTTTGTATTAGATATATTTCTGAAGGAGAGGGGAATTGAGAGTGTGATTATGTGTGGAGTGACTAGAGATTATAATTTAGGATTTATTTTGGATTATGATTGTTAGTTTTGATACCCTGCATTTTGTTCTGGGAAGTCAGGGTGGGGGGTAAGGGGGAGGGGAATTGGGGGGGTTGAGGGTAGAGGATGGAGTGATGGTTAATGTACAGGGATTATTGAAGATGTATAAATATAATTAATGTAGGGTCGGGTCTGCCCAGTTACCATTTTAGAATGGTGGGGAAGGAGAAAAGAGGAGAGAGTAGGAGGTAGGAAAGAGGAGAAGAGGGGTAGAAGAGGGAGAAGAGGAAGGATGGGGGTAGAAGAGGGAGAAGGAAGGTGTAGGGTGGAGAGAGAAGAGGATGTAGATAAGAGAAGGAGAGGAAGGTCTGGAAAGTAGAAGAAGGTAGAAGAGGGAAGAGAGTTAAAAGAGGGGGGGTGACTGGACAAGCCCGACTAATTGTATATAACTGTACATTGGATGAGCTGCTGGATATGATTGTAAAAATAAAACTTTTTTATAAAAAAAAAAAAAGATAGTTGTGATACTGATAACTCAAACAATCAAGGGATTATGGTCCGAGATGAAGAATTTACTTTGGAAAAGTGTGAACTTACTTTGGAAAAGTGTGTATCAAGTATTACAGATCGGTCACACAAGAAGAGCACGGTATCCAAAAAGAGAAGCCACCTTCTGATTGGTGATTCAATTGTAAGGGATGTAAATTTAGGAAAGGATATGGAGGTTTTGAAAGAGGTCAGGTGTCTACCTGGTGCTACTGCCAGCAGAGACAAGAGGCGTATTTTTAAGATAGTCAAGAATGCCAGTAAGGATTCTGATGTTGATGCTATTATACATCTTGGCACAAATGATCTGTCCCAAAAGGATGTACTTATTTATTTATTTATTTATTTATTTATTTTGTCATAACAATATATGTAGGTATCATACAAAAAGATTATATAATATATAAACACATATATGGGTAAATATAAGGAGGTATAAGCATATATGTATATAGGAAGAAGAAAAGAAAAACAATAGGACAGGAACGGTAGGCATGTTTTGTGCGCTTATGCACGCCCCTTATGGTCCCCTTAGGAATGGGGTGAGGTCAATAGTAGACAGTTTTTGGTTGAAGATTTTAGGATTATGGGAAGAGACCACAGTGTCAGGTAAAGTATTCCAAGCACTGATGATTCTGTTACAGAAGTCATATTTTCTGCAATCTAGATTAAAGCGGTTGACATTAAGTTTAAATCTATTGGTTGCTCTAGTATTATTGCAATTGAAGCTGAAGTAGTCTTTAACAGGAAGGACATTACTTTCTGTGCAGAATGATTTCCAGAGCTTGGGGTATGAACTTAATAGCATAGGTTGTAGGCTTATCTTTTCAGAGGTTTTACCAGTACATAAGGAACAAAAAGGTAAAGGCCAGCATGTAGTGGAGTTTAATGTGTGGCTAAAGGAGTGGTGTAAAAGGGAAGGCTTTGGTTTTATTAGTCACGATGTCTGCAACTGGTCCAATGAAAAACTGTACAAAAGAGATGGATTGCATCCATCAAAGAAAGGGACTGAGTTACTCAGCAATACATTCACAGATTTTCTGGATAAACATTTAAACTGAACAGTGGGGACAGAGAATTAACTGATACAGAAAATTTCTGTCCCCAGCAATCGAAAACTAAAAGGGTTATCAGTGCATGTAACATAGATGTCTGTATGGGTAAGACTATCAGCCCTGCTATCAAGCAAAACCAAGCATTTAACAGTGAGTGCCATACCATGTGCACTAAACCAACAGGTGGCAAGAAAGTAGGGGCAGTCAACACAGGTTATGTAGACAGTAAACACAAGGTCAATCCAAATGGACTCAAATGTCTATACACCAATGCACAGAGTATGAGGAATAAACAGGGTGAATTAGAAATTCATTACGGAAACTTGGTGGGATGAAACTGACAAATGGAACATACAGCTAGAGGGATATAAATTATTTAAAAGAAACAGACCAAATAAAAGAGGAGATGGAGTTGCACTATATATAAGAAATAACTACATCTCTACAGAAATAGAGCACAACAATGATGAAAATCATCTTGAATGTATTTGGGTCAATATAAAAGGGGTGAAAAACGATATTGCCATAGGTCTATACTATAGGCCACCCAACCAAACAGAGGAAGTATATGAACTTTTTGCTAGTCAGCTAACTAAGGTATGTAGGAAGCATATCACAGTAGTAATGGGGGATTTTAACTACCCTGACATCAACTGGGAAACAAACTCTGCACCAAGTGGAAGAACCAACAGGTTCCTAACAAACCTAGCAGACAACTTTGTTTCCCTAAAATAGAGAAGGCAACAAGGGGATCAGCCATACTGGACTTAATTCTCACTGACAGAGATGAAATGATAGAAGGTGTTGAAGCTACAGGAACCTTGGGGGCAAGTGACCACGCAATATTGGAATTCGACATTAAGCAAATACAAGTAGTAGAACAAAGTCAAACTAGAGTCTTGGACTTTAAGAGAGCTAATTTCAATAAACTTAGAGAGAGCTTGAGAAGGATTCAATGGATGAGAATCCTCAGGGGGAAAACAACTCAAGAAGCTAGGGAAATTTTGAAAAGTGAGAATATAAAAGCGCAGTCTAGCACAATACCAGTGCAGAAGAAAAATAATAGATCTCAAAAGAAACCAGCATGGATGCATAAAGAACTATCTGACAAATTGAAAGACAAAAAGGACAAATATAAAAAGTGGAAAGAGGGGCAAATAACTAAGGCAGAATATCAGCAAATAGCCGAGCCTGTAAAGATGAAGTGAGGAAAGCTAAGGCTCACAATGAACAAAGGCTAGCGACAAAAGTAAAAATAACAAAAAGCTTCTTCCAACATGTTAAAAACAAGAAAAAGTCAAGGAAACAATTGGCCCATTGCTGGGAGAAAGTGGCAAGAAGATGACAAGCAACAGGAGAAAGCAGATCTACTTAACTCATTTTTGCATCTGTCTTTACACAAAAGGAAAAACAATCCAACCTATCAAAACAGCACTACAAAAAACAGATTAGAAACACAAGTTAAAATAGGGAAGAAAATGGTAAGTGAACACCTGTCTACCCTAGACGAGTTCAAATCACCAGGACCGGATGGATTACACCCCAAGGTTCTGAAGGAACTGGCAGACGTGATCTCAGAACCACTGAACTATATCTTTCAAAGATCCTGGAGCACAGGGGAGCTGCCAGAGGACTGGAAAAGAGCTGATGTAGTTCCCATCTTCAAAAAGGAAAAAAACAGATCCAGGAAACTACAGACCTATCAGTCTGACCTCAATACCGGGGAAGATTCTGGAAAAGATAATCAAGCAACGAATCACCGAACACCTAGAAGCAAACAAAGTAATAACCAAAAGCCAACATGGGTTTGTCAAAAACAGATCATGCCAGACTAATCTTATCGCATTCTTTGACAAAATGACAAAATTAGTAGACCAGAGGAATGCTGTCGATATAATTTACTTGGACTTCAGTAAAGCATTTGATAAAGTAGACCATAACCTACTACTAGATAAAGTAGAAAAATGTGGGTTAGACAGCACCACCACCAGATGGATTCGTAACTGGCTGACCAACCGCACTCAACGTGTAGTCCTCAACGGAACTACATCCACATGGAGGGAAGTATGCAGTGGAGTACCCCAAGGCTCTGTTTTAGGCCCAGTACTCTTCAACATCTTCATCAATGACTTGGACGAGGGGATAGATGGGGAACTCATCAAATTTGCAGATGACATCAAGCTGGCAGGAATAGCCAACACTCCAGAAGATAGGCTCAAGTTACAGAAAGATCTTGACAGACTTGAACATTGGGCGCTAACTAACAAAATGAAATTCAACAGCGAAAAAAGTAAGGTTCTACATTTAGGCCAAAAAACCAAAATGCACAGGTACCGTATATGTGGTACCTTGCTCAATAGTAGTACCTGTGAGAGGGATCTTGGAGTCCTAGTGGATAACCATTTAGATATGAGCCAGCAGTGTGCAGCAGCTGCTAAAAAAGCCAACACAGTTCTGGGCTGCATAAACAGAGGGATAGAATCAAGATCACGTGAAGTGTTAGTGCCACTTTATAATGCCTTGGTGAGGCCACACTCGGAATACTGCATTCAGTTTTGGTCGCCACGATGTAAAAAAAAAAACGCTGAGACTCTAGAAAGAGTGCAGAGAAGAGCAACAAAGATGATTAGGGGACTGGAGGCTAAAACATATGAAGAACGGTTGCAGGAACTGGGTATGTCTAGTTTAATAAAAAGAAGGACTAGGGGAGACATGATAGCAGTGTTCCAATATCTCAGGGGTTGCCACAAAGAAGAGGGAGTTGGGCTGTTCTCCAAAGCACCTGAGGGTAGAACAAGAAGCAATGGGTGGAAACTGATCAAAGAAAGAAGCAACTTAGAACTAAGGAGAAATTTCCTGACAGTTAGAACAATTAATAAGTGGAACGACTTGCCTGCAGAAGTTGTGAATGCTCCAACACTGGAAATTTTTAAGAAAATGTTGGATAACCATCTGACTGAGATGGTGTAGAGTTTCCTGCCTGGGCAGGGGGTTGGACTAGAAGGCCTCCAAGGTCCCTTCCAACTCTGTTGTTATATTATATTATAAAATGTAATCAAAAAATTATACGGACATTTATTAGAGGTTAAATTGGATGAAGAACAAGTTAAAGAAACAATGATTGCATGGGGAAAAATTTTGGACATGGGATTGATTTAGAGAAATGGCAAAAATTGTGGTTACAAAACTATAAAATGACAATGTCAACCACATATAAAGAGAATTTGTACAAGATGTTTTACAGATGGCACCTACCCCCGGTATGAGAATAGCCAGAATGTTCAAGAACAAATCCAAAAAATGTTGAACATCTCATCAGAGACCGGGTTCATATCACCATATGTGGTAGACGTGTGTGGAAGCTAAAAGATATTGGACTAAAATCCACACTTGGTTGGAAAAAATGATAAAAAAACACATAGATTTTAAACCAGAGGTTTTTTTATTGGGGATCATATCTGAAACTTACAATAGAGAAATGAGATATCTGATTGTGAATGTATTAACTGTGGCTAGAATTGTGTTTGATAAAATTGGAAAAATGAGAAAATACCAGTGCAAGATGCAATTATTAAGAAAATAATGGAATGTGCTGAAATGAGCAAATTGACATTTGAAATTAGGGAACAGGAAGATAAACAATATTACAAGACATGGGACTTATTTTGTCAATGGTTAGATAAAAAAATACGTTAACTCAAGTTTGATAGAGGTTTTTATAATGTAAGAATTGTTGAAATATATAAAATAAAATATAATATCAGTGGTTTGATTTAAGATGGTGAAACAAACGATGTAATACAACTAATTAAAAATTTAGAACATTTTGTATGAAGTGAGGGAAGAAATACTTATAGTTAAACAAATGAACAATGGACTAAAACAATTGGATATATATTAGATTGGTAAAATGTGAAATTAGATAACTTAAAAGATATAAATTTGGTGAAACTGCACAAAAGATTTGTAATCAACCAACCAACATACTGCTTGTATTTGTATTGAAGATGTTTTTATTTATGTTTTTCTAAAAAATAAAAAAAATTCAAAAAAAGAAAGAAAAAAAAACAGTTTATGTTTCTTGTGAAAATAACTATAAAGACATAAGAATATTTTGTAATGTGGGTTAAAGTAGAAAATGTGATATCTTGTTGTCATGAAGCTCCTAGGCAAATGCAATCTGCATTGTTTGTGCAATGAAGTTATGACCCTGGTTGATGCCATATTTATTTTGAAAGCAACTCCTGGAATGAATGAACTTGGTCCTGTAACAATACCTCAGATGCTTCATAAACTACCAACAAGATGACTGGACCGACCTCCTCCCTTTCACAGAGGTCGCTTACAATAATGCAGTCCATACCAGCACCAGATTTACTCCAGTCTGTGTGGCCACTGGGCAGGACTTTAATCAGATGCCAGAGCTTCCAGCTGAAGAACTCACCATGCTATCCCTGAAAGAGTGGGTAGAACAACTACGAAACTCTTGGCCAGTTATACGCAAAGCCTTAGACGAAGCGAGAGCAGTTTACAAAGTGCAGGCAGATAAAAAACAAATAGAGCCAAAACCATTTCGAATCGGGGATAGGGTGTACCTTTCCACCCAGTTACAACAATCCCTGCAGCCCTCAAAAAAACTGGGAGCCAAATTCATAGGCCCCTTCCCCATTACACGCATCATAAACCTGGTTACAGTAGAACTCCAATTGCCAAATACACTGAGACAAGTACATCCAGTATTCCACTGCAACCTCCTAAAATCCGAAATAACCTCACCTTTAAGACCTAAAATTGCTGCACTGCTGCAGCCCATTATGGTTGAGGGTGAGCAGCATTTTGAAATCAAGAAAATACTTGAATCAAGAAAGCACCATGGCATAATCCAGTATCTGGTAGCTTGGAAAAACCTCCCCTCATCTGAAAATGAGAGTGTACATAAAAAGCATGTTAGAGCCCCTAGATTACTGAAACTGTTTCACACTTGTTTTCCAGCTAAACCTAACTGACCATTTATGTTTTTCTCTTCCCCCTCATTTTTTTCCTTCCAGGTGGATCTCTCCTTCTCCTGGGGGAGAGGGAAGTATGTCAGGTTCCCACAGAGCCCTATCGGGACACTGTAATTCTGGTGGAAAGGGGGCCTGGTGACATTTTATGAGCTTTCCAAATCCCTGGCCTCCTTCACTTTGATGTATCTTCCTGGGAATGGGAGGGGGGAGGGATATGCCTGGGGCCGTCTGTTTTGTCTCAGCTGTTAGGAACCAGCAAGCAGCACCTAAGAACCACTTATCGCCTGTTGTTGTTGAAGTTCCCACAACAACATCACACCTGTGGATTGGCTTGCCTCAGACTGGACAGAGGGGAGGGGTTTCTACAACTTTTAATCTAACGATTTTGAGTGGGAACTTCAAATCCTGCCTATTCTCATTGCTATCTCCCTATAAAAGGTCTTTTTGAAATGCAGCTTGTTTCAAGAGTTCTGCTTTCTTGAGGGGATAGGAGAGGCAAGTCCTTACACTTATAATGGATAAAACATTGAGAGTTAGTGGAACTGATAAATATGAATGGCTTTAAAGGGGTCTTGGGTGCATTCCTGGAGGTTTACAGTAGGTTGCTCCAATGAATTCTATATTACAAAAGGAATATAAAGAAATGCTTTCTTTCATCTACTCCATATCTCTCTTCCTAAAACACTTGAGTGCACAGTCCTGTGTTCTTTCTCCACATCACACATAACCATTGACACCTCAATCATATCACTTTTCAATCCTCTTTTTATCCAAATTAAGGAGGTCCAGGCATCCAAGCCAGTGGTGGGATTCAATCAGTTCACATGGGTTCAGCCGAATCAGTTGCTAACTTTTTGCCCAGTTTGGGTTAGGGTTATTTCAGCAAAAGCTGGAATGTCTATAAAAGTTTGCAAATCCCAGGACGATTGCAAGTTGCTTGCAGGTGTGTGGAATTTGCCAATCCAGTACTGCTTTTACTTTTCCTGGATCCATCTCAACTCCGTTATTTGACACTCAGTAACTCAGGTAGTCTAGGGCAGTCTTATGAAACTCACATTTGGACAGCTTTGCATAGTTTCGTGGCCATGAGTTTTTTCAGAACCTGCTGCACTAGTTTAATGTGTTCTTTGAGTGTCTCACTGAATATGAGAATGTCAACTGGTAAACTAGGACACTTTATATAGGTGCTCATGCAGCACCTCATTGATTAGCTGCATGAATATGGCAGGGGCTCCCTGAAGCCCGAATGGCATGACCTTAAACTGGAAACTGCCTAACAGGCAATTAAAAGTGGTCTTCCATTTATCTCCCTCCTTAATCTGCACCCAGTAATAGGCTTCTCTCAGGTTTAGCTTGGTGAACACTTTGCCCTTCGTTAGGTGACTTAGCATGTCTTACATGAGGGGGAGAGGGTAGGTGTTCTCCACGCACACTGCGTTAATTCCACTGAAGTCTACACAGAACCTCACCACGCCCTTCTTTTCTTTGAACAGCACTTTAGATTTGATGTACTTTATTAATTTGCCCAACTCTTTAGGGGTCATGGAATACATATTGGGTTTTGGCAGCTTAGCTCCCGGTACAAATCCTACAGCACAGTCGGTGGGGTGGGGGAGGAAGTTACATTCATGTTCACTGAATGCGTCTGCCAGGTCTCTGTACTATTTGGGCATCTAGGGGTAGCCAGGCGAACTATTTGCGGCGGCTGTGGCCCTCTCCCCCTGACCAGGGTTGCTTGGGGGCTGAAGTGGTTGATCCTGAGGGGGCAGAGGCAGTGAGCTGATGCCAATTTTTAGTTTTCAGTAGCCATCTTTCCACCTGATGGCTGGACCCCATTTGTCCAGCCAAGCGAGGCCTAGGATGAGCGACTGTCATCTTCAGGGCTACCACGGAGCATATAAGTTCCCAGTGGTATCCTATTTCCAGTCTCACGACCTCGGTGACTAAAGTGGCCGGGGCTCCACCTATTACTGTCCCATCAACTTGCTTGAAGTGTATGGGATGCCCCAGGGGTTTTGTGTCTATCCCTAGCTTCTGGACAGTAGGGAGGCTAATCAGATACCAGGTACAGCCAGTGACTATGATGGCTTCTATGTTCCCTTGAGTCCCTGTTCTGGGTACTACTATCCAGGACTTTATGGAAAACGGGCAAATGGCTTCACTTACCATCAGATCTTCTTCGGTGGCCTTGCTGCTCTCACTGGTGGTGCCTGGAGAGGATTCCGGAGCGGGAGTCCTCCCCTTTTTGAAGGTGGAGGAGGAACCTCAACAGCTTGAGTTTTCCTTTGTCCAACAGTCTTCAAGGAGTTTTCTTCACTTTAGTACTTGCTGGAGTCGGGACTTGGGGGCTGGGGGCTGGTGCCAAGCACTCTGATGCCCAGTGGCCTTGCTGACCACACCTGAAGTGCTTGATTGTGGTTGTGGGGGTCAGCTTCAGCTCTTCAACCTGTTTTGCAGGGGCTCAGCATCTCAGGGATCACTTAGTGGGTTTTTCCGGAGTAGGTTTCCAGTGAGGATCATGAGGTCCATGGCCACTGCCATCTGGTACCAATACTGTATGCAGTCAGGGACCTCTCTAAAGGCACAAGCTTGCCCAAGGTCTCCTTGAATTGGTGAATGAAGAGGCTGTGATGACCCGGGGCATGGCACGAAGGCAACACAGCCAGAGAACCAGTATGAATCCCTTTATTGGCATCAACTTTTATGGCCTGGAGAAAAGCTCTCCCACAAACCTAAAGATACTACAGTCACAACCCTGTAAACAGAATGACTGCAATCGATCAGTCAAGCAGGGCAAGATAATGAGTCCCAGACGAGAAGAATAATCCCAGCAAGACAAGATAGGCACACAGTAGCATGGCAGTAATTCAGACAGTCAGGAGGGAATGCCAGGAATGCAGGCCACAACTCTCAACACCAGATTAATTCACTATTTGTTCCTGACAAACACCCTCCCAACTGCCTCTCCTTTAAACTCCATCCCCAGGTGTGCCTTGTGAAGGGAATCGGAGCCCTTTCCTTCCTTGTAAGCCATGCAACCCACTTTGCTCTCTTCTGCGTTCTTCCCTCGTGCCCTAGGATAAGAAGGGGGGTGGGCCTTGACCTTCATCTGAACCCTCTCTCCCTTGTTCCACCTCTCCCCTGCTGTGCCCAGCCTGCCTTTGCCCTTCCCCAGTTTCCTCCACAGCCAATGGAGCCACTCTCTTGCTGTCAGCTGTTCGTCTTCCATCTCAAATTCAAATTCCAACAGGGGCATGACAGAGGTTTCTGGCCAGTCTCCTAATTTTCCCGTCACTCTTCAGAATTCCCAAACTTCTTTGCAGGTCGGCCCCTCTGCTTCAGGTCCTTGACCTCAGCCTCAGCTTCTTCCCTCTGGGCTGTATCCTCAAATTGGGTCTATAGCAGCTACACAAATTTGTTGTTGTTCTCTAGTTCCGGGGCTCCTTCATCTTGCAATTGGCCAATCCATTCAGCTGCTTCTCCCTCCATCATGTTGTCCTCAATAGCCAAGATTATCTCCTGATCTGTTTGGTATTGATCCCCATAATGGTCAAGGTGGGACCAAATCCAGTTCAGGAAGTATGCCAGCTTCTCTGGGGTTCCGTCAAAAGTAGCTCTGAACTGTGGGGGAGGGACAGCTGGTGGTATTGACTGTGGAACAGGGACTGGCTGCGGAACCGGGGCTGACATCCACTGGCACTGCACCCACCCCTGGCTGGGGTAAAACGCCCATCTAGGGAGAATTTGGTCTGCAGGGGGCAGTCAGATGGGTGGCTGGTGAGGAGGGGTATTCAGCCTTGGCAGCCCTGGCACCTCCCCCTGCACCCCTGCACTGGATTGGCCCAGAGGCCCCGGCTGCTGGCTGGTGACGGCTCCCATTGGAGCAGTAATCCCAGTAGACTAGACCTGGAGGGGAAGGTTCAGATGCAATCCACTTTGTGCTGAATGGAACAAGGCAGACACTCCACTCTGGATGGTCATGCTTCCTTGGCCTGGGAAGGTGAATGTGGGCTGAGCCAAAGCCCAGCAGGGCAGGCTGCTTGGAGGGAGTTGAGCGATGGTGCCCACGCTGAGCTGGCCAAATCTCTCTGAGAGGCCATCTAATGATTGGCTTTGAGATGGTGGTGGGAGACACCCCCCCTCCCTTGACTTGCTGAGCTCGTGGGCTCTCATTGCTCTCCACTAGAAGAATGTGATGTGCTCCACCTGGCCTGATGCAATGTGGGGTTCCTGGAGCATTGCCCCGCTAGCCAGCTTTTGTGGTGATGGGATTTCAGCAGCTTTGCCCCATTGGGAAGGAGCCAGCTGCATGATCTGCCAGGGCACCAGTTCTTTGCGCTGGGCACCTGGCTGATACTTTGTCTCTGTCACCTCTACCTTGGCCACCACACTTGCCAAGGGGGAGTAGATAGTTTCGAGGACAACCTCTGAACTAGCCCCAGTAGCTCCTTCCATGGTAAATATCTTCTCATTGTCTCTTAGTCTTTGTGCTATCTGGTAGACTGGGAATGTACCCGCAGCTCAGGACCCCAGACAGCGGCCCCACAGAGCAGGGAGCTGATTGGTAGTTTAAAAAAGAGATTCAGGTTAATGTCAGGGTTCCAAGTAGCAGCCCCAACAGAATCAAAACTCCAAGGCAGACATTTTCCTCAAAGTTTGAATTTCTTAGAGATGTCATATTGGCACATCTGGGAAAACCCAAATCTGAAAGCTCCAGGTTTTGCCCATCCAAAGTAAAGTCAAAGTTCCTTCTTTGCATTCATATATGCATCACATGGTCCAATCAGGTCACTGTCCCAACTGCAGTTGACTTCCAGTCATGCCTCTCCAGGTGAAGGCTGAATGTCCTTGACTCCCAAGGGAAAAAATTTATAACTAGATACCTCACACTATCTCCACCACCTCCCTCTTGTTCCCACAGCTTGCCCATCCACCGCTGTGGCAGCCCTGAAGACTCCAATTAAAAGTGGCTCCAGGGCTGACACCATAAGGTGGCCATGGTGAACATGGCAGGTCAGTGTCTCGGGGTGGAGAGCAGGTCACGCATCTCCCTGAGTGACCGAGACATGCCCAGCTGCACCAACAGAAGCTGGAAGTAGCTGCCCGTTTCCTGCTGCAAAAATCTTTAAAAAACCACTGACTGTCAGGCAGTGAGACCCAGCAAGAGATGAGGGCCAGAGAATCAGACCCGGCCGTTTCTCTCTGCCACAGTGCTTCCTGGACACAGCTTACAGCTTTTCTCTGATCCTGAAGCAGCAGGAGGTGAAGGCTGCCTTGAGTGCAAATGAGGGGTGAAATCTAATTTTTTTTGCCACCGGTTCTGTGGGTGTGGCTTGGTGGGCATGGCTTGGTGGGTGTGGCTTGGTGGGCATGTGACTGGGTGGGCAGGGCCAACATGACATCACTCACATCACTCTTTCTTTCTCTCTCCCTTCTTTTCTTTTTCTTTCTTCTCCCTCTCTCTCCCTTTTTTCCTTCTTTTCTTTCTTCTCCCTCTCTCTCCCTTTTTTCCTTCCTTCCTTCCTTCTTTCTCTAATCAGCCCCGCTGCGCCTGGGCTGTCATTTTGGTGTGGACAGCAGTCTATGGAGCCAACCGCCCCACATTACAGCTGCCTGGGAAGCCTCACCCTGCCTGCACGTGCTAGCCCTGCATCCTGTCGCTCGCTGTTTGTTTCCCTGCCCACTCTTAATGCCACTGACACCAGTGCCACTGCTGCTGGGAGACCAGCTGGACGCAGCCGAATGGGGCTTGCTGTCCTGCCACAAGGAATAGAAAGTGCCTAGGATCCAGGCTACAGTCAGACAAGAAAAGAGAGCGAGAGAGCAAGAGAGCGATGGGGAAACGGCGACACCTGATTCTCAGGCAAGCATAGCAGGGCTTCGGGGAAGGGATTAAGCTGCTAGCTCCTTCCCTGCAGCCACTGATATCTCGGTCTTCCTCAGTCTCTCTCACTCTCTTTTTGCTCTGTGGGACTAAGCCGGGAGACAAGAGTGCCAACAAACAGCTGTGACTGCTTGAGCCAGCCAAAGAAGAGAGGGAGGGAGAATCGGGTGTCGCCGTTTCCCCATCACTCTCTCACTCTCTTTTCTCATCTCCCCAAGAACTGAAGCTTTTTTCAACTGACTCGGAGCTTCCAGGCAGCCCGGACATCCCGCAATGAGGCGGATCCGGGCAAATGCTATTGCGATCCTGACTGTAACCTGGATCCTAGCCACTTTCTATTAATTGTGGCAGGACAGCAAGCCTCATTTGGCTGCGTTCAGCCAGTCTCCCAGCAGCAGCGGCATCAGCATTGGCGGCATTAAGAGTGGGCAGAGAAGCTCCAGCAAAGTCAAGCTCCTTAAAGAAGAGGGGACCACCCCCTTCTCGTAAGTGCAGCTTTCCTGCGCTGGTGGATGGGTTGGTAATTCCCACAGCTGCCTTACTAAAGAACCAGATGCTGAGCGGGCGTGGGGAGGTTGTGGGGTGGGGGGGGGAAAGGAAAGGAAGTGCGCAGAGGTGTGGAAGTGTCAGCCGAGTTTGTGGGGAGATTGGCTGGCAAGGAGGAAGAGATGGAGTGGCAAAGCAGTGGGGGTGGGCAAGTCAGTGTGGCTTGTGCCACGGGAATTGATGTATTTATTCCAGAATTTTTCTAGCAGCTTCCTTCCTTCCCTGAAGCCCTGCCATGCTTGCCTGCCTTCCATGTGGCCTTCAGCTTGCCTGCCTTCGCAAGCTGGCCACTGGAATGCCAGGAAGGAAGTGTGGAAGGCAGGCAAGCACAGCAGGACTGCGGGTTGTGGATCAGTTCAGGGGTGTGGCCAGCCAGCCATTGCTCCCGGTTCAGTGAACCAGCCCCAGTCTTAGCTACCAACTCACCTGATCTGGTCTGATCCAGTAGCATTTCACCCCTGGTGCAAATGTACTGTGGCGAAGAGAGAATGCTGTTGCTCTGCAAAGGGGTGCTTTGCTCCTGCACTAAGGCTCTGGCCATTGCTGCCACCACTTCGGCCTGCCTGCACTGCCCCACCTTGCCATGAGTGACAAGGTTGGTCATGCCCGCTCAGTCACATGACCCCCCCTTGGCCACGCCTAACCAGCTGGTCATTAGGGAGAACCGGTTGTTCTCCATCTAGGCTGGAAATGGCAGTCAGATGAGGATTGTACCCGTCTGTCAAGCTTGAAGGACCAAGTCTGCACAACTTTAAAGCCCTGCCTCTTCCTGTTGGCTTCCAGTTTTTTGACTCAGTCCCAAGCTGGACAGACATGTCTTTGATATCTCCCTTCCATTCACAGGCAAATTGGACTAACATCAATCCCAGCATGAAAGACTTTACGTCTGAGATCGCTGTGGGCCTTGGACTGCCGCCCAGCAGGTTCCGACTCAGCAGCGTTTGCATCGGCATGCTGCTGTTCTCCCCGGCTCTTCCTTTCATCTAGCTGGGTGAAGAATTGCTAATTACACTGCCTTTTACAGCCTTTGAGCTCAGCAGCAATTACAGGAGCCTATTTATCGGCAATGTGATCTCTGAGCTAATCTACCTGCCGCTTTTCTTTTGAGCTTTGGAGGCTCCTTCTCCTTCGATTTCCCAGTGGGGGAGGATTGGATCGCGGCATTGCTCCTTGTGGCGGCCATTTTGGCGTGAAGTTTTGCCGCACCATTCTAAGATCGCGTTTCAAGGCCTTTAGGCTTAGTTATCGTCAGGGGGCCTTTTCCCAGCAATCTAACATTGCCCCTGCTCAAGAAAGCCAGCGGCCTAGACTTGGGAAGGAAGATTAAGGATCTTTATTCATTCTTCCTGGTGAACCTTCACACGGGGTTTTATTCAAAATGACGGATGCCACACAACCCCATTCCCACAGATCGACTTCAGCTACTTCCATTTCTCCTAGCCAGGATGATCCTGATGAGGGCACTTCAGGCACCCAGCACCGTCCTAAGCGGGGGAGAGGTCAGTCTGCCCAGGTAGCTCAGCCTAACTAAAGAAGAGAGGAGACGCCACGAGGCTTTAGAGAAGGCTGTTTCAAAAGCTCAACAAAAGCAGGGCAATAAAAATCCTATTCTCAGGAGCACAACTTCTCCTTCCATTGACATTACTCAGGTTCATCGTGAAGCTACTACTTCCCAACCACCACTTAATTGGTCTCCTGACCATTCAACTTTGGGGGCTTCCTCTTTTCCTGAGGTCAGGGACAGTTTATTCCAGGAAAACATTTCTGCCCCATCTGCCCCAAGGGGCTCAGTACAGCAACCAGATGCCATATCATCTCTGCCCTTAGAGGCTAACCCCACTCCAGCGGGGGGGCACTATTGCGACCAGAGAATCTGTGGAATTCCAACTTCCACCTTCCTTTGGTGACATTATCATGGGGGCTATCAGATCGGGCTTAGCCCAATGCCTCCAGCAAGGCCCTGCCACTATTTCCACCAGGGGAGGCATGCGTCAGGTGATACAAGAGTCGGATACTTCTTTATCTGAACAGGGTCAGACTGACTATCAGGAACCTTCGGATCAGGATTCCTTGTCGGAGGAAGAAGAAATCTTATGGGATGAGGCCCTTTCCGATGATGAGGGGATAGAACAGGAACAACCATCCTTTATTGGTCTTTTCAATCCTCAGTTATTTAAATCTCTCCTCTTTAAAGCCCAAACAACCACTAGGCTAGGAGATGCTATTTCAAAAAACTGGGATCGCTCAGGGGACGACCCAACCAACACATTGTTCTCCGAGCCTTCAGTTAACACGGAAGTGGTCCCAGCACCCAAATTATTCACTGATGTCCTTCAGCAACAGTGGGTCATTCCGGGCTCAGGTCCTTATCCCAGTGGCCTTGACAAATGTTTGTACAACGTGGCTCCTGAAATGTCTAACCTTCTCCAAATTCCATCAGTGGATGGTCCAATTGTTGCCCTCTCTTCTTCTACCCATCTCACCGGTCCTCCAGAGGAATCTCTCCATCCTGAGGAAAAGTGGGCTGAAAATGTTTTGGTCAAGGGCCATCAGGCTGCGGCCTGGTCAGTGAAGGCTTTGGCCTCCTCTTCCTTCTTCAACAGGACCGCCTTGTTATGGCTAAAGCAGCTCCAGGCCAGGATCTCCCCCGCAGATTCAAGATCTCATCAGGATCTGAATAAAATCATTGCTTCCTTGGAGTACTTGGCGGATGCCACTCTCAATGCGGCTAGATTCGCCGCTAAGGCTATATCTGTGGCTTCACGCAGACTCCTCTGGCTCTGCCAATGGCAGGCGGATGCCAAACATAAGTGGAGATTGGCTTCCGCCCTGTATTCAGGAGACAAGTTGTTCGGGGAATCACTTGAACCTATTCTCATTGAAACCAAAGACAAACGCAAGATTCTCCCATCACTATCGAGAAGAACCGATTGTCGCATGTCCTCGTACCCACGACAGCAGTCCTTTCAGGGATCAGACAGCAGCTTCTATCAGAGACCTCAATGAACCTCCCACTCCAGAGGGCAGTACCATCGGGATTCTCAGGTCAGACCGGGCTCTAAGTTCCCTCCCACCAGATCCTTTCGGGGGGTGGGGTTGGGACCGTGGTTTCCGTAGAACCAGATAACTCCATCCACTTCCTCCCATTGGCGATCGTCTCTTCCTTTTTGCCAACCAATGGGAAGCATCTATTTCTGATGCTTGGGTTATCCAAATGGTCCGCTCAGGACTCCATTTGGAATTTCTCTCCCTTCCCCCGAGGGTATTTGTGTGCTGCCCAGTCTCTCTCTACAAATCTAACAGATCTGTGATGGAAGACGCTATCCACTATCTTCTCTGTATTAGGGCCATCAGGCGGGTTCCGATATCCCAGCAGGGCATCGGGTTTTATCCACAGCTTTTTGTAGTGCGCAAATCCTCGGGGGGATGGAGGGCAATTCTTGACCTCAAATCCCTTAACTGTTATGTCACCTACCGGAAATTCAAAATGCAATCATTACACACCATACTTGAATGCATCCGTCAGAGAGACCTCCTGTCTTCCATAGACTTTATGGAAGCCTACCTTCACATTCCCATTGCAGAGGCACATCAACAGTTCCTCAGATTCTGTTATAATGGCAACCATTTTCAGTACACGGCTTTGCTGTTTGGATTGTCGTCTGCCCCCAGGGTGTTTTCAAAGGTTATAAGTGCGTTAATGGGTCATATCTGCTCCCTACCAATTCATGTCTTATATTATCTAGATAATATCCTCATCTTGTCCCCATTTATGCCCAGAACCCTTCAGGACCTGTCCACTACCATTCATATCCTCCAAAATCACGGGTTGTCCATAAATTGGTGCAAGTCACCTTTCCCCTTCTACTACAATTCAACATCTGGGCACACAAATTGACTCCATTCAGTCTATGGTTTATCTATCACAAGACCATCAGTCTAGTCTCAGGGACTTAGCTACCCGCATTATTTCATCCCATTCTGTTTCGCTCAACTCACTATCTCAGTTATTAGGAAAGATGGTTTCCACTTTTGGCATAGTAACTTGGTCTCGTCTCCATAGCAAGGCTCTATAATGGCTGCTGCTTCCCTACCAAAGACACAAACTAGCCACCTCAGTTTCTCGGATCCAACTACCTCCAGAGGTCCTATCATCCCTACGTTGGTGGATATCAGAAGCAATCACCATTGGCACCAGGTTCAGAGAACCACACAGATTAACACTCATGACCAATGCAAGCCTCACCAGCTGGGGGGCTCATCTTGGCAACAACATGGCACAAGGAGTATGGTCTCCATTAGAACGGAGACTCAGCATAAATCTGTTGGAACTACGGGCAATTCACAGAATTCTGGTCCACTTCGAAGAACTGGTGTCAGGGCAGGACATCTTAGTTCTCACAGACAATTTATCTGTAAAAGCCCATATCAACAGGTGGAGTGGCACACAGTCCAAGACACTAATGGCAGTGACCTTCATCCTGGGCCACTGGGCAGAACGCCATCTCCGATGCCTACAAGCAAACCACATATCGGGATCCTCCAACATACGGGCAGACGCCCTCAGCCGCCATCGGATCAATCAAGCGGAGTAGAGTTTACCCTCACATCTCTTCCAGGAAATCTCCTGTTATGGTTTTCCAGTAGTTGATCTTTTCTCCACCTCATCCAACCACCAACTTCCATTATACTTTTCCAGGTTCCAGTCTCCAGGAGCAGAGATGGAGAATGGGTGTTGGTCTTACCTGAGACGCCCTTTCTCAAGAAGGCCGAAATGGCAGTCAGCCCCACCCTTCCGGGGCCGGCCTCGTGCTGTGGGGGTGGGAGATCACTAATTCTTTCTCATTTCAGGAAGACACGTCAATCTGCATCAGCTTCCTTGCCAAAAACTGAAAGCCAACAGGAAGAGGCGGGGCTTTAAAGTTCTGCAGATTTGGTCCTCCAAGCTTGACAGATGGGTACAACCCTCATCTGACTGCCGTTTCAGCCTTTCTGAGAAAGGGTGTCTCAAGTAAGACAAACACCCATTAAATTACTTGAATCACATCACTGATCCATGGGGAGTGCCGTGCCACTCCCCACGGCAACATTTAAACCTCCCAAATACAGGGGCTGCTCTATATTCCATTTTCTCCAGTAATGGTAGTGGGAATGACCTTGGGAGACAGGGGGAAAGGCCATAAGCTAAGCCTGCAGAAAGAATGGGGATGTGGCAAACATCTCAGAAGGTACCATCTTTAGTTTCTTGGGCTGGAGAGGTGACAAGGAGGGGGAGGAGTACACTTTCAGACTTGTGACATTCTGTCACAGTAATAAAGTAGAATAAAATAGATAGTGCTTCTTGTCTGGCCTATCTTTCAGGAAGGCAGTGTGGGATTTGCTGCCTGCTTGTATACAGGTGAAACTCAAAAAAGTAGAATATCGTGCAAAACTTCATTTATTTCAGTAATGCAACTTAAAAGGTGAAACTAATATATGAGATAGACTCATTACATGCAAAGCGAGATAGTTCATGCCTTGATTTGTCATAATTTTGATGATTATGGCTGACAGCTCATGAAAACCCCAAATTCACAATATCAGAAAATTAGAATTGTGAAAAGGTTCAATATTCTAGGCTCAAAGTGTCCCACTCTAATCAGCTAATTAAGCCAGAACACCTGAAAAGAGTTCCTGAGCCTTTAAATGGTCTTCCAGTCTGGTTCAGTAGGAATCACAATCATGGGAAAGACTGCTGACCTGACAGTTGTGCCGAAAACCATCATTGACACCCTCCATAAGGAGGGAAAGCCTCAAAAGGTAATTGCAAAAGAAGTTAGATGTTCCCAAAGTGCTGTATCAAAGCACATTAATAGAAAGTCATGTGGAAGGGAAAAGTGTGGAAGAAAAAGGTGCAGAAGCAGCAGGGATGACCGCAGCCTGGAGAGGACTGTCAGGAAAAGGCCCTTCAAAAGTTTTGGGGACTTTCACAAGGAGTGGACTGAGGCTGGAGTCAGTGCATCAAGAGCTACCACACACAGATGGATCCTGGACATGGACTTCAAATGTCGTATTCCTCTTGTCAAGCCGCTCCTGAACAACAAACAACGTCAGAAGGGTCTTACCTGGACTAAAGAAAAAAAAGAACTGGTCTGCTGCTCAGTGGTCCAAAGTCCTCTTTTCTGATGCAAGCAACTTTTGCATCTCCTTTGGAAACCAAGGACTCACAGTCTGGAGAAAGAATGGAGAGACACACACTGCAAGATGCTTTACGTCCAGTGTGAAATTTCCACAGTCTGTGTTGATTTGGGGAGCCATGTCATCTGCTGGTGTTGGTCCACTGTGCTTCATTAAGTCCAGGGTCAACGCAGCCGTCTACCAGGAGATTTTGGAGCACTTCATCCTTCCTTCCGCAGACGAGCTTTATGGGGATGCTGACTTCATTTTCCAGCAGGACTTGGCACCTGCCCAACCTGCCAAAAGTACCAAAACCTGGTTCAATGCCCATGGGATTACTGTGCTTGATTGGCCAGCAAACTCGCCTGACCTGAACCCCAGAGAGAATCTATGGGGCATTGCCAAGAGAAAGATGAGAGACATGAGATCAAACAAAGCAGAAGAGCTGAAGGCCACTATTGAAGCATTCTGGTCTTCCATAACACCGCAGCAATGCCACAGGCTGATAGCATCCATGCCACGCCGCATTGAGGCAGTAATTGATGCAAAAGGGGCCTAAACCAAGTACTGAGTACATATGCATGCTTATACTTTTCAGAGGTCCGATATTGTTCTATGTACAATCCTTGTTTTATTGATTTCATGTAATATTCTAATTTTCTGAGATTATGAATTTGGGGTTTTCATGAGCTGTCAGCCATAATCATCAAAATTATGATAAATCAAGGCGTGAACTATCTCGCTTTGCATGCAATGAATCTATCTCATATATTAGTTTCACCTTTTAAGTTGCATTACTGAAATAAATGGACTTTTGCACGCTATTCTAATTTTTTGAGTTTCACCTGTAGAGTGGCTAGCTCTTCCATATGGGTGTGAAGAGTATTTTCCTCCTTGGTGGTTCAAGCCGAAAACGTCTCTAATCAAAGGACATTCAAAACTGTCAAGGCAGTTTGTAGGGAATAACCCCACATTCACCATCACTAAAAATGTTGAGTAATGAACCATCTGCAAGCAAACCCCCAATTCAGTTAGTCAACTCCAAAGTTCAACCCTGAGCCAGATAATCTCTTCCATTGAACCCAGGGATGCCTTGTCTTCAAAAGACAGCCACACCATGGATTTGTACAAGGGGTTTGTACAAGGGCTCCTCAATGAGGGCCATTTTATTTTCCCAACCCCTTCCTGACGTTTCAATTTGCCGATGCCAAAGTGACTTTGTGCCATTCACTATGAGCCAAAATCTTTCTCTTTGTGGGCTACAATAAAGATACACCTCTTAAAGTGCCTTTGGATGTAGGCACTGAAACTGTATTCCAGACTTCAGAATGCAATATAGGAGTAAAAGATGTTAAGTGCAGGTACATCCTAAGGGGTCATGGAAAAGCTGTGCAAAGGCGCTGGGGCCATTTCATAAGGCAACGGCTGGACGAAACCCAAAGGAACAGGTTAATGCAGCGTTTCTTAGAATAGAATAGAATAGAATTTTATTGGCCAAGTGTGATTGGACACACAAGGAATTTGTCTTAGTGCATATGCTCTCAGTGTACATAAAAGAAAAGATACATTCATCAAGGTACAACATTTACAACACAAATGATGGTCAATATATCAATATAAATCATAAGGATTGCCAGCAACAAAGTTACAGTCATACAGTCATAAGTGGAAAGAGATTGGTGGTGGGACCGATGAGATGATTAATAGTAGCACAGATTTAGTAAATAGTTTGACAGTGTTGAGGGAATTATTTGTTTAGCAGAGTGATGGCCTTCGGGAAAAAACTGTTCTTGTGTCTAGTTGTTCTGGTGTGCAGTGCTCTATAGCGTCGTTTTGAGGGTAGGAGTTGAAACAGTTTATGTCCAGGATGTGAGGGATCTGTAAATATTTTCATAGCCCTCTTCTTGATTCGTGCAGTATACAGGTCCTCAATGGAAGGCAGGTTGGTAGCAATTATTTTTTCTGCAGTTCTAATTATCCTCTGAAGTCTGTGTCTTTCTTGTTGGGTTGCAGAACCGAACCAGACAGTTATAGAGGTGCAAATGACAGACTCAATAATTCCTCTGTAGAACTGAATCAGCAGCTCCTTGGGCAGTTTGAGCTTACTGAGTTGGCGTAGAAAGAACATTCTTTGTTGTCCTTTTTTGATGATGTTTTTGATGTTATTTTGATGTTAGCCTTATCAAATTTAAGATGAGTAGATTTCAACTTCCAGGAGATCCCAGTCAGGATGCAGGAAAATTCTGGGAGTTGCGGTCCACTCGTCTTAAGGTTGCCGAGGCTAAAAAACCCGATCATGACCATTCTCCCAGGCACCAGGACCACCCACCTACTCTTTCCTGCGTTCAGGGAACGCTGCCTGGGACTTCCGGCCCCACCTCCCGAGTGGCGGGGCGTCACCAGGGCAACAGTCGACTGGGCAACGCAGCCAAAATGGCGGCGAAGGCAGCTCGTTGCTCTCGCGCGCGGGAGAGATGGGCCTGACTGGTGCGCTCCTTGTCGCGCGGAGATGACGTCTCTTGGGGTGGCGGCTGCTTCCCTCCACCGCAAGGAGCTGCCGCCGTCCAGCACGCGAAGATGGCGGGCCTGGTTGAGGAGGCCCCGGGTAGCGGGGATGGTGGCGGCGGGGTCGGACCCCGCCGGGGCTCGCCGCCGGAGCCCTTGCCACTACTGCTGCAGGCGGAGGACGGGCAGCCGCGGCAGAGCAGCTTCGCCAGCGGCGGCGATGGGCAGTCTCCGCCCCATACCGAAACGCTGGGCTTCTACGAGAGCGATCGACACCGCAAGCAACAGCAGCGCCGCGGGCTCTCGGGTGAGATTCCGTTGTGGACCCCTAAGCACAGTGTCTCTGTAGAGTTTCATACCTGTGGAAAGCTTGGGAGGGGAGTGCAGAAAAGGAGGAGAAAATTTGGGGAGAAGCAAGAGCGGAGAAAGTCCCATTTGCACCCTAACCTCTATTCTGTTGGGTCCCAACATCCCATGAAGGGCTTTCGTCCTCTACCAAAGATGGTTTCGTTTTTACAAGCTGTGGTGCTTAAGTTTTGCACCGAGGTAGGGTGGATTTAGGAATGTCAAGACCGGCAAAGGTACCACTTTTTCCCCTTGATGTCCAAAAGAGGACTCCTGAATGCTTTTTCCATAACGAGTGTGCTGGAGCTCAGGGTGACTGAATTTGGCTCTCACCATGTTCATATTTCCTCCCCCTGGCTCATGAAAGACCTCCCTAAGTTATTTTCGGGAATCTATTTTAGGCATCCAAGTTTGAAAAAGGAGGCTCAGAATCTCGGTCTTAATCTGTTTTCCGGGATAGGTTCCTGCTTTATATGTGAATATGAGGGCATATCAATATAAAATTAGCTTTACTTTTGCCCAGGAACAAGAGGTAAAGAATCATCCAATGCTATGAAATATATTCTTGGCATTGGACTTGAGTGCACAGGACTGCTTTCTTGCTAGGGGATAGCTTAAGTATGTCCAGCCACTTATTTGGATGTACATTTTAAATGTTACAGTAAGTAATCTTTGCTATTAAAGTACAGCCTAGTAGATGTTGGAACCACTATCTTTTTTCTTATGGAGATTGTAGGAGGAGAACTGTGTTAATCTATTGTGGCAAAAAAATGAGTGTAAGGGTTATGTTGGAGAAAGGTGCCCTTTCTCTGTTAAGGTCTTTCTCCCTTGCTTTTTTCTTTGGCAGGGAGGGTCCTTGTTACCCAACTGCAATATCAGCTTGAAGTTTTCAGGGTCTTCTGAGGCCAGGTAAAACGTAAGGATTCTGAAAAGAGAATTGACTCATTGATAGTGGGGGGAAATGATGTGGACACATAATGTGTATCTGACTTGTCCTCCTTCCTGCCAAATTTCAGAGTTGAGGAAGGTAGACAAAGACTGTTCCCAACAGCCTCATTTTACCTACAGTGTTAAGAAGACTAAACGCTGTGGGATTATCTGGAACAGGTTTTTCCTCTGAGTGGTCAACCTGTAAATGCTGCTTTTGTAGATAGATAGAAAATCTAGTGTGCTGTTCTTCCAAACAATCAACTCCCAAATGTCTCACTTTTTTGTGTGTGTGAAAACGTCAGCGTCCTTGTTAGAACTTTTGCTCTACATTCATTGCTGAAGAATAATTTTAATTAATTTTAATGATAATTGTCTGGTTGCACTTACGTCCATCATTATGAAATGTTTTGAAAGGCTCATGGACTTTAATGTATCCAGCCTCCCTCCAGTATTTGATTCTGTTCAGTTTGCTTACCATCCAAATTGTTCCACAAAAGATGTTATTTCCTCTGTTCTCCATCTGAGCTTGGCAGACTTAGAGGAAAGAAATATTCATATGCGAATGTTGTTTATTGACTTTAGTTAGGCATTCCTCAGCATTTAGAAAATAAACCTGGTCTTTTAGGCTATATTACTCCTTTGTGTAACTAGAGTCTTGATTTTCTCACCGATAGATCCCAGTATGTGTGAGTTGAGACTAATATGTTCTTGAGCACAGGTTCTCCTCAGGGCTGTGTCCTAAATCCTCTGTTGTTCACTCTGTTGACCCATGATTATTGTGCAAGGTTTGCTATCAATCATATTATGAAGCATGTGAATGATACAACAAGTGGTGGGCCTTATTTAGGATGATAATGAGGGTGATTACCAGGAGGAGGTAGAACAGGGGTGTCAAACTCAATTTCATTGAGGGTTGCATCAGGATTGTGGTTGACTTCAGGGGGCCGGGGTGGATGTGATCATAGTGGGCGTGCCATGGTGGGTATGGGCAGCTCCCACTGCTACTGTGCTCACTGTCCTTGGCCAGGTTGCTCATGGTGTGTGCGGGAAGGCAAAGTGTGTAGGTCAGAGGGAGACCCATTCCATCACCTTATGAGGAGACCTGGCTTTGTAACCAAAGCATCCTTAATGATACGACGGGAAACCATTAGGAGAAGTCAGGAGAGGACAAGGGGATGGCAAAAGGCAGCAGGGCTGCTGGTGGCCAAGTCCTAAGGCAGGATTTATTCTCACTCACTCTCATAATAATCCATCCTTCCCTTGATAAAGGACCCCAACATATATATGCAACCCTAAAATACCAATAAGTTCTGTGTGTACCTATACTGCTCATATGATTCTGTAAGGATGTTGTAATGCTAATGGAAAAATTACTTCTATGTGAAAGCAGAAGTTATCTTGCTTGGCTGAGGCTTGTGTTGCAAACTTAGGGAAATATTTCTACATATTGTAACTGTTTACATCTTAACTTTTTAACCCTGAAATGTTCTGAACAAGAATAGGGTACTGGAGGTGACTAATGATACGTGTCAGAGGATGTCTCGTGTCGTGAAAGGTGACTTAAGATAACTGCCATATATAGACATGTTAACTGTAAACCAATTATGTACCATTTCGTGTTTTCCTGCTTTCTACTTTCTGTATCTGAAGCTATAAAAGTATAGGCTTGGGTGGTGTCAGACGTTCAGACTTTCTTTTTCCATGCAAGTGGAGGTCTGTGCCTATTTGCGCAAATAATTAAATAAATACTTCCTGTTTCTCTAATCCTTTGTGGTATTTTCTCCTCCACCAGAAAAGGTGGGCATCGTCCCATATCACCCTCCCTCCCTTCTTTTTCCTTCCCTCTTCATTCATTATTTCTTCTTCCTTCCGCTCTTTCCTTCTTTTTCCTTCCTTGCTCTCTTCTCGTTCCTTGTCCTGTTTTCTCCATTGGAAAAAATAGCTGTTTGCAACACACAAGGAGGTGATACTTTCCTAAGAGCTCGCAATTCAAAAATACCAATGTGGACATGAGGTATCTCAGGGTGGGGAAAGCCATGGGGGGGCCTAGTGATAGAATAGGCCCTCAAGGCCTCCCCGACCCATTAAGATACCTCATGCTTCTCCCTCCCTTCCCACCATAAGGACTCACTTACCTTGGACACATCTGTCTCCTCTCTTTGTTTCTCTGTTTCTTTGCCTTTTCTTTGAGAAAGGGAGAGGAGAGTTGGCTGAGAAATGCTTTTTGCGTTGAGAATGGACACTCCTGGATGGTATAATGTCGCACAGATTCCCGCACCCAGACACTTTCATTCTCAGTGACAAAAGTGTTTGTCTCCTGTTCCCACCTTCTCCCCCAACTACTTTCCACTTAACTACTTAATGAGACCTCATCACATGGAGCACTTGCATCCAAATGGGGTGAGACAAGAGAAGAGAGAGATAGAAAGAAAGGTGGAGGAGAGATAGAACAATCCAATTATGTGTGTTTGTGTCTGGGAGAGAGAGCGATCCGTACAGGGCACCCAAGCTGCTGGGCAGTGGCGCAGGTGACAGGAGCCACCTGTGCAGCAAGGTGGGGTGGTGGTGGAGTACGAAGCAAGGCAGAGGGGGATGCGGAGTTGCCCCCCCCGCACCAGCTTACCTGAGCGCCCTGCCAGCCATGCACTGAAGCGCCACAACTGCCGCCACAGAGTGAGAGAGAGAGGGGGTCTCTCCAAACTGTGTGTGTGTATATGAGAGAGTGAGCACATGATCTCTGCTTTAGTTGGGGCATTCAAGCTGCTGCCAGCGGCAGGTGGTGGGGAAGAGCCAACTGAGCAGCCATTTTTCTCCTTGTCCTCTCCACTTAAGCAGCGCAGGCTCTGCGGGACAGCAGGGCCTCTCATTTCTCCCCCGATGCGGTGAACTCCAATTTCAGTTGGGGCATTTAAGCTGCTGGAGGCGGCAGCCACCTAATGATTGCCCCCCGTCCCCAACCAGCCAGCCAGCCTGCACTGCCTGACCTGCTCCCTGCCACTGGTGCAAAGCCTTGCCATTCTTCTCTTCATCCTCCCCACCCAAGCGGCAGTGGGCTTCGCGGGACAGGGTCTTATTCCTGCCCCAGGGCAGCATATTCTGGTGGGCTGAACACTGGTATGAAAGGTCCATGTAAGTGAGCAGCACATCAGGGCCATCGAGGGCATTGGTTCCTGCACCCAGCCTATTCCGATTCCACAGACGGTCTTACTGTTTGAAGGCTGAACTGAGCAAGGGAGCACTGCGGGGCCAGGCCCTTCACATCCGTGTCCAGCCTGCCAGAGTTCACAGGAATGAGACCCTACCCGCAGAGTCTGTTGCTGCTTGGGCAGGGGGAAGGAGGAGAACAGTGAGGCTTTGCGCCAGCTGGCCAGGCAAGGAGCAGGTCAGGTGGTGTAGGATGGCTGGTTGGGGAGGGAGCAATCATTAGGTGGCTGCCGCCACCAGCAGCTTAAATGCCCCGATTGAAGCTGGATTTTGCCGCGCCAGGGAGAAATGAGAGGCCCTGCTGTCCCGCAGAGCCTTCACTGCTTGAGTGAAGAGGACGAGGTGAAAAACGGCTGCTCAGTCGGCTCTCCCCCTCCCTCTCCTGGCCACTGCCAGCAGCTTGAATGCCCCAACTAAAGCAGAGATTGCATGCTCTCTCTCATATATACATACATACACACACACACAGAGAGAGAGAGTGTTTGGAGAGCCCCCTTCTCTCTGTCTTGCTGCAGCAGCGAGTTGTGGTGCTTCAGTGTCTGGTTGGCAGGGCACTTGAATAAGCCAGTGTGGGGTGTGCAGAGGCAGCCCCGCACCTTCCCGCCTTGCTTCATACTCCACCCCCACACCTCACTGCTCAGGTGGCTCCTGTTGCCTGCGCCACTGCCAACAGCTTGGGTACCCCGACTAAAACAGGGATTGCACGCTCTCTCTCTCATATACACATACACACACAGAGTTTGGAGAGGCCCCCTCCTCTCTCTCTCTTTGTCTCACTGTGGTGGCAGTTGTGGCGCTTCAGTGCATGGCTGGTGGAGTGCTCAGGTAAGCCAGTGGGGGCATGGGTGGGGCAGCTCTGCCCTCCCGCCTCGCTTTGTGGCCATCACACCAATGTGTTGATCAGCCTCCTGCTACGTTATGGCGGTGAGCAAGGAGAAGAAGTGGCGAAGAACGAAGGGAGGCGGGTGGGTTGGAGGACAAAGCAAGGCAGGAGATGCAGAGATGCCCCACCTGCCTTGCCCCGGCTTACCTGAAGGCCCTTCAGCCAGGCCAAACCCTCACACACTTTCCGCTACCCAGAGCAGCCACATCCCTTCACTAACCTTTCCAGCTCTTTTCGCTGCCGCACATGCAGAGCAACTAAAGTAGTCTGTGGGACTAGGGTAAAAAAAATAATTCAGACCTTCCAACTTCTCACAGGGAGAAAAAAAAGGTCTTGTGAGGGTGGAAGGTCTGAACTATTTTTTTACTGTAGTCCCACAGACTAGTTGTTCTGCACACGATCGAGCACTGGGCCTGTGCACGTGCCTGCTTGCTGAGATGGTGGGGGCTGGGCCAAAGTGACGTGAGCCAGACCCTTACAGTTTCTAGGATGGCCACACGGGCTGGATTAGGCCTCATTGCGGGCCGGATGCGGGCCGTGGGCCTTGAGTTTAACACCCCTGAGGTAGAAGTTTTGAACTGGTATAATAAAAACAGCCTGATTTTTTTTTTTTTAATTCAAAAAGTTTTACAGAAAATTTTTCCCCCCTTTCCCCCCACCTCCCTCCCCCCTCCCTTCACAACCCCCCTCCCCCCCGACTTCCCGGAACGAGCACAAGGTATAGTTAAAAATAAAACAAACATATGCTAAAAAAAATTCGTCCCAACTTAATTATACCCCTACAATCATCAATTCCTAACTTCCCCCGAAAACAATCAAAAATAATACATCATAATCATTCAAAAACAGTCTGATAACTCTTAGTCTGATATCTACGTTGAATATAGTCAATCCATTTTTTCCATTCCTTTAAGTATCTTTCTTGCGTATTGTCTTTCAAAAAGGCTGATATCTTCGCCATCTCAGCCAAATTGGCAACTTTCAATATCCATTCTTCTATTGTAGGTACTTCTTTTTTCTTCCAATATTGTCCTATTAGTAATCTTGCTGCAGTTATTAGATTTAAAATCAATTTAGTCTCAATTACTGTACAATCCGTAATAATTCCCAACAAAAAAAATTGCGGCAGGAACTTTATCTTCTTTTTCAAAACATTTTGTAAAATCCACCAAATTTTTATCCAAAAGGCCTTTATATCCTTACAAGTCCACCAAATATGAAAATATGTAGCATCATCACAATTACATCTCCAACATTTTGCTTGCATATCTGGGTACATACACGATAATTTCTTAGGATCTAAGTGCCATCTATAAAACATTTTATAAAAATTTTCCCTCAGATTCTGTGCCTGCGTGAATTTAACATTTCTAACCCATTTTTTCCCCCAAGTTTCCAATAATATTGGCTCCTGAAAATTTTGTGCCCACTTTATCATACAGTCCTTTACCAAGTCCCTTTCAGAATCTATTTCAAGTAACACATTATACAATCTCTTTATATGCTCCTGAGACTGATTTCTAATTTGCTTTACCAAATTTCCCTCGTTCTGCTCTATACCAATTTTCTGATCTTCCTTCCATCTAGCACGTAGTTGCTCATATTGAAACCAAGTATAATTTTTCCCTTCTTTTAGTACATGCAGAGATTTTAATTGCAAATTACCTCTTTCAGTATACAAAAGATCTTTATATGTAATCGTTTCCTGATTCTGTTCTATATTTATATTCTCTATTGTATGTCTAGGACTTGCCCATATAGGAACCTTATAATTTAATTTGTAAGAGTATTTTTTCCAAACACGCAGAAGAGCAGTTCTTAACACATGATTTTTAAAGGCCTTATCCACTTTTTTGTCATAAATTAAATATGCATGCCATCCATATAGCAAATCATAACCTTCTATATTCAAAATTCTTTCCTCCGTTAAATTAAACCAATCACTTATTACAGAGAGAGCAGCTGCTTCATAGTATAATTTAAAATTAGGCATTTTTAAACCTCCCCTTTCCCGGGAATCTTGAATTATTTTCATTTTAACCCTAGCTTTTTTACCTTCCCATATAAATTTATTAATTCCCTTCTGCCATTCCTCAAGATTCTTATCTTTCTTAATTATTGGTATCATCTGAAAGAGGAATAAAAATCTAGGTAAAACATTCATTTTAATAGCAGCTATTCTCCCCAGCAAAGATAATTGCAATTTTTTCCAAACAATCAACTCCTTCTGAACTTTTTGCCATAAAACCTCATAGTTATTCTTATACAATTTCACATTTGACGATGTAATATAGACCCCTAAGTATTTAACCTTCTTTACAATTTCAAATCCTGTTATTTCCTCTAGTTTTTCTTTCTGTTGTCTGGCCATATTTTTTATTATCACTTTTGTCTTTTTCTGATTTACCTTAAACCCTGAAACCTTCCCATATTGATCAATTATTTCCAACAAAGATTTACTAGAGTTTATAGGGTTTGTTAAAGTAATCACCAGGTCATCTGCAAAAGCTCTCAGCTTATATTCATGTTGTCTAACTTTAATTCCCTCTATCTCCTTTACTTCTCGTATTTTATCCAATAATGGTTCTAGAGTTAGAATAAACAATAATGGTGATAAAGGACATCCCTGTCTTGTTCCTTTCGCAATCTTAAAAGGTTCTGTTAAGCTACCATTAATTATAATCTGTGCTGTTTGCTCTCCATAAATTGCCCTAATTATTCTTGTAAAACCATCTCCAAATTGCATCTTTTCTATTAATTTAAATAAAAAATCCCAATGCAATCGATCAAAAGCTTTCTCTGCATCAAGAAAAATAAATGCTGCTGGAATAAAATTTTTCTTTTCTAAATACTCCAGTAAATTAACAATCTGCCTAACATTATTCCTCATCTGTCTCCCTTTTATAAATCCAGATTGATCATTATGAATTCTTCGCTGCAAAATCAACATTAATCTATTAGCTATTATTTTAACAAAAATCTTATAATCATTATTTAAAAGCGAGATTGGCCTATAGTTCCCAGGTTTAGAACAATCCTGTTCCTCTTTTGGTATCAATGAAATAAAAGAGGTTCTCCATGAGGGGGGAATTCCCCCTCCTATTTGTATCTGATTAAATAATTCCTTAAGTGGACCTAACATCTCATCCTGTAAATTCCTATAATAACTAACTGTAAGCCCATCCCTACCAGGAGTTTTCCCCATTTTTAATTGTTTAATTACCAAAATAATTTCTTCAGAAGTTATAGGCCGATTCAGTTCATCCAATTGTTCTAAAGTTAAATTTTTAACCTTATATTCCTTCAAATAGTTATCAATATCCCTGTTCAATATATTATCTTTAAGATATAAATTTGTATAATATTCTAAAAAAGCTTTTTTAATTTTATCCTGTTGGTATCTCTCTTTACCTTTATATTCTATTTTTTCTATAGTACGTTGTTTTTGTCTTTTCCTTAAAGTATATGCTAACCATCTACCAGGTCTATTTGCATTACAAAAAGTATTATGTTTGGCATATTGTATATTTGTTGCCACCTGATCAGCTATTATCATATTAAACAGCCTGATTTTAAATATAGGAAAAACAAAAGAGATCAATTTCAGAAAAGGTAGGCACAGCCATACACCTCTGTATTAACTATTCAACTGTGGAGGCCTCTCGAGACCTTTAATCATCTTAGTTGCTCTTCTTTGTACTTTTTCCGAAGTCTCAACATCTTTTTTGTAACGTGATGACCAAAACTGGATGCAGTATTCCAGGCGTGGCCTTACTAAGATTTTATAAAATGGTACTAATATTTCATGTGATTTTGATTCTATGCCTCTGTTAATGCAACCTAGGATTGTTTTAGCTTTTTTGGCTGCTGCCGCATGCTGCTGGCTCATGTTTAAGTGATAGTCCACTAGGACTCCACGATCCCTCTCACATTTACTGTTTTTGAGGCAGGTTTTGCTTATTCTATACTTATGCCTTTGGTTTTTTTCTGCCTAGGTGTAGAACCTTGCTTTTCTCCACATTAAATTTCATGTTGTTGGATAAGGCTCATTGTTCAAATCTGTCAAGATCTTTTTGGATCCTGAGCTTATCTTCTGGGGTGTTGGCTATTCCTGCCAGCTTAGTGTCATCTGCAAATTTGATGAGTTCTCCTTCTATTTTCCTCATCTAAGTCATTTATGAAGATGGGCCTAAGACGGAACCTTGTGCTACCCCACTACTTACTTCCCTCCATGCAGATATAGTATCATTAAAGATTACTGGTTGAGTACAGTTTGTCAGCCAGTTACAAATCCATCTGGTGGTGATACTGTCTATTCCGCATTTTTCTAGTTTACCAAGAAGCAGGCTGTGGTCTACTTTGTCGAATGACTTGCTGAAGTCTAAGTATTACTATGTCCACAGCATTTCACTGGTCTACTAATTTAGTCATTTTGTCAAAGAATGAAATAAGGTTGGTTTGGCATGATCTTTTGGATTGAAAAGTAAGTTTGTACCAGTGTAAATAAAAATGGAAACCTTGATTATAATTAGAAAACTTGAATTACCCCGTAGTTTTTGGAGTATAACATGCTCCGGGGTATAAGACACACATTAGTTTTTGGGGAGGAAAACAAGGAAAAAAAATCTGCCTCTGCCTACCAGCATCCATCGTTATTCATCTGGCTAGCATCCTTACAGCAAACAGCTTGGTTAGCTTCAGCACATTATCACCACCTGATTTAGCACGAACAGCTGATTGGCGGTTGGATCGGTCTCCCAGAATACTGCCAAACAGCTGTTTCAGGCTGCGGGGCTTGCCCATTGCCACCTCTGCGCGGCGCGTTTTTATCCTCTGTGCATCGCATTTTTGGCCTTTGCATGCTCCATTTTAGACCCGTTCCCGGCTGCAGGAATCACCACAGCACATCACCACCAATCGCCACCTCCCACGTTGCATTTTTGGCCTATGCACACCCTGGTTTTGGCTTCTGCGCATCGCATTTCTTGGCCAGTTCCAGGTGGCGGCGGCAATCTCCACCGCCTGGAACCAGCCCAAAATGCAACATGCAGAGGCCAAAATGGAGCATACGGAGGTCAAAAACGCAATGCATGGAGGCTGAAAATGGCCAAAGGGTGAGGGCTAGTGGGCGGGCGAGGCTTCAGCCACATTTGGTGTATAAGACGCACCACAATTTTCATCCAAAGGGAAAATTTTCACCCAAAAGGAAAAAGTGCGCCTTACACTCCAAAAAGTACAGTACATCACATATTTTAGAGGAACAGAAAAAGTGTACTGATTTTTGACTTGGAGCTAGTTATTATTTGGGGAGATGATACAGTGTGCAGTTTCTGTCCCATTTTCTGTGAGTTAAAAACACTTTGGTACAGGTGGAAGCCAGCCTTCTTTATTGCATTGCTTGTGTACACTTCGTTAATAAAACTGCAGTTTAGCAACTTGTGCAAAGATTTGAATCTGTTTTTACTCTGCAATAGTTCCAGAGTACAAGTCACAATCACAAAGTTGCTCTTCAACATTTAGTAATTTGTAGTGTCTGTATGTGCAGGGTTGTATTTTTTTTTTTGACAAATATTAAGATTAATTTCTAGGCAAGTGGATTTGGAACTTTAAAATACAGCTTTTCTCATTATTAATTTTAAACCATGGCTTATAACCTGCTTGTTCCAAATTGGTTAAATCACAGTCTCCCAGATTAAATATAAAGGAACATATAATTTATGGCTTGTTTGCCAATTCATGCAAAGAAGAGATGGAATGATGTAATTCAATGCATGAAGCCATTTCAATGTGATCATGGATTCAGCATGTGAATTCCTGGCTTATTCTTGCATAATAAATAAATATTTGATTTAAAGTTACTTAGAGCCTATCCCAATTCTGGAGGACTCCTGGCAATGTACAACAATAAAAAGAAACTACTTCACAAAACATCAAAAACCAAAAATATGCTCTATGAGTTTTTGTTGATTTATCGTCAGGTTGTGATAAACTGTTGTTAATAATATACTTAATATGCTATTAACAATGAATTATTAATTAAATACTATTAAAGTTATAATTACACTGACTCCCCTCCCCCAATAAAGTAGTTTGCACTAGTCTCTATTAAATTTCATTCCATTGTTTTGAGCTCATTTCCCTAACCCAGTGATGGCTAACCTTTTCTCGACCGAATGCCCAAAGTGCGCATGCCCGAACCCCCAAAATGCAATCCGCACATGCACACAGGCCCCCCTGCACCCCCCACACATGCACGCACGCACCCCTGAATATGCCTTGCCCTGTGCATGCACACACAGGGCCCCCTGCATGCCCCCCCATTCATGTGCAGCAGAGATCCGATGACCAGCTGCCTGGAAGGAGGCATGGACGCATGCACGGCAGAGCTGAAGTGGGGCGACAGCTTGCGTGCCTACAGAGAGGGCACTGCGTGCCGCCTGTGGAACATGTGCCATAGGTTCACCATCACAGCTTTAATCTTTCAAGCTTGCTTATTTATCCCTTCTCCCTTCTTTTCATAACTTTAGTTTATCACTTTCATCCTTAATCTCCAGATTTAAACCCATTATTTATTTCCTTAACCTCTGAATTCTGAAATTCTGAAAACTTTTGGATCTTTACATATCTTTAAATAAAGGCAGGGAAACAGTGCTAAACAGCAACCCTAGTAAGAAGTGTCCTGCTGGTTTAGGTTATAAGTCAGCAAGGCTCATTTCGTCCAGTAGAATGAATAGGGGACTGTTAGCGCGAGCTCTCTGGGATTCCTGCCAGGAGTTTATTCAACTCAGTTTGTACATTCTTGGAACTGAATAAGATTGGGGCAAATCCATAGACATTAGGAGAAGAATTAGGGGGTGGAACAGAAGTCAGCAATAAAATAGTGAAGAGCTATATTCTAGATATTGTCACTGTGGAGTTGTAGATGGGGCACTGATGCAAGCTGATGACATGTAAGAAACACTAGTAAAATTTAAAGTGATGCTGTCACTTGTGTGTTGGCTTAGATCAAGGGTCTCCAAACTTGGTAACTTTAAAACTTGTGGACTTCAACTCCCAGCCAATTTAGAGATTCCTGACGTAGATTAAAGTAGTTCACTACAGCAGCTAAGAAAAAATGAGAAAAGAAATGCTAAATAATTCAACGTTTTTAAAAAGAGGTTTTCTTTCAATGCAGATCTTTCTCTACTGAGGTTTATCAATGCAGAGCTAACAAGAGGTTACTTCCTTGAACACAATGAAGCCAAGTACACAGAACGGAGAGAGAGAGTGTATACATGCATGCGAATACCAAGAGAATTGGAAAAGGTAAGTTAATTTCTCAGCATTTTATAATGCTCAGTCTCACTTTATAGAAACATGAACCTTTTTTTGTTAAAGATTATAAAAACAATTGGAGACGCCAGATTGTTGATTTTTTAAAAAGTATATAACTTAAGGATATTATTCTGACTGCATGTTTTGGGTGTTTAGTCTGGTATTCAGTTTGCCTTAAGTCTGATCTGATAACATTATAATTGAATATGTTGGACTGGTTACAAAGCAGTGATATATCAGCAGGAGAACAGCATGTGCAGCCAAAATTCATTTGTTGCTTTCTAAGGAGCAGTTCTATAACCAATGAAAAAAAATGTGTTCAAGTTTAAAAAGTTGTTGGTCTCCAGTGGTGGGACTTTGTTTCTGGACTGATTTCACTTTAGGAGAAATGCTAGTGGGAGTCTCTTAAAATTAAATACTGTCCAATGGAAGATAGATGGAAGCATAAAACTGCTAAATCAATCTAATAACTGAACATCCTTATTTTTAAGTTAATTTACATCTTAAGCTTAAGTAGTAGAACAACACACAGAAAAGTAAAGTAATACTAAAACAAAAACTAGTAAAACGACTTTAGTAGCAGCAGTAAAGGAAGGAAACCACAGGACAGAAATGATGTATGAACAATATTGCTTTGACTGGTTTCCTTAGACATCAACAGAAGTTATCTGATGCAGTGTGTTCTACCTCTGAGGAACTGCAGTAATTCAATATTATCTATGAATGGTTAGTCACCCTTGGGACTTCTGATAATTATATGAGAAGAGGGGATTCTACACCCTTCAGACAAATCTCTGGTGGTGGTGGTGGCGGCAATGGATTCCTTTGATATTTTGAGAGCAAAAGAGCTGCCATGATAGAGATGGCTACCATGGCAAAGCATTCATGAACCAGACATCACCTTATACAATTTCTCTTCTAATTTTCCATGAGGCATTCTTGAGCTGCAGACTCATTTGTTTTGAGAAAAGAGGACCAGAGGCACACTGTTAGATAAAATGTTGGTCTCAAATCAACTTACCTTTATTATTATTATTTACTTTATTCATTAAAAATGAAACTCAGTCAACTGAACATTCAAAAATACATCACAAATAGCATTGACTGGTGCTAAATGGTTGATACGGGTTGCTGCCAGCGTCCTAGGTATCAACCAAGTACCTTCTTAAGATGTACGATGTTCCAAGTTGCGCAATTTTTTGCAGTTCTGCTGATGTTTTTGTAGGAAGCTGCAATTTGTTAATGTATTTTATAAAATTCTTGGACATGGTAGCAAGTGCCCCGATGACAATGGGTATCACTGTTACATGTTTCATCCATAGTCGTGTAGTTTCAATGGCCAGGTCGTGATATTTCATGATTTTTTCCAGTTCTTTTTCTTCGACTGTGGCATCTCCTGGTACCGCGATGTCAGTAAATTGTATTTTTCGGTTTTCCACAACAGTGATATCTGGTATGTTGTGTTCCAAGTGACGATCCGTCTGTATTCTAAAGTCCCACAAGATCTTCACCTTCTCATTTTCTGTAACTTTTTCCACTTTATGTTCCCATGACTTTTTGGATACAGGCAAGTCATATTTTTTACATAATGACCAGTGGATTAATTTAGCAACTTGGTCGTGTCTAGCTTTGTAATCAGTTTGTGCGATCTTGCTGTATTCACATATTAAATGTGAAACAGTTTCGACTTTGTTGTTGCAAAGTCGGCAGTTTGGATTGTCGGTGGATTTTTGTATCTTTGCTTTCATGGCATTAGTTTGTAGTGCTTGTTCTTGAGCAGCGAGTATTAAACCTTCAATTTCTTTCTTGATGGTTCCCATCTTAAGCCATGCCCATGTAAAGTTGTCATCACATTTTCCTTCAATGTTTTTCAAGTGCTGTGCATGCAAAGCTTTGGTTTTCCATCTATTTAATCTGTCATCCAGCAGTTTTTCCTTATATTCTGCCTTTGTTTCCGTTGTTTTTATAGTGTTCTCTGTTTTCACAGCCTGCAGCAATTGTTCTGTACTTTGATTCACATAATCATTCAAACTTCGTTTTTCTTCTTCTACAGTTTGATGGATTTGCAATAGTCCTCTGCCACCTTATTTTTCTTGGCAGGTACAGCCTGTCAATGTCACTACATGGATGTAAAGCGTGGTACATATTCAAAAGTTTGCACATTTTCCGGTCCAAGTTTTCTAGTTCAGTCAAAGTCCAGTTGATGATTCCATTTGAGTCACGTATAACTGGAACTGCCCATGTATTAATGCCTTTAATTATGTTTCCAACATTCAGCTTTGATTTTAATATTTTGCGGACCCTCTTGATGTATTCCTTTTGCATTGACTCTTTGACTTTTCCATTCAAGATGTTATCTGCTTCCAATATGCCTAGGTATTTATAATCCTCATCCTTTGCTAATGCTTTTACTATGTTTCCATTTCCCAGTTCTATTCCTTCTATTTTTTCCATTTTTCCTCGCTGCATGGATAATATATAGCACATTTTTCAAGTCCAAAATTCATTTTGATGTCGCTGCTTAACAGTTGAATTGTGTTGATTATTGATTTAAGTTCAGTGGGGCTTTTTGCATACATTTTTAAGTCATCCATGTATTATATTATTATTATTATTATTGTTGTTGTTGTTGTTGTTGTTGTTGTTGTTGTTATTATTATTATTATTATGGAATGTAGAGAGGAGGGGGGCATGGCCAGTGTTGCGACGGTATGGCATGGATTCCGGGGCTCCGGGAAAACACCAATATCCCAGCCGATCAGGGGATCCCTAGAGCATCATAGCTGTCCTGTAGAGACAGTGAAGAACAGAGGTGCAGGGTGGTGTGAACAGGGAAGTCACAAGTTCCCTGGAGTGCTGGCATTAGCCTCTGACCCAGCAGCGTGGGAAGACAGCCATTAGGAGCTGTCAAAAGCCAGAGTGGGCACATGGAAGAAGAAAAGAAAAGGATTTCCGGTGGCGCCGCTTTCTTCGCTGGACGCCTGTACAGGCGCCCTATGCTGAGATATCGTAAAAGCCAGCGAAAACAGCTAAAATTAGCTGCTCGCTGGCTTGAAGTACCCTCCCTGGGAGAAAGGGAAAAGAAAGAGCAGCGGAAAAGCAGTAGAACTCCCCAGAGGTTTTGCTTTTTGAAAGTGAAACCTCGGACAGTCGAGTCCTGCATAATTCCACTGAGCTCCGAATCCAGCATGCTCTTGCAGTAGCAGGAAAAGAAGAAAGCGACCACCTCTGCTCAAGTGATTTTTCTTTGGATCTCTGGATGCAGACGGAACAAACACAAGTGATCGATCATTGAGACTGCAAGTATTAAACCTGACTTCTACCCTTTAAGAAAAGAAACTTTCTATTGTTTTAATTAAGATTGCTGAAAATGGCGTCTGAGAGGAAGTGAAAGTTGGAAGCTGTTTGTGTAATCACAAGACTGTATTTGTCGATTGTAACAAAGTGGAGGCTCTCCTATATTGAAAGAAAGACAGAAAAAGTTTTTCTTTTTCTTTACTTTATATCTTTGATTCTGACTTTATAACTGAATTTTAACTTGGAAATTGAAATGGCTTCTAAACCACCTAAACCTACAACAAGAAGGGGATCTGAAGTGGATATGGAAGATATGTTTAAAGAACAGACAAAAATTTTGAAGAAAGGTTTAAAGAAGTTATGAACCATATTTCTGAGGTGAATGAATTGACCAGAGCAGAAATGAAGGAAAATAATAAAAAAATAAGAGATGATATTTTGATGGCTTTTCAAGGCTTGGAAAAGAATTTGGAGGTTTTGGAAGCGAAAGTTTTGGTTTTTTTTTTGTTTACATTTATACCCCGCCCTTCTCCGAAGACTCAGGGCGGCTTACAGTGTATAAGGCAATAGTCTCATTCTATTTGTATATTTTTACAAAGTCAACTTATTGCCCCCCCAACAATCTGGGTCCTCATTTTACCTACCTTATAAAGGATGGAAGGCTGAGTCAACCTTGGGCCGGGCTCGAACCTGCAGTAATTGCAGGCTACTGTGTTCTTAATAACAGGCTTTTACCAGCGTGAGCTAAAGTGGAAGAAATTAATCAGTCTAATCAGCATTTGGAAAATAAAATGGGAGAACTGCTAATAAAAATGGATAAAAATGAAGATCAGGTGGTGGTGTTACAATACAGGGCGATGGAGGGGGCTTTGAGAATCGGGCTTGCAGGAAGTAAAGGATGAAGTTCTTAAGAAAATTATATCAGAAGCTTTGGCTGAAATGCTAGGATGTGACCCACAAGAGGTTGCTTTTCAAATTGACAAGTATATAGGGTTAATTCTTGGATTGCTAGACAAAAAAAATTGCCAAAAGACATTGTGGTTTATTTTTTAACAAGAACAATGAGAAATCAGATTCTGTAAGCCACATATCATAAAAAGTTGCAAATAGGAGAACAAGAGGTGATGGTTCTGAAAGAGATTCCCCCTAAGATGTTAAAAGATAGGAAAGAGTTTATATTTTTTACACAAGAACTCAATAAACGCCAGATTCAATTTAGATGGAACCTTGGTCTCACAGTGTTTTTTCAAGGAAGGAGATATCGTATTGAAATTGTGCTGAAAGCAAAAGACTTTCTTTTTAATGTGCTGAAAGTTTACCCAGAGGCAACAGATAAAAGCCCACAAGAGAGGCAAATGAGTATGGAATCTGACGTGGCCTCTTTGCAAGAGCAGCCACAAGAACAAAGGATGACAAGGGCAGCTACTAAGCGTAAAGAAAAGGAGGATCAACTTCAAAGTAAAAGTCAGGATTCTACTACAGAAGCAGAAGCAGTGGGAGGAGCAAGGCCGAAGACAAGGGGGAGTGAGGATCTTCAGCTGATTGCTCAAAAGCTTCGTGTGGCCATTGATGGCAAATAAATTCCTGACTTGGAATGCTAATGGTTTGAATTCAGCGCAGAAAAGAAGAAAAATATTTTATTATTTGAAACAATTTAAAAATGATGTGATTTGTTTACAAGAGACACATATTAAACTATCAGATCAAAAATATCTAATAAACTCAAAATTAGGTAAACACTTTGTTGCTTCAGCTTTGGATAAGAAAAATGGTATAGTGGTATATTTGAAAAAAGATATACCCTCTAAATTAATTGAAGCAGATATCCAAGGCAGATATATCGTTACTGAACTTGTATTAGAAGGAAAAAAGACACTCTTGATTGGTATATATGCACCTAATCAGCAACAAGAAAAATTCTATAGGACGTTGCATGATAAGCTGACTCTTTGGATTATAAATCGTTTATTATACTAGGGGATTGGAATGGTGTAATAGATACCCGAAAGGATAAAATAATTCTCTCTAAGAAAATCCCTATACATGCAAAGCTCCCCAAATCCTTTTTTGAGATGATGGAAGATTTTGAATTGAGAGATATATGGAGAATGCGGAATCTTGAAGATAGAGATTTTACTTTTTTTTCTAATAGGCATCAATCTTTTTCATGTATTGACTTTATATTAATTACCAATGAATTGTTTCTTAGGGTGAAGAAAACGAAGATATTTCCAAGGTGTTTATCTGACCATAGTCCAGTATGGTTGGAATTGCAACAAGAAAAAGGTGGTAGAAAATCATGGAGAATAAATGAAAATTTGTTTAGATATGAAGATAATGTAAATCAATGTAAAAAACAAATGAAAGAATTTTTTGATCATAATTTGAATAGGGGAACATCGATAGAAATGGTTTGGGACGCGAGTAAGGCTTTTATGAGCGGAATCTTAATATATATGAACAATAAACAGAGAAGTAAACAACAAAAACAGCATAGGTATTTAGAAGAGGAAATTCAAAAGAAGCAACAATTATTAATACATAAGCCACATGATCAAAAACTTAAAGATGCAATAAAGATATTACAGAGTCAATTTAATATGATAATGGCAGACCAGGTGGCAACAAATATACAGTATGCTAAACACAATACTTTTTGTAATGCAAATAGACCTGGTAGGTGGTTAGCATATATGTTAAGGAAAAAATAAAAAGCACGTATTATAGAAAAAATAGAATATAAAGGTAAAGAGAGATTTCAACAGGATAAAATTAAAAAAGCTTTTTTAGAATATTATACAAATTTATATGCTAAAGATACAATCTTAAACATGGATATTGATAAATATTTGAAAGAGTACAAGGCTAAAGTTTTAACCTTAGAACAAAGGGAAGAATTGAATTGGCCTATAACTTCTGAAGAAATTATTTTGACAATAAAACAATTTAAAATGGGAAAAAAACCCTGTACGGATGGATTTACAGCAATCTATTATAAAAATTTACAGAATGAGATAGTAGGTCCACTTAAGGAATTACTTAATCAGATACAATTAGGAGGTGGAAACCCCATCATGGCTCATGGCTCGGCTGAGGAACTTGTCGCCACCTGGGAACGGGCGGCGGCGGGGGTCTTAGACCGTGTCGTGCCTTTGCGGCCTCTGACCCGGCGCCCATCTTGACCAGCCCCTTGGTACTCTGAGGAGCTGAGAGAGATGAAGTGCCGGAAAAGACGCCTAGAGAGTGTCTGGAGGACCAGCCGTTCTGAATCGGATCGAACACTAGTTAGGTCTTATATTCAGACCTATCTAGTGGCGATAAGAACGGCGAAATGTGAGTATTTCGCCGCCCTTATTGCATCGGCAGATAATCGCCCAGCCACTCTGTTTAGGGTGACTCGCTCCCTTCTTGCTCAGGGAGCCAGGGAAGATCCCTTGCAGGGACGTGCCGAGGACTTTGGAAAGTATCTGCATGATAAAGTCACTCAGAGCCAGGACGGGCTGGACGCAGTTTGGGTAGATCCAGACGGGATGACGGAGGCAGATTTTGGAGATGTTGTCTGGGATGGGTTTGACACTGTGGTTCCTGAGGACATGGACAGGATACTGAGGAGGCTGAACGCAACCACATGTTTGTTGGACCCGTGTCCCTCCTGGTTGTTGCTGGCCACACAAGAGGTTACACGAGGTTGGCTCTGGGGAATTTTTAATGCTTCTTTGAGGGAAGGTGTCTTCCTTACCGCCCTTAAAGAGGCGGTGGTGAGGCCCCTCCTCAAGAAGCCTTCCCTGGACCCAACTGTTTTATCAAATTATCGTCCGGTCTCCAACCTTCGCTTTGTGGCAAAGGTTGTTGAGAGTGTGGTGGCGCATCAGCTTCCTCAGTACCTGGATGAAACTGTCTATCTAGACCCATGCCAGTCTGGTTTCCGGCCTGGGTACAGCACGGAGACGGCATTGGTCACGCTGGTTGATGATCTCTGGAGGGCCCGGGGCAGGGGTTGTTCCTCTGCCCTGGTCCTATTAGATCTCTCAGCGGCTTTTGATACCATCGACATGGTATCTTGCTGCGATGGCTGGAGGGGTTAGGAGTGGGGGGCACCGTTTTTCGGTGGTTCTCCTTCCTTTCTGACCGATCGCAGACGGTGTTGGTGGGGTGGGGCAGAGATTGACTGCGAGGCGCCTCTTATGTGGGGTGCCACAGGGGTCGGTTCTCTTGCCCCTCTTGTTCAACATCTATATGAAGCCGCTGGGTGAGATCATCTGTGGTTTTGGGGTGAGGTGTCATCTGTACGCTGATGACACGCAGCTGTACATTTCCACCCCAAACCACCCCAGCGAAGCTGTTGAAGTGATGTCCCGGTGCCTGGAGGCCGTATGGGTCTGGATGGGGAAAAACAGGCTCCAGCTCAACCCAGCCAAGACTGAGTGGCTGTGGATGCCGGCATCCCGGTACAATCAGCTGAGGCCATCACTGACTGTGGGGGGCGAATCTTTGGCCCCCACGGAGAAGGTTCGTAATCTAGGCGTCCTTCTGGATGCACGGCTGTCATTAAAAGAACATATGACAGCCGTCGCCAGAGGAGCTTTTTATCAGGTTCTCCTGATACACCAGTTACGTCCCTTCTTGGACCGGGATTCCCTATGCAGAATCACTCATGGCGTCGTCACTTCCCGCCTGGATTACTTCAACACTGTCTACATGGGGCTCCCCTTGAAGGGTACCCTGAGGCTTCAACTAGTCCAGAATGCGGCCGCGCGGGTGATTGAGGGAGCGGCTCGAAGCTCCCATATAACACCTATCCTGTGCAGGCTGCACTGGCTTCCGGTTGCCTTCCGGGTGCAATTCAAGATGTTGGTTCTCACCTTTAAAGCGCTCCATGGCTTAGGACCGGGTTACTTACGGGACCGCCTGCTGCTACTAGTGGCCTCCCATCGACCAGTGTGCTCCCACAGAGAGGGTCTCCTCAGGGTGCCGTCGGCCAGACAATGTCGACTGGGGACCCCCAGGGGGAGGGCCTTCTCTGTGGGGGCTCCAGCCCTCTGGAACGAGCTACCCCCAGGGATACGCCAACTCCCTGACCTCCGGGCCTTCCGGCGTGAGTTGAAAACTGTTTTATTTCATCATGCAGGACTGGCCTAATAGTTTTTTAATGGGTTTTTTAAATAGTTTTTAGAATTTTAAGCCTATTTAAATTGATCTTTTAAATTTGTTTTTAATTTTTATATTTGCTGTTCTTAGTTGGCTGTAAACCGCCCTGAGTCCTTCGGGAGAAGGGCGGTATAGAAATTGAAATAACAAACAAACAAACAAACAAACTAATTTTATCTCATTGATACCAAAAGAAGAACAGGATTGTTCTAAATTATAGGCTGATTTCACTTTTGAATAACGATTACAAGATTTTTGCTAAAATAATAGCGAATAGATTGTTAGTTTTGCAACAAAGAATTCATACTGATCAATCTGGATTTATGAAGGAGAGACAGATGAGGAATAATGTTAGACAGATTGTAAATTTATTGGAATATTTAGAAAAGAAAAATCAGATTTCAGTAGCATTTATTTTTTTTGATGCAGAGAAAGCCTTTGATCGATTGCACTGGGAATTTTTATTTAAATTAATACACAAACTGCAATTTGGAGATTGTTTTATGAGAATAATTAGGGCGATTTATGGAGAGCAAACAGCCCAGATAATAATTAATGGTAGTTTGACAGAAGTTTTTAAGATTGCGAAAGGAACAAGACAGGAGTGTCCTTTATCACCATTATTGTTTATTTTAACTTTGGAGCCACTACTGGATAAAATAAGAGAGGTAAAGGAGATAGAGGGAATTAAAATTAGACAACATGAGTATAAAGTGAGAGCGTTTGCAGATGATTTGGTGATTATTTTGTCAAATCCTATAAATTCAAGTGTATGTTTGTTGGAAATAATTGGTCAATATGGAAAGGTTTCAGGGTTTAAAGTAAATCAGAATAAAACAAAAGTGATAACAAAAAATATGACTGGACAACAGAAAGAAAAATTAGAGGAAACAACAGGATTTGAAATTGTAAAAAAGGTTAAATATCTAGGGGTTTATATTACTTCATCAAATGTGAAATCGTATAAGAATAACTTTGAGGTGTTATGGCAAAAAGTTCAGAAGGAAATGCTTAGTTGGAAAAAATTACAATTATCATTATTGGGGAGAATAGCAGCTATTAAAATGAACGTTTTACCTAGATTTTTATTTTTGTTTCAGATGATACCAATAATTAAGAAAGATAAAAATTTGGAAGAATGGCAGACTGGAATTTATAATTTATAAATTTATATGGGAAGGTAAAAAAGTGAGAGTAAAGATGAAAATAATTCAAGACATATAGGAAAGAGGAGGTTTAAAAATGCCCAATTTTAATTTATATTGTGAAGCAGCTGCTCTTTCGGTAATAAGTGATTGGTTTAATTTAACAGAGGAAAGGATTTTGAATATTATTGTATGATAAAAAAGTGGATGGAGCCTTTAAGAACCATGTGTTAAGAATTGCTCTTCTGCGTGTCTGGAAGAAATACTATTACAATTATAAAATTCCTATTTGGGCAAACCCCAGGCATTATGATTTATTATATGGATGGCATGCATATTTATTGTATGATAAAAAAGTGGATGGAGCCTTTAAGAACCATGTGTTAAGAATTGCTCTTCTGCGTGTCTGGAAGAAATACTATTACAATTATAAAATTCCTATTTGGGCAAACCCCAGGCATGCAATAGAGAATATAAATATAGAACAGAAACAAAAAATGATTACTTATAAAGAACTTTTATATTTTGAGAGAGGTAATTTATAATTAAAATCCTTGCAACAATTAAAAGAAGAAAGGAAAAATTATACTTGGTTCCAATATGGGCAATTACGAGCTAGGTGGAAAGAATTTTGAAAATTGGTATCATGCAGAATGAAGAAAACTTGGTAAAACAATTTATAAAACAAACCCAGGCTCATATAAAGAGATTGTATAATGTGTTGATAGAAATAGACTTTGAAAGGGATTTAGTAAAGGATTGTATGATAAAATGGGCACAAAATATTCAGGAACCAATGTTTTTGGAAACTTGGGAAAAAATTTGGGTTGGAAATGTTAAATTTACGCAAGCACAGAATTTAAGGGAAAATTTTTATAAAACATTTTATAGGTGGCACTTAGACCCTAAGAAATTATCAAGTATGTATCCAGATATGCAAGCGAAATGTTGGAGATGTAATTGTGATGATGCTACATATTTTCATATCTGGTGGACTTGTAAGAAGATTAAGGCTTTTTGGATAAGGATCTGGTGGATTATACAAAATGTTTTGAAAAAGAAGATAAATTTTCTAACCGCAATTATTCTTATTGGGAATTATTACGGACTGTATAGTAATTGAGACTAAGTTGATTTAAAACTTAATAACAGCGGCAAGACTATTGATAGGACAATACTGGAAGAAAAAAGAATTACCTACAATAGAAGAATGGATATTGAAAGTTGCTAATTTGGCTGAGATGGCTAAAATCTCAGCCTTTTTGAAAGACGCTACATAAGAAAAATATCTAACTGAATGGAAAAAATGGATTGAATATACGCAAAATAGATATCAGATTAAGAGATATCAGATTGCTTTTGAATGATTAGGATGTATTTGTTTTTGATTTGTATGGGGGAAGTTAGGATTTGAGAAGAAGGAGAGGATTATAATTTGTGTTAGGGAAAATTTAGCGAATGATTGTTTTTTGAACTATCTGGGAAGTCGGGGGAGGGTAGTTTTGGAGAAAGGGGAGGGGATGGAGTGGGGGGAGTGGGGGGAAAGGGGGTGTGAAAATTTTTGTAAAAACTTTTTCAATTAAAAAAAAAGGAAGAAGAAAAGAAAAGAGAGTGAGGCAATCATCTGGTTGAGAAACTGAAGTCTTGGAAAATATGATTCCGTTCATATATTCATCTCCTGAACTTTTAAAAAAAGTTTTTTGAAAGTTATGGCAAAGAGGAGAGGGGAGGCAGAGGAATAAGATTACACCCCACTTCCAGAATAGCGGCAAAAAAGCAGAAGCCATTAATAGACTAATTACAGAAAATTGAAAAATCAACTTAATGAATTGGAAGCAGATTGGACAAAGAGATTTTGCATGGCTAATGAATTGTTTTCTAAAAATTAGAATTTTAGAGTTGGAAGCGTAAAGTGGAAAGAAGAAAAGTTTATTGTTATATTTAAAAGTATTTTAAATAAACTAGTGCCATCTAGTGGTGACAGAGAAAATTAAATAGGCATACTGAACAGGAGAAGATAAAAGCTGAATGACTTTGGACAATGTTTTGGAAAATGGCAAGAAGCTTTTGATAAGAAGTGGTCATGTGATTCTGTAACAGGAGGGGAAAAAGAATGAAAGTTTCTGTAAACTATTTGGATAGAGCTGTCTTTCTTTTTCCTCTCGTCTGAAGAATACATAAACGTTAGAAGACTTTGGAACAGTGATATTTTGTTTCTTTGTTTCTTCTCCTTTTGGCTTTTTTCTCTTGGACTAAAATTTTTCGTGATGAATATGGTTTCTACTTTTTTGGGAGGTTCTTTTTTTCTTTTCCCATTTTTGTACTTTTTCTTGGGAGAAGAGATTTTACACTTTTTCTACTTATATTGAGTGATTGGATTTTTCGAAACTTTTTAATGGGTGAATTTTTATTTTTGTCTTGATTTGGCTTTTTCTTTTTTTCCTTTTTCAATTTTTTTTTCCCTCTGGTTTTTTTGGGTGGTTGCTGGTTTGCTTTGGATATCTTGTTTTTGCTTGGATTTAGACGTCCTACCTTTTTTTAAAAAAATGGATTAAATAGAAGTGGATTAAGGTATCAAGAACCTGAAGAGTTGGATGGTTTTGGGAGCAGATTTGGAATTTGAATGTGGAATTTGAATAAAGAAATAGTTGAAATTTGAGAATCGAACCAATTGGATTACAATACAATTCGTATATTATCTCTAATTTGTCTGTTTGAAAGGGTTTCCTCTCCTCCCCCCCCCTCTCTCTCTCACACACACAGACGGCTGGCCTCTGTGTGGGTGAACCCTGTCTGGCCAACGCAAGAAATGGACTCCCTCGCAGCGCCTCCTCTCCCACATGAAGCCAGCTGGGCTCGACTCCACCCCCACCCCCGAGCCCCAGTCTCCAGCTCGGCATTTTGTGCACACACAGCCTGGCTAGTCCCCAAATCCCTCATGGGGATCGGCACCGGGCCATGAGTCTCAGGTTGAGCAACCTGTCGACCTGGGACTGGGGGGAGGGGGACCGGCATTGGACCTCCGAGCTGTGGCCAGTGCGGGCTCTGTGCGCCCATGAAGCTGAATCGGCATGTGCAGTTCTTACTTCAGCGTTGCCAGCCAGGATTGGGTCAGTCCAATGCTACTGCTGGCCAAGAGCAATAGACCAGAATCGGTGAGCCAGATGTGTTGCTGCTGCCTGGGAAGAGACGAGGGAGAGGAGGTGCTTCAAGGGAGTCCATTTCTCATGTTCTTCTCCTTCTGGGTGACAATGGCCCATCCGGCTTACTGATTCTGGCCTTCTGATCTCGGCTGGCAAGGGAGTGGGGGATGAATGAGTAACTGGGTGTGTGTCTCTCAGTTGGCTTCCAGTGCCAGAGGTTGGGGTTGCCTTTCATTGGGGCATGTGGACTCCTCTTGCAGTCCCGTCCCCCCGCGCGCAGGGCATGGCAGGGCTTACTGCTCTTCACTTAGCCACCTGCCCCCTTTATCAATGTAATTTGAGGGTGGCAGGTGGAGCAGGGGAGAAAGGGTATTCCCAACTCCAGGGCTGACTGGCTTCTTCCCGGTAGCTCTTTCTCTGTCTTTCGGTGTCAGATGTCAAAGATGAGGATTTTATGGGCAGAAAAACTTGCCCCACTCACCACCACCCAGGTGCTCTCATGTCAGATCCCTAAAAGTGATACTGCCATTCAATTGGGAGAAGGGGGCGGGGGCTTGGATTCGATTTACTAGCATTGTCTGTGTCAATAGATATTTTACAACCTATACCCTGGCGCCAAAGCATCTTGAGATCTCCTTAACGTTGAGGAATGTTTCTGACAGCCATGTGAGCTGTTTCACTTTAAAGGATAACGATGGGAATACATGCTTATCCGGTTCTCAGGGCAGCTGGTAAAGAAAACATCTTCACACTTGTGTATTGGCTAAAATCTGCATTCTGGCTTAAGAGAGGGGTCTCTACTGCTTTAATCCTCCTTGTCTTGCCTAAGGGTATTCAGACGTTGCTTTGAATCCATTGCTGTCACTTCTGCTTAATAAAAGGTTCCTTTTGAAATACTATTTTCAAGAGTTTTACTTTCTTAAGTTGGAAGGAGAGGCAATCCTTGCAGAAAGTAACGTCTGCAAAACGGTCAACCCAGAGAAGCAATCTTCCCTCTACTGAGGAGACCTTGCAAGCCATGTCCGAACGAAGCAGGGAAGAGGGAGAAGCCAAATGCTGGGGGGAGACATCAACCAGCTGGATGCCTGTTTGTACACCCCATCGGAGAGGATGAAGTAATCCTGGAGAATCCTGAAAAGCCCCGCTGGTCAATTGGCATCGGAAAGAAAGATAGCTGGGATGAGAGAACCAGAGGAGTCACCCTCAGCCATGGTAACCAAAAACCGGGGTGGAAACTGGAACTAGAAGCCGTTGCTGACCGGGGGAACTAACCGAAGCACCATTGAGGGAGGATTGTCTGAAGAGGCATATAACCCAATTGGTGATGGAAACTTTGGAAAATCTCAACAACAAAGTGGAGCCAGGATGACAACCAAGGCGTGCTGAAAGGGCAGCAGTCGCGGATGATGCCAGGGGAGGTACCCCCTTCTGGAGCCCGCCTATTGAGCAGATGGCGCAGCAGCAGCAGGAGAAGATCCAGCAAACCCTCCCCTCTAGGTAGTATGCACACTGGCGCCCGTTCCCAACCAGCCCCGAGTCCCGCAACTGGAAACAGAAACTCCCTCCCTTGGAGTGAAGTTTGATGGGGATCCACAACAATTAGGATTCTTTGTGGCACACGTGCTCACCTACATGCAAGAGTATGGGCATGATGGATGGTGACCATGCATCACGCCAGTGCACCAGAACTGCGGGATTTCGACCATTTCATGATGATCCTGCGATGACGGTTTATGGACCCCCTTGCAGATCGCAAAACACGTGACCGCATTAAGGTGGTGAAGCAGGGGCGATGGCCAGTAGCAGAGTATACTGAAGAATTCCGGGACTTCGCATGTCATGACCTGGCCAGAGGATATTTTGGTGAGCTGTTTCATGGATGGGCTGAATGATGATCTATACAATGCCTGCGTGGCCCGAGGCACACTACATCACCTACAGGAGTGGTACATCACCGCCGAAGAAGCTGAGATCGATATGGCCAGAAACCAGTACTGAGTGGGGTGAGTATGGAAGAAATCCCCACCCCAATGGAAGCAAGAGCCCCTCAAACCACAAACTGCATTTTCTCCAAAATCCTCAGCCTGTTTCAAATGTGGAAAAGAGGGGCACTGACCTGCAGATTGTCGTTCGTAAACACCACCCAGAACCACCCGCTGGGGGGTGGGGAGACTTGCAAAACCTGGCCAGCACAGGAAGGAGACTGCCCTGAGGAGCAGGGAGATTGTAGAATTTCCATTCCCCCTCTCTTTGGGGAGAAAACCCCAGCATCTCAGCAGGAGATACCACACTCATTTGGAAGCGATCCAGAAGATGAACCACTGGTAAGCAAACAAATTAAACTGCTTACCCTCCCCTTAAGACTATTTATCCCAAACCGGGACAGGGAGATAAATATCTCCACTTTAGTGGACTTATGGTGCACCCACTGTTTGATCAGCCCAACCCTAGTAGGGAAGTTGGGGATTAACGTAAAAAAGCTGAAAAACCCCATCGCTTTCTGCCAAGTAGATGCGTCAATAGCGGTGGGGGGCAGCTTTTTTTACCACGGAGCTGCTACATATAGATATCGGAAGCCACGATGAAATTCTTACATTTATAGTGGCACCTGGGATGGAGTGGCCTTTAGTCTTGGGCCTTGCATTGCTGAAAAAATGGATCCCCAAAATTAATTGGAAGCAAGGCATCATAAAATTTCAGATGCACGTGACTTTTGCCAAGAATTCACATAAAGAAACTGAGGGGGCAGAGCACTGAGAAACAGCCATGACTGGTCACGCCACGCCAACCAAGAGCATACCCATAGAATACAAGGATTTGGCTGAAGTTGTTAGCAAAAAAGCCTCAGACGAGCTCCCTCCCCACTGCATCACCGATTGTGCGATAGAAATCTTACCTGGCGCTAAACTCCTTAAACTCAAGATGTACAGCATGTCTCCGAGGGAGTTGGAAGAACTGAGAGCATTTATTGAGAAAAACCGAGCAAGGGGTTTCATTGAGCCAGCCTGACCAAAAATCGCAGCTCCAGTGTTATTTAGAGGGGGGGAAAAAGATGGCTCAAAATGTCTTTTTGTTGATTTTAGAAATACAAATATGATCAGTGGGGAGAACATGTACCCCCTCCCTCTTATGAAAGATATGCTAGCACACCTCACTAAAGGAAAAAATTTTCCAAGCTGGACTTAAGGGAGGCTTACTACCGTGTCAGAATTAAGGAGGGGGGTGAGTGGAAAAACGGCATTTAACACCTCCCTCAAGTGCTACCAATTCAAGGTGCTCCCCTTTGGGTTAAAAGGAGCCCCCGCAGTGTTTATGCAATTAATAAATGAAGTGCTACATCAGCATTTGTATAAGGGGGTTCTGGTCTACATGGACGACATTTTAATATATACCGAGACCAAAGCAGAACATGTAAAACTAGTAAGGGCTGTTTTAAACAAACTCTGCTTTGCCAAACTTTATGCTAAACTTTCTAAATGTGAATTCCACCAAGAAAAGATTGACTATTTGGGGTACCGCATTTCACACCTGGTCATAGAAATGGACCCTCAAAAAGTGCAGGCTGTACTTGATTGGGAACCACCGCACATGCATAAACAGTTACAAAGCTTCCTGGGTTTCGCCAACTTTTACTGCTAGTTTATCCTAGTTTTCGCTCAGATTGCTCTCCCCATTACCAAGCTCTTAAAAACGAAGCGGAAGGGCAACTCTAAACTGAAGCAGCCTTTGAACTGAACAATGGAATGCCAAGCAGCATTTGAAAAACTTAAACGGCTGTTCTCAGTAGAACCAATTCTAAAACATCTGGACACGGAGAAATCATTTGTCATATAAATAGTAGATGCCAGCAATGTGGCAATAGGAGCGGTCCTGCTTCAGAAAAATGAGCAAGACCAGCTACAACCATGTGCTTACACATCCAAAAGTTGAATGAGACTGAACAAAGGTGGGCCATTTGGGAGAAAGAGGCTTATGCGGTTCCTTGGGCACTTTTAACCTGGAGGCATTTTCTAGAGCGGAGTAAGACCCTTTTTGAAGTCTGGACTGATCATAAAAATTTAGAAGCCCTAAAGACCCCAAGGAAACTCTCCCCGAAACAAGTATGATGGGCTCAGTACTTTATAAACAGTTTGATTTTACCCTCAAATACCTCCCCGGGGGAAAAAACTTCCTGGCAGATGCATTATCCAGAAAACCGCAATACAATACTGCGAAGTCAGACGTAATCAAACCCATAGTACAAAACAATCAACTAGCTGCTAAAGTAATCACCAGATCCCAGGCAAAAACAAGAAACAGTGACGGACAGGAACAGTACCCATACTTTTAAACAAGCATTGGCCACCGATGAATGTCTTTTGAACCACAAATCCAGCTGTCTGATGAAACAGGACTTGGCTTGGGTGGGAGGAAAGTTGTATGTTCCAGCCAGCCAAAGACTATGCTTAATGGAAAGGTGCCATGACTCCAGATTAGCTGGACATTTTGGTTTTGTGAAAACTTACACCTAATTAAAAGACAATTTTGGTAGCCATCACTAAAAAAGGACATAGAAAGCTATGTAGATAGCTGCTGCATTTGTGCAGCAGCAAAAAGACATCACGGGAAAACCCCAGGTGTCTTGCAGAAAGTAGCTGAGCCTTCAGCACCATGAAGAGAGATTGCTATGGATTTTATTGTAGAATTGCCATGCAGTGTGGGAAATACTGTTATTTGGGTCGTGACAGACCTGTTTTCAAAACAGGAACATTTTATACCTTGGCAAAAGATCCCAATTGCTAAAAGTTTAGCCAAATTATTTCTAATACACATTAGGGGCTTCATGGAGCTCCACAAAGTATCATCTCCAATAGAGGGGTTCAATTCACCTCCAAATTTTGGAGGGCATTTTTGGACTTACTTGGTACTGCTCAGGGGTTGAGTCTTCACATCACGCGTATATTAACGGAAATTCTGAGAGACTGAAGATATTTTATTAATTTTCAGTAGTATAACTGTAGAGTGACTCTATACTCAAGCACTGGTTTTACCCCTTTCAGAGTAGCGACAGGCCAGGATTTCAGTCCCATGCCTGAACTACCCACAGAAGAACTCACCATTCCCTCACTTAAGGAGTGGATGGATAATTTGCAAAACGCATGGCCAGTAGTTAGATTACTCCTAAAGGAAGCTAGAGAAGCTTTTAAAATTCAAGCTGACAAGAAAAGGATGGAACCCAAACCTTTCCATGTTGGAGATAAGAGTATACTTATCTACAAAATTCCTGAAATTATTACAGCCATCAAAGAAACTAGGGCCAAATTTCATTGGACCTTTCCCTATCACTAGGATCATCAATTCAGTAGCAGTGGAAGTACTCCTTCCAAAGACACTCAGGCAAGTCCACCCGGTATTCCACATTAGTTTACTCAAACAAGAGGTAATCTCATCCCTCAGACCACCTGCATATACACCATCTGTTCCCATCATGATTGAAGGTGAACAACACTTTGAAATCAAGGAAATCCTTGATTCTAGGATCCACAGAGGGAAAATCCAATATTTAGTTGCTTGGAAAAAATTACTGTCAGCTCAAAACAAATGGGTCACTAAACACTATGTTAGGGCTCCAATCTTACTAAGAAAATTTCACTCCCAATATCCTAACAAACTTTGTTAATTCTATCATGAATTTTTTGTTTATATTTTTTCACCCTTTTGTTTTCTAAGGAAGGTAGCATGTCAGATCCCTAAAAGTGATACTGCCATTCAGTTGGGAAAAGTGGGGGCCTTAGATTCGATTTACTAGCATTGTCTGTGTCAACAGATTTTTTACAACCTATATCCTGGCGCCAAAGTGCTCTGAGATTTCCTTAACGTTGAGGAATGTTTATGACAGCCATATGGGCTGTTTCACTTTAAAGGATAACAATGGGAATACATGGTTATCCGGTTTTCAGGGCAACTGATAAAGAAAACATCTTCAAACTTGTGTATTGGCTAAAATCTGCATTCTGACAAAAGGATAGGGGTTTCTACTGCTTTAATCCTATTTATCTTGCCTAAGGGTATTCAGATGTTGCTTTGAATCCATTGCTGTCACTTCTGCTTAATAAAAGGTTCCTTTTGAAATACTACATTTCAAGTGTTTTTACTTTCTTAAATTGGAAGGAGAGGCTCCAAGCCTTTCCTTGCCAAAAATTTTACATTGCGTTTCTCGCCATTGTGGGCAGGGAAACAAGTTTGTGGGACTACCGTAAAAAAAGTTCTATCAATCAATGCCAACTTCTCATAAGTTTTTTTTTACGGTAGTCCCATAGACTTCTTGCCCTGCATGTGCAGTGGGGAATGGAGCTGGAAAGCAGGTTAGTAAAAAGATGTGTGTCCCTTGGAGGGTGTGTGTGTGTGTGAAGGACCTCTGTGTGTTTGTGTGTGTGTGTGACACAGAGAGAAAAAGACTACAGCCCTCCAAAGTTGGATCGGATCTAGCAGTCTCTTGTCTCTCTCTCTCTCTCTCTCTCTCTCTCTCTCTCTCTCTCTCTCTCTCTCTCTCTCTCTCTCCCTCCCTCCCCCTCTCTCTTCCCCCCCCTGGCCTCCCCAATGGCATTGGTGGAGCTTCAGTGCCTGGCTGGCAGGGAGCTTCTCACCCATCCTTCCTGCTGGCTCAGCTGCTGCTGGGACACTTCTTGGCTGCTGTAGTTGCGGGTGGATGCCGTGCTGCTTCGCCCACTGCCACCTTTGGGCTGCTGAGCACCAGCCTGAACACCTACTCAATGCTTCAAGCACTGGTCTACAAACACTGGGCCTGGTGATCTTTGGACCTTGGCAGGCACTACAACTCTGAGTCCTGCTGTTTGTGGGATGGCAGTGTGTGAGGCAGCATGGTTCCACCAGAGGCTGCTCGTGAAGGGGCCCTGGGAGGCTGGCAGTGCTCAGGAGGTTTTCGGAGGTTTTAAGTGTGGGATGATTCAACCTGGCCAGGCAGGAGCAGTCCCGCAGCGCTGCTGAGAGCAGCGCTGCTAAGAGGGCGAAGAGGCCAGCAGCAGCATGGGCAGCCACTTGGTCATTTAAAGACTTGTGGATTTCAACTTCCAGAATTTCCCACAACCACATCACCTCCTTCCTCTTTCTGGGTTGGGGTAGTTGGGGTAGTTCGCGCCCGTCGAGTCCATTGGGGTTGAAGTTCGATCGCATTCCATGAGGGATCCTCCAACCTGACGAGTGTTTGTCTGTGAAAGCTGAAATGGACAGCCAGAGGAGGGGATGGGAACGAGAAAGCACGGACCTTACTCAGCACAAAGCTTCACAGAAAGCAAATCAAACCATGATGAGGGGGTATTTTCCTGTGAGTACAGTGTTAAAAGTTAACATTTCAGAAATGTTAGCTGCGGAGGTCTCCTGGTAAAATGCTCTTCTGCAGCTTTAGAGCATACTTCCGCCTTCCCTGCAGAGGATTGCAAGGCTGGAAGCTTTGCCTTGCTCCGATCAGCAGGAATATCCCCCCTCCCATTTCCCTGTCAATCGTTCTATCTTTGGGGAGCTGCAGAGACACACATCCCAAAAATGCTCACTCCAAAGTCTTCAGCCTTTCAATCCTGTGCAGGAAAGGTGGAGGTTTGCTCCGAAGCTGCGGCAGAGCACTGGGAGGCCTCCACAGAGAGACGGAATAGAAGGCAACTCCTGACCCTTGCTGGCTCAGCTGATTTACGGGCCAAGCCTCCATGAGGTTACTGGGGAAGGGAAGGGCTGCCTCTTGTGCTGGCCATGCCCACTTTACTAGGGCTTATTTTAGGGTAGGGTTTATATTAAACTGATCCCCAAATATTAGGTTAGGGCTTATTTTTGGGGTAGGTCGTATTTTCGGGAAGACACGGTAAACATTTGCAAGGGACTTGGCAAAATTTGAAAAATCATAGAAAAATATTGTAAGAGGTGCTGATACAATAACAGTTACAGCCAATATTTTGTTGGATAAAATTGGAATGCCATAGCAAATTATGATGTTTGTTGTCATAAAATAAGTCCTAAAAGCACATGTCAGCTTTGGAAGCCATATTAGCATCAAATGCTTCCCCGCTCCCAACTTGTGCTTGGGAAAGTTGGAGGGGGGATTTAGAAGAATGATTGTAGTTAGACATAATAGTATTCTTCCCTTTGGTCAATGTCAAGGTATTTTTGCATCTAGAGGAGGAGTGGTTGCAGGGATGCTCAAGTTGGGATGGATGATGATTGGGCCATGTGACAGACTGATGGGTGAAGGGGCTGGATTTGTGGTTTTGATTTACTGAGGGAAAACCCGGAACTGTCGGATTCGGGTTTTCTCAGATGTGCCAGTATACCTACTCTAATAAAAGGCACTTTGAGAAATGCTTGTCTCAGAGTTTTAATTGGAGTTGGGGATTTTCTGGAATGCTGACATTAACCTGAATCTCTAAAATTAATAATGGCACCCCGATAGGAGGCTGTCTGGGGTACTGAGCCCCAGCATCAACCTGAACCTCGGGTGGTGCGAAGACTCAGCGAAGATGGAAGAGAAAGAGGAGATCACAGAGGGAGCCATGGAGCCTGATAGCGGACGACTTATCGAGACTCGGTATTATCCTTCTGAAGAAGTGATGTGAGCCATTGAAGTTGCAGAGACAACGCAAAGGCTAGGCACTCAGCCCAAGGAGTCAGATTTCTGGAAAAGTTGCCAGTCTGATCCAACTTCAGAAAGCGGACAGGAGAGACTACCTGAATCTCGTGCTGTGTCCAGTCCAATGAAGTCGCTCCAAAAACTGAATTGGAGGGATGTGACAGCTTTGGGATCAGGGGATTCCTGAGACTGGAACCTGCTGCCTCTGTCTCGAAGCCAATCGTTGACTGGAATCCCTGAACAATTTGAACGGACGGAAGTGGGAAGTTATGCCCCCCCCCAACCTTCTCAAGTGAGATAGAGCTTAACGCAACCCACTTTCACTTTTCCTGATCCAGGACCCGGCGGAGGAATTAGCAGCCAGCAGGCACCTTTCTACCCAGCCAGTGATGACAAGAGGAGCGGCTCCGCACAGCCAGGCAAAGCAGCATTTGGGAGACAGCAGATATAGCCAGCCTGGGGACCACCATCACTCCCTGCTGCCCCCCTTGCCAGCCTGCTTTTGCGCTATTCCCTGCAGAATGTATCCCCCTAGGCTGGGGATTCTCTCTCGGCCAGGGGTGGATCCAGCGCCTTCTGCTCCAATTTTCCAGGGATCCCCATGGGCCCAATTTGCCCCAGTGATCCCGGCAAATTAGTGGGGGTTAATCCAGCAGTCAGCTGGAGCTTCCCCCCCCTCCGCAGCCAACCAAGCAGTGCAGTGGCCAGTCCCTGTTCCTCTTGTGGCAGCAATACAGCCACCAGCAGCAGCTCCGCTGCAGCTTCCAGCCCCGCTGCCTGTCGTCGGGGCCAATCCACCTGCAACACCACCTCCACCCCGTTTTAGGGCCACCTTCAATGGTAAGCCTCCCAAATTGGCTTACTTCCTTAGCTGAATCTGGGCCCATATAGATCATGGGGAACAATACAAAACTGATTGTGACTTAGTATCTGCCATTTCAGTATCTGCCATTTCAGAGGGGATGAATGAAGGAGATACTTCCAACTGGATAGCCCAGCTGCACAACGAGGGAGCGGCTGAACTAAATGATGTTGAAGGATGCCACCATAAAAGAGATGCTGCAAAGTAATCGGCCCATAAAAGACTTTGTATGGGACCGCATACTCCTACACTATTTTAAAGAAGCCATTGATCAAGAAATCAGGAAAGCTTGTGGCATCCGAGGGGTACCAGAGCGACTGCAGGACTGGTATACTATGTCTATAGCTTTGGATAGAGAAATTCACCCCCTCCGCCGAGCCCCAGCAGAGAAGCCACCTCTGAGAACTCTGGTTAGACGTCCATTTTCAAAGCCTGCTGAAGTCCCTCCCACTCAACCTGCAGGGGTGCCTAAATGCTATCGTTGTGGACAAATGGGTCATAAATGGGTCACAAGCTTCTGAGTGCCTGGCCCCTGCACCAGTTCCCCAACAATGTCTGGCCACAGCCACCTGAGGCAGGGCTTCAAGAAAGCTCTCGGATACCAGCTGATTTGCCAGATGAGCCAGAGAGGTTCCCCTCCCCATCGAAGAGAGCGAGGAAACTCTGGCCATAGAAGCCCCTCCTGACAAGGCTAGCAGAGAAGACTACTAGTTCACCCATCCCCTCTTTTTCAATTAAAGTGAAACTAGTGGTGCCAGAGACCGGGGAGCAAGGAGAAGTACCAGCAATAATAGAAACAGGCTGTACCAGATGCTTAATTGGACTTCCAATTGTTGAACAATTAGGAATAAAAACAAAAGCCTTAAAGCACCCAATTAAGCTTGAACAGGTGGATGGGACACTAATTGGTGGAGTCCCAGCCATCCAAATTACTGAACTGGTTAGATTGGAATTTGAGAGACATTGTGAACGATTTATAGTAGCACCAAAGATGTTAGAATCTGTCACATTGGCCCTCGCATGGCTTGACAAATAGGCCCCCATAATTAAATGTGAGCATTGGAGTCGGCCCACTACCCCCCCCGTCTCTCCTCTCAAGAGACTGCCAAACCCTAGAAGCCAAATGCCAGAAGCCACAACAGCCACTTCAGACTGCCCTCCAGGTGAGCCCCAGATTCCCAAGGAATATAAAGACCTGGCCAAGGATTTAGTGAGGAGGAATGTAATATCCTTCCGCCCTCATTGAGATACTGACTGTGCCATTGAATTAGAACCTGGGGCCAAGTTACCAAAACCCAGAATGCACTCCATGACTCCTGTAGAAATGACCGAGTTGAGGAAGTACATTGATACCAATTTAGCCAGAGGATTCATCAAGACTGCAAAATCTAAAGTGGCAGCCCCCGTCTTGTTTAAGGGAGGGGGCGGTGGCCCTGAGATTATGTGTTGATTTTTGAAACCTCAATGCTGTTTCCATACAAAACACCTACTCCCTACCCCTAATGAAAGACTTGCTGCACCACTTATCAAAAGGCAAAATCTTCACCAAGTTAGATCTAAGAAAAGACCTACTAACAAGTCCACATAAAGGAGGGGGACAAATGGAAAATGGCGTTAAACTGGTTGCTGGGCAACTTCCAATTCCGAGTCATGCCTTTTGGGCTTCAAGGGGCCCCTGCAATGTTCATGCAGCTGATCAAAGAGGTGCTACATGAGCACCTGTATAATGGAGTCTAGTTCACCTTGATGACGTTCTTATATTTAGCAAGAACATGGAAGAACACATCAAACTAGTCAGGCAGGTACTGAAAAAACTAGCAGCCAAACTTTATGCGAAGCTGTCAAAATGTGAGTTCCATAAGGAGTCCTTGGACTACCTGGGTTACTGGATGTCTAATCGAGGAATAAAAATGGACCCAGGAAAGGTGAAGGCTGTGCTAGACTGACAACCCCCACAAACACGTAAGCAACGTCAAAACTTCCTGGGATTTGCAAAATTTTACAGACAATTCATCCCTTCCTTCGCCGAGGTTGACCTCCCTTTGATGGAATTACTAAAAACCGGTCCATATCTGACCAAGCCAAAACCTAGCCAGCCCTAGTTTGGAAAATGGACTGTCAAAAATCCTTTTAACAAAGACCATAACCTACTACTAGTTAAAGTAGAAAAATGTGGGTTAGACAGCACCACCACCAGATGGATTTGTAACTGGCTGACCAACCGCACTCAACGTGTAGTCCTCAATGGAACTACATCCACATGGAGGGAAGTGTGCAGTGGAGTACCCCAAAGCTCTTTTTTAGGCCCAGTACTCTTCAACATCTTCATCAATGACTTGGACGAGGGGATAGATGGGGAATTCATCAAATTTGCAGATGACACCAAGCTGGCAGGAATAGCCAACACTCCAGAAGATAGGCTCAAGTTACAGAAGGATCTTGAAAGACTTGAACATTGGGCACTATCTAACAAAATGAAATTCAACAGTGAAAAAAGTAAGGTTCTACATTTAGGCAAAAAACCCCAAAATGCACAGGTACCATATATGTGGTACCTTGCTCAACAGTAGTACCTGTGAGAGGGATCTTGGAGTCCTAGTGGACAACCATTTAGATATGAGCCAGCAGTGTGGATCAGCTGCTAAAAAAGGCAACACAGTTCTGGGCTGCATAAACAGAGGGATAGAATCAAGGCGGCAGCAGCGCTTTTGAAGCTGGCATTGTCGGTGGAGCTTCTTTCCTTCTCCATGGAAACCCTCCCAGCCAAAGAGGGGGTCTTTAGGTCCCCGAGAAGAACTGGCTGGCGGGGGGCTGGCTGGCTGGCTGGCGGGGGGTGGGGTAGAGCTCTTTGCCGGCTTTTGCTGCCGGTCTGGGCGGCGTGCGGCGTTTTAGCTGACTATCATCTGCAGCGGCGGCAGCGCTTCCTTTGATGTTGGCGCCACCGGGGGAGCTTCTCTTCCCTTCCCCACAGAGACCACCTTCAGCTGAAGAGGGGGTCTTTTGACCCCCGAGGAAAATAGCTGGCTGAAGTGGATGGAGCTCCTCGCTGGATTCGGGTGGCGGTCAGCATTTTTTGCTGCTCTTCATCAGCAGCGGCAGCAGCGCTTCTTTGATGTTGACGCCGTCTGGTTGAGCTTCCCTTCCCCACAGAGACCATCTTCGGCCGAGGAGAACTGGCTGGTTGGGGAAGGCCAAGCTCTGGCGCTGGCTTTGCTTGCCTGATTTGGGGCAGCGACGGAGTTGCCCCCCCCATGAGGGGTGATTGTATATCTGCCGCTTCAGAGGTTGCCCTTGCCGTTGCCGGCGAGGCCTCTATGGCGGCGTTGGCGGCGTCGACGACAGCGATGGTGGCGGTGATGATACCATCCCCTTCCCCAGGGATCCTTGGGACCTCTGGGAGCTCCCCTGGAGATTTTTGTGACTGCCACTACCACGGAGTTTGGTGATGGCGGCGGCAGTGACAGTGGCGCCTTTTATGGCAGCGGCGGCGACTGCGGGCGTTGCCCTTTTGGGTGGTGGCGTTGGTCACCTCTTCTCCATGGGTTTAGCCGGGGGTTTGAATGACCGAACTGGGTAAAGACGATGGTGACGTTGTGGATGGGGGCCTGGACAGTGGTTGACGTTTTTGCGATGGCAGGGCAACAGGATCCTACCATCCTGCGTCAATATTTACAATAATTACATCGCTTTTGCCGGAAGAGTTTGAACTCCATTTACTGTCTGGAATTTGGCCATGACTATCTGACTGGCCAGATCAAGACTTTTACCATCTGCCGTCCTCTATACACTCCGAAATGTACTCGCGATCGCAGCTTCTTGACCTGCGAGTTTCCCCCCTCTCGCAGACATGGCCCTCCACTCTATTGAGGGTCCACCTTGATGACGGATTTTGGAATCCCGAGAGGTGGCACACTTCTAAGAGGAGGCTTAGGGGCTTTTTAAATTCGTGTTTTAGCAAATTTTTAAATAATTTTAGGTGTAGGGGTGGGATGGCGAAGATAGGTTTAGGGGGACACCTATTGTGGCCATTGCTAGATCCTGTGTCAGCTCGCGGCATAAACATTGTTGATTCGGAGGTGGAAGAAGAGGCTAGAGCTCAAGGTCATGAGGGTGGTCCTATCTACACGGTAGGTGGGAGGGGCAGGTATGGCGGACGTGGGGGCCCACATCAGGTTCGGGGAGTGCGCACTTGCTATTTACGAGCGATTACGCACTCTGGTCCCCCGGCAGTTTCCCGTTTCCTGAGTGGCTTAAATCCTCAGAGGCTGGACCTTCGTCTGATGTTATGCAATGCCAGGTCTGTTGTAAATAAAGCCCCCCTCATTTCCGATCTTATACAGGAGGGGGGCGCGGACCTGATAGGCATTTCGGAGACCTGGTTGGGCCCGGAAGGGGGGGTTCCCCTGGTAGAGATGTGCCCACCAGGTTTCCGTGCATTCCATCAGGCGAGGGCCCAGGGTAGGGGTGGGGGGGTGGCGAGAGTCTAGAACCGAGGGAGACCACTGTGCTACAGATAGCCGGATATGAGTCCCTCCTTGTGAAGTGGGGCCAGGGGATGCAGGTGGGTTTACTGATCACGTACCTGGCTCCTTGCTGCGTGACAGAAGCCTTGCCCGAGCTGCTGGATGTGATTGCCAGGACGGTGGTGGAGACCCCCAGGCTTATGGTCATGGGGGATTTTAATCTGCCGTCAGCGGGGGTGGCATCCATGTCAGCTCGGGAGTTCATGGCTTCCATGATGGCCTTGGACCTGACCCAGTTAGTGAACGGTCCCACTCACATTTAATATCCCTTTATTCATATGATCGGTACTGGACTTGATTTTTGTCTCTGGACAGTGGTTGAATGATCTGGAGTTAGGGGAGTTAGTTACCAGACCCCTGTCATGGTCAGATCATTTGCTCCTTCAGCTGGACTTTCGAACCGCCGACCCCCGCCGCAGGTAGACGGAACCGACTCGTCTGTTCCGTCCCAGGCGCCTGATGGACCCTGAGAGGTTCCAGATAGAGCTTGGGCCATTTCCTGAGGATTTGGCCCACGACTTGGCTGGGGATCTAGTCGCCGCCTGGGATCGGGCGGCGGCTGGCGCTCTAGATCGAGTTGTGCCTTTGCGGCCTCTGACCCGGTGCCAATCTCGATTAGCCCCTTGGTACTCCGAGGGGCTGAGGGAGATGAAGCGCCGGAGAAGACGCCTAGAGAGCATCTGGAGGTCCAGCCGCTCCGAATCTGACCGGACACTAGTTAGGTCTTACATTCGGACCTATCTAGTGGCAATGAGGGTGGCAAAATGGGAATATTTTTAACTCTCATTGCATCAGCAGATAACCGCCCAGCTGCCCTGTTTAGGGTGACCTGCTTGCTCCTTCAGCAGGGAGTGGTCGAGGATCCCTTACAGGGTCGAGCTGAGGAGTTTGGACAGTATCTGTTTGATAAAATCACTCAGATTCAGGAAGGGTTGGACACAGATTGGGTAGATCCGGACGGGATGGGAGAGGCAGGTCCTGGGGTTACTATCTGGGACGAATTTGATTCTGTGGCTCCTGAGGACGTGGACAGGATACTGGGGGGACTGAATGCGACCACATGTTTACTGGACCCGTGTCCCTCCTGGCTGGTACTGGCCACCCGGGAGATGACACGAGGCTGGCTCCAGGGAATTGTGAATGCTTCTTTGATGGAGGGTGTCTTCCCTACCGCCTTGAAAGAGGTGGTGGTGCGGCCCCTCCTCAAGAAGCCTTCCCTGGATCCAGCTATTTTAGCAAATTATCGTCCTGTCTCCAACCTTCGTTTTGTGGTGAAGGTTGTTGAGAGTGTGGTTGCATGACAGTTGCCCCAGTACCTGGATGAAACCGTCTATCTAGATCCGTTCCAGTCCGGTTTCCGGCCTGGTTACAGCACGGAAACAGCCTTGGTCGCGTTGGTTGATGATCTCTGGAGGGCTCGGGACAGAGGTTGTTCCTCTGTCCTGGTCCTATTAGATCTCTCAGCGGCTTTTGATACCATTGACCATGGTATCCTGCTGCGCCGGCTTGGGGGACTTGGAGTGGGAGGCACCGTTCATCGGTGGTTCTCCTCCTACCTCTCTGACCGGTCGCAGATGGTGTTGACAGGGGCAGAGATTGGCCCCGAGGCGCCTCTTATGTGGGGTGCCGCAAGGGTCAGTTCTCTCGCCTCTTCTGTTCAACATCTACATGAAGCCACTGGGTGAGATCATCCGTGGTTTTGGGGTGAGTTGTCATCTATACGCTGACGATACTCAGCTGTATATCTCCACCCCTAACCACCCCAACGAGGCTGTTGAAGTGATGTCCCAGTGCCTGGAGGCCGTACGGGTCTGGATGGGGAGAAACAGACTCAGACTCAATCTCACCAAGACCGAGTGGCTGTGGATGCCGGCGGCCCGGTACAGTCAGCTAATTCCATCGCTGACTGTTGGGGGCAAGTCATTGGCCCCCAGGGAAAGGGCTCACAATCTGGGTGTCCTCCTGGATGCACGGCTGTCTTTAGAAGAACATATGACGGCCGTCACCAGGGGGGCTTTTTATCAGGTTCGCCTGATACACCAGTTGCGCCCCTTTCTGGATCGGGCTTCCTTATGCACAGTCACCCATGCCCTAGTTACATCCCGCTTGGACTACTGCAACGCTCTCTACATAGGGCTCCCCTTGAAGGGGACCCGGAGGCTTCAACTGGTCCAGAATGCGGCTGCGCGGGTGATAGAGGGAGCACCTCGTGGCTCCCGTGTGACACCTCTCCTGCGCAGTCTGCACTGGCTCCCAGTGATCTTCCGGGTCCAATTCAAGGTGCTTGTTATCACCTTCAAAGCACTCCATGACTTAGGACCGGGTATTTACGGGACCGCCTACTGCCACTAGTAGCCTCACACCGACCAGTGCGCGCTCACAGAGAGGGCCTCCTCTGGATACCGTCAGCCAAACAATGTCGGCTGGCGACCTCCAGGGGGAGGGCCTTCTCTGTGGGGGCTCCCGCCCTCTGGAACGAGCTGCCTCCGGGGCTTCGTCAACTCCCTGACCTCTGGACCTTCCGCCGCGAGCTGAAGACGCTGTTGTTTCGACGTGCAGGACTAGCTTGAACATAGTTTTAATCTAGGGTTTTTTAATTAGGGGTTTTAAACGGGGTTTTAAATTGTATTTAAAATTTTTAGGCCATTATCGAATCAGTTTTTTAAATAGTTTTTAGTTTATATTGTATGTATTTTGTCTTTTTTACTGGCTGTGAACCGCCCTGAGTCCTTCGGGAGAAGGGCGGTATACAAATATAATAAATAATAAATAACAACAACAACAACAAACAACAACAACAACAACAACATCACGTGAAGTGTTAGTGCCACTTTATAATGCCTTGGTAAGGCCACACTCGGAATACTGCATTCAGTTTTGGTCGCCACAATGTAAAAAAGACACTGAGACTCTAGAAAGAGTGCAGAGAAGAGCAACAAAGATGATTAGGGGACTGGAGGCTAAAACATACGAAGAACGGTTGCAGGAACTGGGTATGTCTAGTTTAATAAAAAGAAGGACTAGGGGAGACATGATAGCAGTGTTCCAATATCTCAGGGGTTGCCACAAAGAAGAGGGAGTCGGGCTGTTCTCCAAAGCACCTGAGGGTAGAACAAGAAGCAATGGGTGGAAACTGATCAAGGAAAGAAGCAACTTAGAACTAAGGAGAAATTTCCTGACAGTTAGAACAATTAATAAGTGGAACGACTTGCCTGCAGAAGTTGTGAATGCTCCAACACTGGAAATTTTTAAGAAAATGTTGGATAACCATCTGACTGAGATGGTGTAGGGTTTCCTGCCTGGGCAGGGGGTTGGACTAGAAGGCCTCCAAGGTCCCTTCCAACTCTGTTATTATTATTATTATTAATTAAAACAGTGGTTTGCGGCAGAGCCGATCCTCCAACACCCTGACCCAGACAAACCGTTCATAGTCCAAGCTGATGCCAGTGACATAGTGGTCGCAGCTGTCCTACTGCTGAGAAACGCTCAAAATGAATTAATGCCTTGTCCGTATGTGTCCAAAAAGTTAACAGACATGGAACGCAGGTGGGTGGTTTGGCAGAAGGAAGCTGTTGCAGTGCAATGGGCTCTTTTATCCTGGAGACATTTCTTAGAGGGGGCTAAGGAGCCTTTTGAGATATGGACTGATAATAAAAACCTTGAGGTGCTAAAGACCCCTTGGAAGCTTTCCCCCAAGCAAGTTCACTGGGCTCAGTATTTTAAACACTTTTTCAAGCTAAAATACATGCCCAAGGGGAGTGGGGAGAGAAACCTACTTGGTGATGCTTTGTCCAGGGAACCCCAATTTGACAGCTGATGAGAAGAGGTAGTACATGCCATGATCTCTGAAGCTCAGCCAACTGCCCAAGCACGCACTAGGGCACAAACCAGGCTGCATTCCGACCTCCCTGAAGACAAGTTAAAAGCTGAGCTATCAGATGATGCCTGGTTCAAAGAAAACAGGATGGGGGGTGGGACTGGCTTGGAAAAGGAGTAAGATATATGTGCCCCGCTGCATGAGACTGCTAGTCCTAAAACGTAGTTACGACTCTCAACTAGGGGGCCACTTAAAAACACCTCCATTTAGTTAGAAGGCAGTCCTGATGGCCAAGGATGAAAACTTACATAGAGGACTATGTTAGAAGCTGTGTTACCTGTGCCATCATGAAATCCCGACTGGGTAAGCCCCTGGTCTTCACCAGCAAGTGGCAGAACCTTTGCAACCATGGGAGGAGATTGCTATGGATTTTATTGTTGAACTGCCAGAAAGCAGAGGAAACACCGTGATTTGGACTGTCATTGATTTATTCTCCAAACAAGCACACTTCATTGCCTATAATAGACTACCCTCTGCCTTGTCTCGGGTATTCTTTTGTCAGAAGCTACATGGTCAAAAATTGGGATCTGAAAGCTGATAGATTAGTGAAACAATTTCATGTTTCCTGACAAATCGAAGGGTGCTCCAGGAGGGGGGAGAGGGGGTTAAGTGGATTTATGAACGTATTAACTCTCTTCTTTTGTGTTTTGTCCATTTTATTTTCTAGAGCATGGTTTTTCCTTGGGGGGGGGGGTGGAATGCCTGTCAGCTTTGGAAGCCATATTAGCACCAGATGCTTCTCCACTGCCAACTTTTTGTGCTTAGGAAAGTAAGAAGGGGGATTTAGAAGAGTGATTGCAGTTAGACATAATAGCATTCTTCCCTTCGGTCAAGGTCACAGGTGGGTGCAGAGGCTGGATTTGGGATTTTGATTTACTGAGGGAAAACCTGGAACTCTCAGATTCGAGTTTTCCCAGATGTGTCAGTATACCTACTCTAACAAAAGGGACTTTGAGAAATGCTTGTCTCGGAATTTTAATTGGAGTTGGGGACTTTCTGGAACACTGACAGCACAAGCTTTTAGCTGGCTTGGCCAGATTCCTTTGGAAATTGTGTTGGCCGCTGACAGTTGAAATGCTGTCTTTTAGAAGATTTATTTCAGATTTTAAAAAAAATTGAGACAAAAAAAACTTTTGTCAGCAGAAAGTCAGTAAATTAGAACCTAATGATCAAGTACACTGTGTGCATAATTATTAGGCAAATTGTATTTTTGAGGATTAATTTTATTACTGAACAATTACAGTGTTCTTGGTCAATCCAAATTTTTTATTATTATTATTATTATTATTATTATTATTATTATTATTATTATTATTATTATTATTATTATTATTATTATTGAAAAAGTTTTACAAGATTTTTCCCCCATACATCCCCCCATCCCCCCAACCCTAACCCTTCCCCTCCCTCCCCCCCCCGACTTCCCAGAGCAAATACAGGGTATCGTATCTAACAATCATAAACTAAAATATACTAATTAATATAAAATCCCATCCCTCTTCTTGAACCTCAACTCCTCTTTCCATAAAAAAAGAAGAAAAAGGAAAATATTAATACTAATACAATTACCTTCTATTCATTTAAAAGCTATTAGTATTTTGTTATTTCAATCTCCATTATATATATATCTTTCAAAAATAATCTTTCAAATATGCTGATAATTCTTCCTTCTCATTAAGTTTAAAATCCATCCATAAACAGTATCCCATCTTCCAATGTTGTAATATCAAAAATTATTCCTCAGTATACCTTATAATCCATCATATTTATATATCCATCATACATAATAATAAACATCGTCTTTCCTTATATAAATTTAACATTTACTTCATATTCTTCCCCATATTCCCCACACTATAAATTTCTAAACATTTTACACCTCATTTATCATACAATCCATAACTAATTACATTTCTTATCCCCACACAGTATTACACTATCAAAAGGTTTCAATATATCTTATAGTCCCTCAAATTTATATATCCATCATACCCTAATCTATCTAGTTTAACTATCCTTGCTAAAAGTAAATATGACTTATTCTTTCTACTTTTTATATTCAAAAATAACCCTTATAATTTACCCTATCCCATGAAAGGAAAGTCTTTTCATTTGAAAATATTACTTCTTTACTCCTTGCTCTTTACGTTTAATAGTTACAATCATACTTTGATCCTTCCCTACGGCTTTCTGTGTTTCTTCTCCCAAATTTACAGCCCCAATTTTAGGTTGTATTGCTTTGCTTCCTTTTCCCCTTTTTTAACCATTCCCACCTCTCCTTTCATCTTAACTTCCAACAATGGCAAACTTCCAACCTTCAATACTTTAATATAAAAATCTCTTGCTTTAAAAACTGTATTAAGACAATATTTCCCTCCTTTATAGTTTACTGTTAATCCAGCTGGTACATTCCATCTGTACTGTATCTGGAGTTTCCTAAGCTGATCCACCAAAAAAGCATATTCTTTTCTATTTATTAACATTTTAGGAGGAATTTCGTTCAATACCAATATTGTCCCAATATTTGAATTTTATTTCTATAAGAAACTTGTGAAATTTCATTCCTAATTTTCCTAGATGTAAAATAAATTACTACATCTCTTTGCAAATGTCTCTGCTTTGCAACCCATGAATTAACACGGTAAATTTTTTCAATTTGAATTTCAAAGTCCACTGGTTTCTGTCCAATCAGCTGTGCAAAAGCTTCTGCAAAAATCTTTTTTAAGTCCTCTCGTTTATTTTCTTTCAAACCTCTTACTCTCAATGCAAATTCCATAACTCTGTATTGCAACAAAACCCGCTCTTGTTCTGCTCTCTCCGCCTTGATCTGGAGCACTTCTATTTTATTTTTTAAGTCCAAATTAACTTGATTAATTTCTTCAACTCTATTATCCAACTGCTTTATATTCTCCGCCTTGGTCTGAAGCTCCTCTATTTTGCTTTTCAAGTTCGAATTAACTTGATCCATCTCTTCCACTTTTCCATCCAATTGTTTTATATATTCAACCAAAGTCTTAAATGCTGCCACCACTTCTTCTCTTATCTCTTCATCCTCAGCTGCAACAAAGTCTTTAATTTTCAATATTTTCTCCTCAATTTTCTTAATCTTTTTATCCCGAACAGAAATTTGAGCCTTCAGCTCCTCTTGTAATTTATATAGTTGAACTAATGGTGCTCCAACTTCCTTGAAAACAGCAGGCTGTATTTGTACAGAAGCCATCTTACTTTAATTTTATAATTTGAAACAAAGTCAAAGTATTTTCGTAAGCACAGTATTTAAGTTAAATAAGTCAGTTGTATAATCCTTCCAGCTTTCATTATAGTTTCTTCATATAAACGTAAAATCCAGCAAGTTTAAGCAAAGTTATAAACTGTAACAGTGTTAATAACTTTTTTTTTAATTCAAAAAGTTTTACAAAAATTTTTTTTCCCCTTTCCCCCCAACCCCTCTCCCTTCACAAACCCCCTCCCCCCTCCCCCCCTGGCTTCCCGGAACAAACACAAGGTATAGTTAAAAATAAAACAAACATATGCTAAAAAAATTTTTTTCCCAAAACTATTATACCAATTCTCCCTCTCTAGCTCTGACTTCCTCCTTACATAACCAAAATCCTTCAAAAAATTAACAATAAACAGTAATAAAATATATAGATCAGTAGAACAAATTAATCCTAAAATATTTAAAACCAGCTAAAGCATAAAAATCCAATCCAGTTCAGAGAATATCTCCCTTATAGCTTCTATAACCATATAATTTCCCCCCCAAGTCTTTCTTACATAAGATCTTTCGAGAATATTCTATTTAAAATTCAATACAACAGATTATAAAATTTCAATACAGGGAAATTACAATATCTATTCAACTTTAGTCCTTCCTCGTCAAAATCCAGTATAAGTCCAAATATCTAGTCGTTTATGATGGTTATAAAACATATAATCAACCCATTTCTTCCAAATCTTCCTTACGTATTGTCTTTCAGAAACGCTAAAATCTTTTTCTGTTAATATTTCAAAAAAAAAAAATTCTTTCAAAAATGATACTTTTGTCTCTTGCCATTTTTGATGCATTAGTCTCTGTCTTTCCTTCATTACTCCTTTTGAAAAGTCAGTCACAATATTTCCTAATAGTTCCTTATGTCCAAGAATCCACGAGTTACTGCCGTATATTCCCTCAATCCGAAAAGAGAACTCTTGGAAAGCATTAACCCTGTGAATTTTTCCATTTCGGGAGACAGCCTCCTGTAGCACAAATTCAGGCTTTTCATCCAAACTTTTAAAAAAAGGCTTCTTTACATCCATTCCATATTCCAAGTCCTGATTACTTTGGTTAATTTCCTCCAAACTCTCATCCAAAACGCCATTTTTTCCAATTCGTATTGTTGAGTAATTAAATACATTCTTTCTGTATAATCCTGTATAAAGTCACGAATCCATTCTTCTGAAAAAACCTTCATGGCAAAGTTCTTGCTGAAAATCCCCTTATAAAATACTTAAACTAAAATAATCCAACAATCCACAGTCCAGTACAATAAGATAAAATCTCCATTCAGTTTCACTTTCTCAACAAGTAAACGCCATTTTATTTCATTGTGTTGATTGTAGATGAGAGGAAAAAAAAATTTTTTTTGTTAATAACTTTCTTTGACTTTCACTTTCACGCCCATTATACTCAGATGCCATTTCCTTTCTTCTCAAACGGAATCCACAAATGGGGTTGAGGTCTGGTTTCCAAGCCGTTAGACAGCTGATTTTTGCTGTCTTAGCGGCTCTACGCGATCCAGGGCTGGCGGTCTAAAAAGACCATCTTCAACGACCAGCGGAGCCACAGGAAGTCTGTCAATCCAAAATGTTAATAAACCTCAAACCTGAATATTTAAGAGTGTAAAAGTGAGGTTTTTGCTTTTTAAAGAGAATATGCACAATTATTGGGCAACTATTAGTTTGCAGAATTATGCAACTAAATGAAAAATGAAAATTTGCCCATCTCATTTGTTTATTTGCATCTGTTAAAATGAGAATAATAAACAAACAACTCAAAATGCACAAATAAACATTTCTGACATTAAAAAAAAATCAGTGACCAATATAGCCATCTTTCTTTTCAGTAACAGTCATAAGTCTTCCATTCATGGAATCTGTCAGTTTCTTGATCTGTTGATGATCAACTTTTTGTTCAGCAGCAACCACAGGCTCCCAGACACTGTTCAGAGAGGTGTACTGTTTTCCTTCACTGTAAAGCTCCTTTTAAAAAGGGCCCACAAGTTCTCAATAGGGTTTAGGTCAGGTGAGGAAGGGGGCCATGTCATTATTCTTTCATCTTAACGCCTTTACTGGTAGCCACGCAGTGGAGTACTTCAATGCATGCAATGGAGCATAGATTGAGCCATAATGGCGCAGTGGTTAGAGTGCAGTATTGCAGGCTACTTCTGCTGATTGCTGGCTGCCTGCAATTTGGCAGTTCAAATCTCACCAGGCTTAAGATTGATTTCCATCCTTCTGAGGTGGGTAAAATGAGGAGCCAAATTGTTGGGGGCAATATGCTGACTCTGTAAACCACTTAGAGAGGGCTGTAAAGCGCTGTAAAGCACTGTAAAGTGGTATATAAGTCTTAAGCACTATTAAAGGATTAATTACTCCATTCTTAATCTAAATATTACTATTGGTATTGTCGTGCATAAAAATCATGGTTTTCTTGAAAGATGCAGACTTTTTCATGTACCACTGCTTGAAGAAAGTGTCTTCTAAAAACTGGCAGTAGGTTTGGGAGTTAATTTTGAGTCCATCTTAAACCTGAAAAGGTCCAACCAGCTCATCTTTAATAATACCAATACATACCAGTACCCCACCTCCACCTTGCTGGCGGCTGAGTCGAAGTGGAGCTCTGTACCTGTTACTGATCCAGCCATGGGCCTATCCATCTGGTCTGTCAAGAATCACTTCTCACCTCATCAGTCCATAAAACCATAGAAAAATCTGCCATCAGATATTTCTTGGCCAAGTCTTTCTGTTTCAGTTTATGTGTCTTGTTCACTGGGGTTGGGTTTCAGCCTTCCTTACCTTGGCCACGTCTCTGAGCACTGAACACCTTGTACTTCTGGGCACTCCAGGTAGGTTGCAGTTCTGCAATAAGACAACATTGGAGGATAATGGGTTCCTGGTAGCTTCACATTTGATTCTTCTCAAATATTTGGCAGTTAATTTGCATCTTTTTTTCTCAACACATTTCTTGTGACTCTGTTAATTATTTGCAACAAAACAAATCTGTGATCTAAAACAATTACAAAAGTGCTGCATTCCTCTGAAAGCCTTTTTAGAATTTTGACTTTTCAGAGTCAGTTGAATCTCTCTTTTTGGCCTATTTTGCCTGAGGAAAAGAAGCTGCCTAATAATTATGCATATCTTGATGTAGGGTGTTGATTTCCTTAAGCCGCACCTTCCCATTTTCACAAAAACACACCTGATATACTTAAATCCACTAAGCATTCAAGTTTCTACAGCTTGGAGGTGGAAAATATGCATTAAAATGATGATATGGTCAAAATACTCACTTGCCTAATAATTGTGCACACATTGTAGAATGAACTTCCAATATATTTAGAAATGACAAGGTGAAAAAAATCATAACTTACTCTCTTTTTTTAAGCTCAAGTCATTTCCAGAAACAGTTCAAATTATTCTGGAATTCAAACTCTGAAAATTAATTCAGAATGAACTGTTGTATGATTAAAACCTCCGTCGAATTGCTTTTTAGAAATATTGGTGATAGTATAAAATATTTCATGGTTAATAAGATTTGTTAATGAGCAAAGAAGTCATACTTTCTATTTTTACTACTTACTACTACTTTACTATTAAATCTGAAGAAGTACCTCCCCTATTAAATGTAACTCTACTTTCTGCCAGTGACAACACTTCTTAAAAGATCTTCCTGCACCTTCTAGAACCCATTCACTGTTGCCTACCCTTTGAAATTCTGTGCAACGTGTATGGAAGCACTTTCATTGAAGTTAATGGAATTAACATTTGAGATATGGATAAGAATATTTCGCATCTTCCATTTCTTATCATACCAATTTCCCTTCAATACATACTTGTGCATATACACATTTCTTCATCTGTACTAAACTAAGTGTCACTACTTAGGAAAGGAAAAGCACCTAAGAATTGGGGCAGGAAAAACAGAAAGGGAACAAAACGTTTAAAAAGAGTTAAACTATAAGAGTTAAAAATAAGTTGATTTAAGAGTTGGTTCTAAATATTGTAAAGTTAGCTGACTTACATTGGCCTGATCCAGAATCTGTATCTACTTGGAAGTACAGGTAGTCTTCAACTTACAACCACAGTTGGGACTAGAATTTCAGTTGTTTAAACAAGGCGGTTGGTTAAGAGAGTTATTTGCAATTTTGTAACCTTTTTTGCTACGGTTGTTAAGCAAATCACTGTAGTTATTGAGTGAATCACAGTTGTTAAGCTAATATGGCTTTCCCCATTGACTTTGCCTGACAAGCCAATTGGGAAGGTTGCCGATGACCAAATCAACACTGAAGGCTTTTGAAGGAGATTAAATAAGAGACAAGATTGTTAATTTTATGTGCATTATTTCTTGTGCCAACACTGAAACAGGTAGCCCTTGACACAAGACCAAAGTTACAAGACACCAAAAATGGGACTTCTGACTCAACTTCAAAATTCTGACAACTCAAATTCTGCAGTTATGTGATTGCGTTTTGGGGATGTGGCAACTGGCCTGCATTTCTGGCTGTTTGCGTCTCCCTACAGTCATTTGACTGTGATTTATGACATTTTTGCAAGAAACCAGTGTTTACTTATGGTTGCTGGCAAAGGCTGTCCAATAACAAATCATGTGCTTGTTTAATAACTGCTCAGTTTGTGCTGCAAAGGTTGTAAAATTGGATTCAGTCACATGGTGACCTGAATTATATGACTGTCCTGATTTATAACTGAAATTGTGGGCTCAAGAAAACTATAGTAGCAATCAGATATATTATCACAATTTTTGAAATGTTTAAGTTGAATTTTTATTTTCCAGTTGAAATATTTTAAATGTTTCTCTTGCTTTAACAATGTAGGAATTTGTGCTGCTTATTTTGAATCTAATCTTACTCAATTTAGAAATTGGGAAAATTATGCAAAGAGATATATAAATGTGTCATAGGTGCTAGAAAACCTATACATCCAACTAGTGGAATTTTTAAAATGTTTTTAATTGATTAAAACCATGATAGAATTGTTTTATATTTACACCTTGTATGTTGCATGACATTTTTAAAAATATTTTCTCAGCCAAAGATGTATAACCAAGGTTCAGATCTTGCCTTTCTGGGCTAAGGTGTATATTTAGCTTATATAGAAACTGGATTCCAAAGTCAGTTGATAATAAGTGCCCACTCAGCTTGGAGAGATGGTAAGGTGTAAATGTGATTAATTGATTAATTGATTGCTTGAAAGTGTCCTGTCCAGTATTGTATCTTGCAATTCTGTTGGGAGGGGGAGGGAGGATGGCTTGCTGGCATTTTTTGCATGCTTTTGCTTTTGCTGTAATTGCTTGGGAATTGTCTTTGGGGAGAGAGGAGACTCCTTCCCAGCTGGTTCCAGCCTGGTTTCAAGGCTGTCATGCCCTGAGAGGGAACCGTTTTCTGCCTAGCACCTCAGCATTCTCAAAACAACCTTGCGGCATCACATTGACTGCCAGTGGACTGGTCAGGGGTTTGGGTTTATGGACATGAAATAATTGCTTGTTACTTTGCGTGAGCTTTTTCAGGTTTCGCCTGACTTAATTTCAACCACACTCTCTCAGTAAAAGTTATTTAGATTCAACTCAATGGAGTCAAGAAGTTGGCTTTCCTCGGGGACCAGCTGGGGCAGGTCCTTACATTAGGCAAAATCTGCAAAATCAGTCAACCCGGAGAGGCATACTCCCCTACCGTGGGGACCATGCACAAAATGTCAGCCCAAGGCAGTGACCAGGAGGAAGCTGAGTGCTGGGGGAAAGCATTGTCCAGGGCTCCTCCCCCCCCCAGGCTGGACCTATCTGAATGTACAGAAGAGATCAGGAGCCTGGGAGATTCATCAAGATCCAGGTGGTCCATCGGAGAAGGAAGAACCAGATGGACGACTTATTAGGCAGCTGACAGAAAGAAAGGCAGTCGGAACTGGAAGAGCTTGAGGACGAGCAGGAAAGCGAAGAACCTGGTCATGCCGACCTATAGATGAAGGTCGAGTTCAGGCACACGAGCCACATACTATGGCTGCTACCGGTGAGGCCCAGAAGACCCAAGAGGAGGAAGAGGGGGGATGATATTGGCACTAGACCACTCACGGATTACATTAGTGAATTGTCAGCCAGGAACTTCAATGGAACAAAGCCATTTTAATGGACCAGTTCTCAGAACTGCTAGATGAGTTGGCACACACTGATTGCCCCCCCCCATATGCTTCAGGACCTCATGCACTTATGCCTATGCATTGATGCACTACTCCAGCAGCGACGGGTGCAACGATGGACGGAGGCCTCACCTGCACCTGCCAAGATGTTGGTGGCATCAGCACCAGAAGAGCCTTTGCAATTGGGGGCCGTTCAACTGTGCCTGACTCACGCTGAGAAAGATCACCACCATGAAGATCTTTGCTTGTATTGTGTGGAACAGGATCATATAGTGGCCATGTGCCCCGCAAAACTGACCAAACCAGTGGCGAGAGTAGCGTCGGGAAATGGGCAGGGCCCAATCTAGATGGCTCTGTAGGCTGGGTTCACTTCAAGATGGACCACCCCCAGCCTCCATGACCGACTCCTTCGATGTACCTTGTTCTAACAGTGATGGTGTATTTGTTGGGTTGGGGAGTCATGGAGGTTCCAGCCTTGGTGGACTCTAGGGCCACGGCCAATTTTATGGATTCCGACTTTGCCATGCAGTGGTGCGTTCTGCAGCAGCTGTAACCCTGCCAGTATTGATGGAGATGATTGATGGTCAGCCACTTAAGTCAGAACTAGTGGTCAAATCAACAAGACCCCTTCACATGTGTATTGGGGTGCATGTGGAGGAGTTGGCATTTTACGTGGCTGCTGTGCCACACTTCCCATTGATGCTTCGTTGGAGTGGTTACAGGCCCATGATCTGTAGGCCATTTGGTGATCTGAAGTGGTGCGATTCACGAGCCTGAAGAGTACCACTCATCCCCTAAATACAAGGGGTGGTGGCAGAAGGGTTGGACTTGGATGTATCAGCAGAGTTGGCTGACTACGCCACCGCACCAACCCTATGCCTGCCCGATCAAGCTTGTGCCTGGTGCCAAGCTACCTGTTGGCTGGATTTACTCATTCTCGGAACCAGAGTTGGTGGCCTTTATTTATTTATTTATTTATTTATTTTTCAAATTTATATACCGCCCTATCTCCCTAAGGACTCAGGGCGGTTCACAGGCAGTTAAAATACATATAAATACAGATTAAAAACAACAATTAAAAAACTTATTCTATTGCCCAAATTTAAAATAGTATAAATAATAAAAACCCCTTAAAACCCATAACTTTAAAATCTAATCCAGTCCTGCGCAGATGAATAAGTGTGTTTTAAGCTCGCGACGAAAGGTTCGGAGGTCCGGAAGTTGACGAAGTCCTGGAGGGAGTTCGTTCCAGAGGGTGGGAGCCCCCACAGAAGGCCCTTCCCTGGGTGTCGCCAGACGGCACTGCCTAGCTGGCGGCACCTGAGAGTCCCTCTCTGTGAGAGCGCACGGGTCGGTGAGAGGTATTTGGTAGCAGTAGGCGGTCCCGTAAATAGCCCGGCCCTATGCCATGGGCGCTTTAAAGATTGTCACCAGCACCTTGAGCGCACCGGAAGGCCACAGGTAGCCAGTGCAGTCTGCGCAGGATAGGTGTAACACGGGAGCCATGAGGGCTCCCTCTATCACCCGCAGCCGCATTCTGACTAACTGAAGCCTCCGGATGCCCCTCAAGGGAGCCCCATGTAGAGAGCATTGCAGTAATCCAGGCGAGGCGTCACGAGGCGTGGTGACCGTGCATAAGGCATCCCGGTCTAGAAAGGCGCAACTGGCGCACCAGGCGAACCTGGTGGAAAGCTCTCCTGGAGGCGGCCGTCAAATGGTCTTCAAAAGACAGCCGTTCATCCAGGAGAACGCCCAGATTGCGCACCCTCTCCATCGGGGCCAGTGACTCGCCCCCAACAGTCAGCCGAGGACTCAGCTGACTGTACCGGGATGCCGGCATCCACAGCCACTCTGTCTTGGAAGGATTGAGCTTGAGCCTGTTTCTCCCCATCCAGACCCATACGGCTTCCAAACACCAGGACAGCACTTCGATAGCTTCATTGGGGTGGCCCGGTGTGGAAAAGTACAGCTGGGTGTCATCAGCGTACAGCTGGTACCTCACACCGAAGCCACTGATGATCTCACCCAGCGGCTTCATATAGATGTTGAACAGAAGGGGCGAGAGAATCGACCCCTGCGGCACCCCACAAGTGAGGCGCCTCGGGGCCGACCTCTGCCTTGCCTTGTGGGATTTCATTGATAAGAATCTCCAGAAGTGGTTCCTCAGGCCTTCAACCTTCCCATTAGTTGTATCAGTGCTATTTGTTAAGATGTCAGGGGAGCTCAGACTGTGATGTGACTATCATAAGCTCAATGTGATAACAGTACGGAATCAGTACCAGCTCCCACTCCTTAATAAACTCGTTGAGTGGCTCCACCAGCCCAATATCTTTACTAAGTTGGACTTGCAGGGACTCTATAATCTTGTCCTAATTAGAGTGGAAGATGGCCTTCCTGACGTGCTATGGTCATGTTGTTCAGGTTGACCAACACACCCAACGTGTTCATGTATTTCATGCGTGATGTCTTCTGAGTTCTGCTGGACTGGTTCATGGTTGACTACTTGGACAACATCCTCATCTATTTGTCCTTTGCGCAGGAGCACTGGGACCATGTCTGGCAAGTCTTGCAGCACCTGTGAGCAAACCACCTCTTTGCCAAAATGGGAGAAATACTAGGTCATGCAGACCACCATTGACTTCTTGGGCTACCAGATCTCGCCAGAGGGTGGGGAGATGGAGCAGGAGAAAGAGGAGGCACTGCAGCAATGGCAATCCCTGCAGTGCATGAAGGAGATGCATTGTCTGTTGTGATTCACCAACTATTTTTGGCTCTTCATTCCCCATTTTGCCACTCTAACCACTTTGTTCAAGAAAGGGGTAAAGTTTCGATGGGGGGTGGAGGAGCAAGGGGCCTTCGAACCCATCAAGGCCACCTTTGCTTCCGAGCTCATTCCCAAGCATCCTGATCCATTATGGCCGTTTGTAGTGGAGATCTAGTGGAGATGGATGCTGTCGTGTCCCACTCCTCCGCTGACAGCCGGGTCAGGGAAATCCGAATCAGGTGTGCCTCTGCAGCTCTGCCAAAGTCCTAGCAAAGTTCTCAAGGCAGGCAGGAGACCAGGAAGTGACTTCAGCAATATAAGGTAGACTGCCTGACTCAGAGAATGCCAGAAAGCAGATCCTTTATATAGGCCATGGGGTGTGGCTCCATGACTCAGCACTTATCCAGGCCTGCCCCTCCCTTCCTTCTGTTGATGCCGCCTATCAATTCTCCTGAAGCGAGGGTCACTCCAGGCTCCAGCTGTTGGTAATTGACCTTCCTCAGGCTCACATGCTGTGGGGGAGGGGGAGGGGTCTAGTTGCTCCGTTTGCCTGGGCATGGAGCCAGGGCTGGGGGCTGGAAGCACTTCTTCTTCCTCGGCCTGTCTGGGCAGGGTGCCAGGGCTGGGGCCTGGAGGCATGCCAGGACATTCCTCAGCGTCCAGAAGGAGATAAGAAGGCCCCGGCTGCGGGGAAAGCGAATGGGACACAACAGATGCATTGGATGTAGCCATTAGTGCTGTGCTCCTCCAGGCCTACACTCCTACTGTTCCAGGAAGCTGGCGGCAGTGGAAAGGAATTATATGATTTAGGACAAGGAGCTGTTGGCGGTCAAGGTTGCCTTTAAGAATGGCAACACCACTTGGAGAGAGCCTGCCATCAAGTTGAGGTCCGAACCGACCATCAGAGCCTGGAGCACCTATGGACAGCGAGGACACTGAATCAGCGACGGGTGTGATGGTCATTATTCTTTGCTTGGTTCAATTTCAGGGTGACATACATCCCTAGTGGGTGGAATCAGTGTGTGGACACCCTGCCCCGTAAGCCTGAATTCACCCTGAAGGAGTACAAGAATGGTGACCTCTCTGGAATGGTTCATGGCTATCAAGGAACCTGTGGACCTAAGGGCCAGGATTCAGGAGGCGCAACAGCAGGATCAATTTGTGGAGGCTCGTTGTGAGTTGACTAGCAATAGGAAGGCTGTGACCCTGTGGATGTATACAGAGGACCTGTTGCGCTTCCACCTCTATGTTCCTCGGGGACCCCTCCATGGCATTATCCTGTGTCAATGCTATGACAGTCCGGCGGCAAGCCACTTTGGGGTCTTTAAGACATCGCATCTCCCTCCCTGATTCTTACACGATAGTAGGCTTCTCATAGGTCCAACTTAGTGAATATGTTGCCTTTGGCCAAATGGACTAGCATATTCTTCATGAGGGGGAAGGGGTAGATGTTTAGCCCCCTATAATCGACAGATAGACGAAACATCCTGTTCTTTTCATGAAACAGGACACGGGCTGCTACCCATGGTTGGGTTAGTTGAATGATTTTTGGGCCAGATTTTTGTCCATGAACAAAAATCATTGGATACAGCTACAGCTTCAGCTTAAGCAATTTAGCCATGAGTAGAATCTCTATGGCACAGTCCATTGGTTGGTGAGGGAGGAGTTCAGCCAAACCTTTTTTAAAAAAATATCTCTCTTAAGTCCCCAATACTTTTTGGGGAGGTCCTTTTCCTACCTCTGTGCCACTGCCCTGATTTCTCTCCATGGGGAGTTTGCCTTCTGGATTCCTTCTTGCTCTCGGGGAAGGTGACTCATTCAGAATTTTAGCAGTCTCCTCCAGTTTACATAAGGATTCTACTTCTTTAGCCCTAACACCAGGGCCCGTTCCATCCCTGTGGCTTCTTTGAAGCTTAAAATCTCTATGTGAGCCCCATTACCTCCAGTCACAATAGCCATTGAAGAAACTAGGACCCAGGTTTGGGGGCCCTTCTCAATTAAGCGCATCATCAACCCACAAGCTGTATAAAATGAAATTCTATATAGAGAAAAATAAAGTCTTACTCTTAGGAAGAAAACCAGGCTTGGGTGGGTGGATTGGGTGAAACCAGGCTTAATAGCAGTAACTGTGAGAGGGATCTTGGAGTCTTAGTGGACAACCAGGTAAATATGAGTCAGCAGTATGCAGCGGCAGTCAAAAAAGCCAATGCAATCCTAAACTGCATTAACAGAGGGATACAATCAAAATCAAGTGAGGTACTAATACCACTCTATAAAGTCTTAGTAAGACCACACCTAGAATACTGCATCCAATTTTGTTCACCACATTATAAAAAAGATGTTGAGAAGAGCAACCAGGATGATTAAGGGTCTGGCGACTAAAACGTATGAAAAATGGTTACAAGAACTGGGCATGGCTAGTCTAGTGAAGAGAAGGACCAACGGAGACATGATAGCAGTCTTCCAATATTTGAGAGGCTGCCACAGGGAGGAAGGGGTCAAGCTGTTTTCCAAAGCACCTAAAGGCCAGACAAGGAATAATGGATGGAAACTGACCAAGGAGAGATTCAACCTAGAAATAAGGAGACATTGTCTGACAGTGAGAACAATCAACCAACGGAACAGCTTGCGTTTGGAAGTTGTGAGAGCTTCGTTACTGGAGGCTTTAAAGAAGAGATTGGACTGCCATTTATCAGAAATGGTGTAGGCCGGGTTTCCTGCTTGAGCAGAGGATTGGACTAGATGACCTACAAGGTCCCTTCCAACTCTGTTAAACTAATCTAATCTAAACACTTCATCTATTGTGTGAAGATTAGGGTCACTGAAGCCATGAAAATTTACAAAGATCAGATGCCAATAGCTTAGAAAGAGAGCTTTTGCTGAATGTGTTCCAACTTCTTTTTTATACTCTAAACAAATAGTACCTTGCTAAATGAGAACTTCCCTGTTCCTTGTCTGGTGTAAAATTGGAACTTCCTCTCTGGAGAGGTGTCCCTTTCTTGCTTCTAATTAAATTGTGAAAATCTACTGGTTTTGCCAGGCCTTGAATAGAATTTTGTATTTTGGTATAATTTTATGTAAATTGCCCTGTTTTATTTATTTATTTTATTAATTATTTATTTATTTTATTAAATTTTTATACCGCCCTTCTCCCGAAGGACTCAGGGCGGTGTACAGCCGAAATAAAATACAGAGTATATACAATTAAAAGAGATTAAAATAAACTATTACTAAATGGCCGGTAATTAAAAGATTTAAAAATGTAAAATATTACTAAAACCCCAATTTAAAATCCACTATTTATGCCAGTCCTGCTTGAATGAATAAGTATGTTTTTAGCTCACGACGAAAGGTCCGAAGATTAGGCACTTGACGTAAGCCAGGGGGGAGTTCGTTCCAGAGCGTCGGTGCTCCCACAGAGAAGGCCCTACTCCTGGGGGCCGCCAGCCGACATTGTTTGGCGGACGGCACCCTGAGAAGGCCCTCTCTGTGGGAGCGTACGGGTCGATGGGAGGCATAAGGTAACAGCATCTTATTGAAGATGGTTATGATTATAGTCATATCCGTTCTACATGTAATTAAGCTCAGTATGAAATTTGATTAAACCTTGTATCTCTCTCTTTCTTTTCTCTGTAGTTGATGATTTTTGGAATCTTTTTGTGCCTGGATGCTTTCCTTTATGTATTCACCCTCCTCCCGCTGCGAGTTTTTCTGGCAATGTTCAGGTTCGTCACATTGCCTTGTAATAGCTTGCGGTAAGTTTTTTACTCTTCCTGCTATGTAAAAACAATGTTTAATTGTTTATATACCTTGGTCTTAATTTGTTTTTAAGTGATGTAGTTTAATACTGGTTCTTGATTGAAGAGTCTGACATTTCCAGTTGTTTCAATGATTCACCTGGCTGAATTCTGTATAGCTGCTGAGGACATTTGTAGAACTAAAAGTGGTGAATGAAGCATTAACCTCCTTAAGTACTTTATCCTGCAGTTTGGGTATAATTAAATTATAATTCATTTGGCACTGTAGCCTACTGATTTTTCTTTCAAGAGCCAGGATTCATACACATGAATTTTTCACAATTCCTATATGTCCATTAAAATAAATCAAATATAAATAAATGTATGCTTAAGATGTCTCTTAAGACATGGCTCTTCTAATGGGAATACAGAATCTTTTTATAACACTGAAATAGAGCTTTATAATATGAAAACTGTATTTCTCTTTAAGACTTCCAAAATAAATAAATATCTGAGATAAACTCTGAACTAAAAGAACAAATGCTACAAACCGAAATATGTTAAATGCAAGAATCTGTGGCTAAGGACTTGTAATTTTTAAACCAAAGTTTGATTAATTTAACAATGCACACAATATAGGTTATTCTGAAGTGCATTTTTATTGAGGTGAAAACATTAAACCACCATTTGCGACTGAAATTTTATTTTCTTGTAGAATAATATAGTAAAAAATGTTAAATCTCTAAATAACAATTCTATTTATTACCCTGGCTCTTTTTTTGGCCTGGCACTAGGTTAAAAATCTATTTATTTGATTATTTATATTGTCAGAAATTTTTATTATGGAATAAAATAAGATACAAAATAGGAAGACAATGAGGGGAAAGTGGGGAAGAGGTGAGGAAGGGCTGGGGAAAAAAGTGTTGACTTCTGACTACCTCTGTTGCAGTAAAATAAGGCACTAACATCAAACGACAACTTTTTGCTTTTCCATAATAATATAAACTAGCCATTTCTATAAACACGTAGCAGTCTAATTGATAAAACCCAAAATCAAAGTTTCATTTTTTTCCACCTCAAGCACAAAGCAGTCTCCATGTGGCAACAAAGGTACTTATAGTATTTTCTTTAATCAAAACAATCAATTTAACCATTTCTGCCAACTTCATCAGCTTCTGTAACCATTCATCCATCGTGGGAATCAAAATGTCCTTCCATTTTTAGGTGTACAGTAGTCTTGCTGTTGTCAACATATATAACATTAAAGTTTTCCTCCAACACTTTTTCTATTATACCCAAAAAAAGCTGCTGGTTTCATCTTTATCTTTGTTTTAAGAATTTTCTGTATTAAAATATGAATATTACTCCAAAATGTCTTTCCTTTAACGTATGTCTATCATAAATGATAAAAAGTCCCTTCTTTACTTTTACACTTCCAACATTCATTAGAAATACCTTTATACATTCTAGTTAACTTATCCAGTGTTAAATGCCAGCGATACATCATCTTATAAAAAATTTCAAATTCATTTTTAACAAAATCAAACCCATAACTCTTTTTATCTAGTTTAAATCTTTCTTTCAGTTGTTGATATATAAACCAATGGCAAACACAACCTTCTGATTCAAGTTCTTTCCTTGATTTTAATGTAGGGTCACTGAAGTTGAAAGATAGTATTTTACTGTACATCCACCAGTCTGGCTTCACCACCATTTCTTTTCTAAAAAAAAAAAAAAGCTTTCCGGGGGGTGGGGGCACCCAAAGAGGCAACTTCGTAGAGAACTTTGTTTTATATTTATTCGAGACACTTATTATGGCACATCTAGCAAAGTGATTATTAAATTCAACATTAACTTTAGCTTTGTCATACGATAAATAACTGTGCCATCCAAACCATAATTCATGGCCCTCTAATTCAAGTAACCTCTTGTTCTGAATATTCACCCACTCTTTTGACCAGGCCAGACAGCATGCATCGAAATACAATTTCAAGTCTGGTAACCCAAACCTCCTCTTTCCTTAGCATCTTGCAATAGCTTGTATCTAGTTCTTGGTTTTTTCTTTTGCCATATAAACTTGGAAATATCCTTCTGCCATTGTTTAAATGAATTATCAGTTGGGAGTATTGGTAATGTTTGGAATAAGAAAAGTATCTTTGGTAAAATGTTCATCTTAATTACAGATTACCCAAAAGTGATAGGTGCAATTTGTCCCATCTATGTAGGTCCTGTTTAATATCCTTCCAAAGACGAACATAGTTATTTTGGAACAGTTTTATATTTTTCAACATAACCCCAAGTATTTCACCTTTTTCTTGACCCTAAAACCCGACTTTTTAGTCAATATATGTCCTGAGATGATGTATTCTTGATCAATATAGTTGTTTTCTGTTTATTTTAAAACCCGCTAAAGCTCCAAACTCATTTAATTTTCTCATCAAATATTGTATATTATTTTTTTGGGTCTTGGAAGAAACACTCTCAATTTATAAACTTCTTTCTTGATACTTATACCCCTTATTGTATCATCTTTCCTAATACCTCTATTCAAAACTTCTAATACCAAGATGAACAGCAGGGGGGATAAGGGGCATCCTTGTCTTGTAACTTTGAATTTCACATGAGTTAGTTACTATATTTTTCGGCGTATAAGACGCACCTTAATTTGGGGGGAGGAAAACAAGAATTCTACCTCTACCCGTTGGCCCGATGCAATTCGCAGAGCTGTGTTTCAGGCGGTGGCCAGTTTCCTTCCAATATGCTTTGGTGAACCAGGGAGGAAAGCATTTTCAGGTGGCAGCACCAGCCGCACTTTTTGGATTCGGGGAGAAAAGTGCTTTGCATAGCGTAGCAGGGAATGGGGGAGGACCCAGACTGACAGGTGGGGGAGGTGCCTTCCTGGACGATGCCGGCTTTGGCTCTTTTTTTAGTGAAAGCCCTCTGTAAGGCATGCATGGTGGAGAGATGCCAGGTGCTGTGGCTGAAGAGCCAACTTAGCAAGTACTACAAAGCCATCTGCAACCTCCTCAAAACAGCTTGATGGTGGAGATCTTTTTTTTTTTAATTGAAAAAGTTTTTAAAAAAACAAAGACATTTTCACCCCTTTTTCCCCCCCTCCCTCCCAAAAAAAACCCTTCCCCCCTCCCTCCCCCCCCCCGGCTTCCCGGGTCAATCACAAGGTATTGTTATACATAAACCAAACATAGAATAAAATTTTCCCTTCCAATCCAATTAACCTCATCCAAAGCTTATCATCTCCCAAACCCCTCCCCATTAAATAAAATAACTTTCTAATTATTCAAAGGCAATCTGATATTTCTTAATCTGATATCTGTTTTGTATATAATCAATCCATTTTTTCCATTCAATTAAATATCTTTCCTGCGTATTGTCTTTTAAAAAAGCTGAGATTGTTTTGGTAGAGTAATTAAAGCGATTTTTGGAGAGCAAACAGCTCAGATTATAATAAATGGTAGTTTGACAGAAGCTATTAAGATTGCGAAAGGAACGAGACAGGGATGTCCCTTATCACCACTATTGTTTGTTTTGACTTCGGAACCATTATTAGATAAAATACGAGAATTAACGAAAATAGAGGGAATTAAGATTAGACAATATGAGTACAAAGTTAGAGCTTTTGCAGATGATGTAGTGGTTACCTTAACAAATCCTATAAATTCAAGTAGATTTTTGTTGGAAGTAATTGATAAATATGGAAAGGTATCAGGATTTAAAATAAATCAGAATAAAACAAAACAAAATTGATGGTGGAGATCTTATCCGGGGCAGCCTGAGGGGGGGCAGAGGGCCAAAGCATCAGCGTCTCCAGCTCCTCCGCCTCTCTTCCTCCAACATCGATCATGGCGCGTGCAGTTAAGAGCGTGCATCTTCCCCCTTCCCTTCAAACAACCCATCAACCACCCCGCCCCCATTCCTTGTTATGCAAAATGCTTTCCTCCCCGAATCCAAAAGCACGCCATGCGGCTGGCGCTGCCACCTGAAAATGCTTTCCTCCCTGGTTCCCCGAAGCGCTTTCCTTTGCAACCCTAACCCCGCCCCCATTCCCTGCTATGCTATGCAAAGGAAAGCATCCCCTCTGCTTTGGAGTTGGGGGGCAGGAAGGAGCAAGGAAGGAAAGGCAAAGGAATACCAGAGGAAACTGACAAATGTGGCAACACACCAGCGAGGTGAAACGCCAACTTTGCAACACTGTGAGAGATGACACCTCCTGCAGAGCTGGAAGGCTGCCTCCCTTCTCTGCAACAGCATACTGTAAGCAGTTCCATCTGCCTGGTATTCCTTCGTCTTTCCTTTCTCCTTTCTGCACTCTACCCCAAAGCAGAGGGGATCACACCAAGGAGGAAGTAAGGGCCAAAGCCGGCCTCATCCAGGAAGTTGCCCCCCCCACCTATCAGGCTGGGTCCTCCCCAATTACAATTCGCAAAGCCACGTGTCCTCCTCCTCCTCTTCTGCAAATTGCTTTAGAGAATTGAGGAAAATAACACCAGAAAATGCAATGCAGGGAGGCAACGTTCTTTTTCCTCCCTGATTGCCCGAAACAATTCACAAAGTCACATGCCCTCCTCCTTTTCTGAAGTCGGCTTCTGCTCCTGGCCCGGGAGGCAGATCTGGCCAGGAGGAGAGAGAAAGTGAGACTGCAGAAAAGGAGGAAAAGGGCACACGGCTTTGCGAATTTCTTCGGGCAATCAGGGAGGAAAAAGAACGTTGCCTCCCTGCATTGCATTTTCCGGCTTTTTCCCCCTCAATTCTCCGAAGCAATTTGCAGAAAAGAAGGAGTAGGGTGCGCGGCTTTGCGAATTGCTTCAGGCAATCAGGGAGGAAAAAGCGTTTTTTCATGCATTGCGTTTTTCCTTGCATTGCGTTTTCCGGCGTTTTCCTCCTCAATTCACCGATGCAATTTGTAGAGCTGCGCATCCTCATTAAAACATAGCAGCAGGGGTTTTCAGCTGGTTCCAAGCAGCACCCTAATATGAGAATCCCCGCCGCTGGAAAATGTGATGCACAACCTCCGAAGGGTGGGGGCCAGCAGGTGGGCGGGGCTACATTTGGCATATAAGATGCACCCAGATTTTCACCCTGTTTTTGGGGGTAAAAGGTGCATCTTATACACTGAAAAATACGGTAAATTACTATTAATGACAATTTTTGCTTTCCATGAGGTGTAAATTGCTTTAATTCCTTGTCAAAGGCCTTCTCTGCATCTAGAATTAATAAGGCTGCCTGTTTCTCATTATGATATTGTAAATATTCAATAATTTTCAAACAGTCCTGTCATTAAGCATGTCCCTTTACCTTGATCAGGGGTCTGCAACCTTCAATACTCTAAGAGCCATTTAGACCTGTTTCCCACATAAAACATTGGGAGCCAACAACTAGTGTGATTGGGTGGGGGTGGCCAACTCGACATCTCCCACCTAGTCACATGACCATCCCCCCAGCCATGCCTACTTAGCTGGTCATTAGGGCAGAGAACTGGTTGTTAAATTATTTGCCCCGTTCGGCCCGGCCAGGCCCAGCCCCGCCTCACCCCTCCCCTCCCAGCTACCTCTAGCCACACCCGGCCTCGCATATTTTGTTTACCTCTCTCTCTTTCTCTCTGTCTGTCTGTCTGTCTCTGTGTCATTCTCTTTTTTTTTGTTCTCTCTTTTTCTTTCTCTCTGTCTCTTTTTTCTTTCTCCCTTTCTCTGTCTCTCTGTCTCTGTCTCTGTCTCTGTCTCTGTCTCTCTCTCTCTCTCTCTCTCTCTCTCTCTCTTTTTCTCTTACTCTATATGTCTCGGTCTTTCTCTCTCTCTTTTCCCTCTCTTTTACTTTCTCTCTACTTCCCTCCCTCCCTCTCTCCCACTTCTCGGCCCACACACCCAAGGAATTACTGTAATGAAATTCGCCCATGTTCTCTCTGTCTCTGGAAAGATATAAAAATAAACCTTGCATTGCAAAAGGAATGACTGTCAGGTTGTTACATCACAGCGCCAAGAGGTTGCTGCCTTAGATCGCTATTCGCACTTCAGAGAAGCATCATCCCAAGCAACAGCAAACTCAAACAGGCACGTATATGCATCTTGCAACTTGGTCCAAAGTAGCCGGAAAATATAGTCCCTGGGCGCCCCCGAAGACACTTGGCAGGCAAAGTACAGGACGAACCCCTCTCCCCCCACATCACCAAGGCAGCGTCCGCTGAATCCTTGCAAAACTGGGCAAAGACAGGGAGAGGGGAGCAGATGAAGCTGAATCAAGCTGAACCTGTCTCTCTCTCGCTGCCCAACTGCAGCAGGAAACGACAGGTGGCTACTTCTGGCCTTGGTTGGTGCTGGACACGTGACCTGCTCTCCGCCCCGAGACATTAGCCCACCCTGCAGCCAACGCTACTGCTGTTGCCAGGGGCGAGTGGGCAAAGGTAGTATTCTGGTTCCACATTGTAATGGGTTCCAGGAGGAGGAGGGGACCCTATCTCCTCCATTGTGAAGCGTGCTAACTTTTGCGGTGAGAGCAGCAGGCAGGCCATGGAGGTCACAGCAGCAGTGGCGTCGGGAGCCACAGCAGAGGGCTGAAAGAGCCGCATGTGGCTCCAGAGCCGCGGGTTGCCAACACCTGACCTAGATTAATATCAGAATACTCTTGTAGTTCCTTTTTACCGTGTTTTTCCGAAAACATGACATGTCCTGAAAATAAGGCCAAGCCTGATTTTTGGGGTGGGTGTAAATTTATGCCCTCCCCCAAAAATAAGCCCTAGGGTTGTGCGAGGGCAGCACAGAAGGCAGCCCTTCCCTTTCTAAGTCAGCTACTGGCAACTGAGCTCCTTAATGGCAGCCTGCGGATCAGCTGAGCTGATTGGGAGCTACCCCAGCACTCGCCCACCTCCCTTGGCACTTGCCCGCCTCCCATCCATCCATCCATCTCCCTTTATTTATTTATTTATTTATTTATTTACTTTATTCAATTTTTATACCGCCCTTCTCCCGAAGGACTCAGGGCGGTGTACAGCCAAGTAAAAAATCACAGTATAAATATTAAAATATTAAATTAAAACAAACATATTATAAGGTGGCCGAATTTAAAACCATTTAAAACATTAAAATATAAATAACCCCAATAAAATTTTAGGCCAGTCCCGCTTGAATAAATAGGTGCGTTTTCAGCTCACGGCGAAAGGTCCGAAGATCAGGCACTTGACGTAACCCAGGGGGAAGCTCGTTCCAGAGCGTAGGAGCTCCCACAGAGAAGGCCCTACCCCTGGGGGCCGCCAGCCAACATTGTTTGGCGGACGGCACCCTGAGAAGGCCCTCTCTGTGAGAGCGTACGGGTCGGTGGGAGGCAAAAGGTAACAGCAGGCGGTCCCGTAAGTACCCGGGTCCTAAGCCATGGAGCGCTTTAAACGTGGTAACCAAAATCTTAAAGCGCACCCAGAAGACCACAGGAAGCCAGTGCAGACTGCGCAGGAGTGGTGTTACTCGGGAGCAACGTGGTGCTCCCTCAGTCACCCGCGCAGCTGCATTCTGGACTAGTTGGAGTCTCCGAGTGCACTTCAGGGGTAGCCCCATGTAGAGAGCATTGCAATAATCCAGACGAGAAGTGACGAGAGCATGAGTGACCGTGCATAAGGCATCCCGGTCAAGGAAGGGGCGCAACTGGCGCACCAAGCATACTTGGTGGAAGGCCCTCTTGGAGACGGCCGCCAAATGATCGTCAAACGACAGCCGCCCATCCAAGAGGACACCCAAGTTGCGCACCCTCTCCGTTGGGGCCAATAACTCGCCCCCCACAGCCAGCTGCGGCTGCAGCTGACTGAACCGGGGTGCCGGCATCCACAGCCACTCCGTCTTGGAGGGATTGAGTTTGAGTCTGTTTCTTCCCATCCAGACCCGTACGGCTTCCAGACACCGGGACAGCACTTCGACAGCTTCGTTGGGGTGGTCCGGGGTGGAAAAGTACAGCTGCGTATCGTCAGTGTACAGATGATAACTCACCCCGAAACCACTGATGACCTCGCCCAGCGGCTTCATGTAGATGTTGAACAGGAGGGGCGATAGAATCGACCCCTTAGGTACCCCACAAGTGAGGCGCCTCGCGGTCGACCTCTGCCCCCCTGTCAATACCGTCTGCGACCGGTCGGAGAGATAGGAGGAGAACCACCGATAAACGGTGCCTCCCACTCCCAATCCCTCCAACCGGTGCAGCAGGATACCATGGTCGATGGTATCGAAAGCTGCTGAGAGATCTAATAGGACCAGGGCAGAGGAACACCCCCTGTCCCTGTCCCTCCAGAGGTCATCCACCAACGCGACCAAAGCTGTCTCCGTACTGTGACCGGACCGGAAGCCGGACTGGAACGGGTCTAGATAGACAGCTTCATCCAGGTACTGGGGAAGCTGCCATGCCACCACACTCTCTACAACCTTCGCCACAAAGCGAAGGTTGGAGACTGGACGATAATTACCCAAAATAGCTGGGTCCAGGGAAGGCTTCTTGAGGAGGGGTCTCACCACCGCCTCTTTCAAGGCGGCGGGGAAAACCCCTTCCAACAATGAAGCATTTATAATTCCCTGGAGCCAGCCTTGTGTCACTTCCTGAGTAGCCAGCACCAGCCAGGAAGGACACGGGTCCAGTAAACATGTGGTTGCATGTAACCTTCCCAGCAACCTGTCCACGTCCTCGAGAGTCACAGACTCAAACTCATCCCAAACAACCTCAACAAGACATGCCTGCGCCATCCCACTTGGATCATCGCAATTTTGGTCTAAACTATCCCGAAGCTGAACGATTTTATCATATAGATAACCATTAAACTCCTCAGCCCGTCCCTGTAGGGGGTCATCCCGCCCCTCCTGACGAAGGAGGGAGCGGGTCACCCAGAACAGGGCGGCTGGGCGGTTATCTGCCGATGCAATGAGGGTGGAAACGTAGGAACGTTTCGCCTCCCTCATTGCCACTAGGTAGGTCTTAGTAAAAGACCTCACTAGTGTCCGATCAGCCTCGGAACGGCTAGACCTCCAGGTGCTCTCTAGGCGTCTTCTCCGGCGTTTCATCTCCCTCAGCTCCTCAGAAAACCAAGGAGCCAATTGAGATCTACGCTTTGCCTGAAAACTCCCGTCCCTCTTGCAAGAGAGCAGCCGCCTGGCACCTCTTGCCACTTAGTACCCTCCCAGCGGACACCCCCCCCTCCAGTCAGGCAGAGAGCCAGTCACCAACTGAGCTGTATTCCAGGATCATGATGTGGGTGAAGCCGGTGAGCACCAGGTCCTTGAGGACTGAGCCTGGCTTCCTCTGCGGCTTCCAAACCCCAGCTGGAAGCGGAGAAGAGGCAGTCGGGCCAGACGCCTGCTGCTGAGTCTTTGGAAGCCGGGGCAGAGAGGCGGCGAAGGGTGAAGGGAGCCACAGCCCTGCTTGGTGAGTCTGCGCCACCGCCATCCCAGCACTGAGGCTGGCTTCCTCTGCAGCTTCAAAACCCCAACTGGAAGTGGAATAGCAGCTGGTTGGGCCAGCTGCCTGCTGCCGAGTCTTCTGGGAGCCGGGCAGCCTCATGGACCTGGAACCATAGAGCGGAAAGTCCCTCTAAGCAGCAACACAACACAGCAGCAATCATGAGCATTCCCAAAATAATAAAACCCCGATAATAAGTCCAAGCCCTTATTTCGGGGTTCAAAAGAAAATAAGATCCTGTCTTATTTTCGGGGAAACACAGTAGTGTTTTACGATCCTTTCCTTTTGCAAAATAAAATTTCCATCTAAAACTTGAACCCTTTTCTCTTAGAACCAAAAGCACAGGATTATGATCAGAAAAGGATTTATGTAAAATATCCACCTTTGTAATTTTATTTGCGAGTTTTTTAGATGTCCATATCATGACAATCCTTGAAAAAGATTTATGTATTTCTGAGAATAAGGTGTATTCTCTGGCAGCACCATTTTTATATCTCCATGAATCTATTAATACTAAATTATCCATCATCTTGAAAAAAGTCTTTAGTAATTTACCCTGTGAGGGTTTAATACCCTTAGTGGACGTTCTATCCAGAGCTGGTATAGTCGCTCCATTCTAATCCCCAACATAAGCCAATTTTCATACAAAAAGGGCATTAGCTGATCCACTAGATATTCATAAATTTTACTTTTGTCATCATTTGGCCTATATATGCCAATCACTATTGATTTTCCACCATTAAGTTCAATTTCCACTACTACAAATGTACCATATTCATCTGCTATGAGTATGTTAGGTTTAAATTGAGGTTTTATATATGTTTTGTGCCCATTTTATCTTACAGTCCTTAACTAATTCTGTTTCTGAATCTATTTCTATCAATACATTATACTACCTCTTAATATGCAGTTGACCCTGATCTCTATAATTTGTTTTACCAAATTTTGCTCATTTTGCATAATACCCGTTTTCTGGTCTATTCTCCATCTGGCTTGTAACTGTCCATACTGAAACCATGTATAATTTATCCCTTCTTCTCTTATTTTATTTAAAGATTTTAATTGTAATTTACCCTTTTCTACAATAAGAAGTTCCTTATAAGTAACCACCTCCAATTTTTGTTCTATATTTATATTCTCTATCATATATCCAGGAATTGCCCATATTGGTATCTTGTAATCTAGCTTATATTGCTATTTCTTCCACACCCTTATCAAAGCATTTCTAAGAATATGGCTTTTAAAAGTCTTGTCCACTTTCTTATCATATAGTAAATAGGCATGCCATCCATATAACAAATCATAACCTTCTATATTCAGAATTCTTTCCTCTGTTAAGTTAAACCAAGCACTAATTAATGAGAGAACAACTGCTTCATAATACAATTTCAAATTAGGCATTTTTAAACCCCCTCTTTCACGTATATCTTGCATTATTTTTAGCTTTATTCTCGGTTTTTTACTCATCCAAACAAAATTACTAATTCCTTTTTGCCATTCCTGTAAGTTTGCATCCTTTTTAGGTACTGGTATCATTTGAAACAAAAATAAAAACCTAGGCAAAACATTCATTTTTATTGTTGCTATTCTTCCCAACAAAGATAATTGTAACTTCTTCCAATTCTCCAATTTCTTCCGTACTTTCTGCCACAATACCTCATAATTATTTTTATATAATTTCACATTCGAAGCTGTAATATATACTCCTAAATATTTAACCTTCTTTACTATTTCATATCCAGTTACTCTTTCTAATTCTTTTTGTTGTGTATTCATATTTTTAGTTATCATTTTTGTCTTTTGTTGATTCACTTTAAATCCAGATACCTTACCATACTGATCAATTATCTCCTTTACATATATAGCTAAATATATAGGTTGAGATAAAGTAACAACCAAGTCATCTGCAAACGCTCTTAACCTGTAATCTTGATGTTTAATTTTAATTCCCTTTATTTGATTCGAACCACGTATTTTATTCAATAAAATTTCTAAAGTTAAAACAAACAACAATGGAGACAAGGGACATCCTTGTCTCGTCCCTTTCTCAATTCTAAAAGGTTCTGTTAAACTACCATTAACCATTATTCATGCTGTTTGCCTCTGATATATTGCTTCAATTGCTTGTATAAAATAGTCTCCAAATTGCATTTTTTCTATTAACTTAAATAAAAATTGCCAATTCAATCTATCAAAGGCCTTCTCAGCATCCAGAAAAAAGAGCGCTGCTGAAACTTGGTTGTTTCTTTCCAGATATTCCAATAAATTTACAATTTGTCTCATGTTATATCTCATTTGTCTCCCCCTGATGAATCCTGATTGATCCTGTGAATTATTCGATTCATAACTGGCATTAATTTATTTGCTAATATCTTAGCAAAAATCTTATAATCCATATTTAAAAGCGATATTGGCCTATAATTTTCTGGTTTGTTACAGTTTTGGTCTTCCTTCGGTATTATCGAAATAAAGGCTGTCCTCCACGAAGGAGGCACCTCTCCTCCAAGTTGAATTCCATTAAATAATTCTTTAAGCGGTTCTACCATTTCATTTTGTAAATTTTTATAATAAACGGCCGTTAAGCCGTCTGTTCCTGGCGCTTTACCCATTTTGAGCTGTTTAATTGCTAAGATTATTTCCTCTGCAGTAATGTTGATTCAGTTCTTCCCTTTTCTCTACTGTGAGTTCATAAATGCCTTGCTCCTGTAAGTATCTTTCTATATCTATATCTTTAATCGAATCTGTAACATATAACTTCGTGTAAAATTCTAAAAAAGCTTTTTTAATCAAATTTTGCTGATATACTACTTTACCTCTATATTCTATCTTACCAATTGTACGTGTTCTCTGTTTCTTCCTTATTAAATAAGCTAACCACCTCCCAGGCTTATTAGCATTATTAAAAGTATTATGCTTTACATATTGTAAGTTATTTGCCACCTGTTCTGCCATCATCATATTAAATTGTCCTTGTAATATATTTATTAATTCTTTTATTTTTTATCTCCTGGATTATTTATAAGTAGCTGCTCTTTCTTTTTAATTTCCTCCTCTAACTCCATTCTCTTTTTCTGCAATCTATTTCTACATTTATTATTCATATGTATAAGGACTCCCCTCATATAAGCCTTACTTGCATCCCAGACCATCTCTATAGGTGTGCCCTTCTGCATATTCATAACAAAAAATTCTTTCATTTGTTTTTTACATTCTTTTACATTTTGTTCATATTTAAACAAATTCTCATTCAACCTCCACGTTCTTCTAGCTCCTTTTTCCTGATCAAGTTCTATCCAAACCGGACTGTGATCAGACAAAATTCTTGAACATATCTTGGTCTTCTTTATCCTAGAAAGCAAATCATTAGTAATTAAAATAAAATCAATCCTAGAAAATGATTGGCGTCTATCAGAAAAAAAGGTAAAATCTTTTTCTTCAATATTACGTTCTCGCCAAATATCTCTTAGTTCTAAATCTTCCATCATATCAAAAAAAGCCTTTGGCAATTTCGCACGATTTGAAATACTTTGTAGACCTTTTTTATCTTTTTGAGTGTCCATTACTCCATTCCAATCACCCATTAATATATACGATTTGTAATCCCAATGTAATCCCTGTTATGTAAAAATGTAAAGAATTTTTCATGTTGTTGATTAGGTGCATAAACACCAATTAAAAGTATTTTTTCCCCTCCAGTAGAAGTTCAATTGCAATATATCTTCCTTGATTGTCGAGCTCAATTAACTTCGCTGCTAAATCCTTCTCTACATATATAACTATTTCATTCTTTTTCTCTGGAGCTGAATCAACAAAGTGTATACCCAGCCTTGCGTTTATCAGATATTTTTGATCTAAAGTTCTAATATGTGTTTCCTGTAAACAAACTATATCATTTTTAAATTGTTTCAAATAATGAGATATCTTCCTTCTCTTCTGTGGTGAATTCAAACCATTAACATTCCAGGATAAGAGTCTAATTGCCATTTTTTGCAATCTGAAGCTCTTGGAGCATCAGCTGCAAATCAGCCTTAACTTTCGGCCTTGCTCCTCCCACTGCTTCTGTTTTGGTAGTTGCCACTTGAATTTGTTGGGCCTTTGCTTCTTGTTCCTTACGTTTAATAGCTGCTCTTGTCAACCTTTGTTCTTTTACACCTTCTAATCCCACTTTAGATGTGTCCAAGACTTGCAGTAAGTCTTCCTCCATAACTATAGCTCCAGCTTGGTCTTGTGCCTGCTTCACCTCTTTTCCCTTCTTTGTTTCATCCACATCTCTTCTCCTGCCTTCTGGTGACGGTGGGCTTCCAGCTTTTAGTACATTAACGTAATAATCTCTCGCTTTCCAAATTGTATTAAGGCGATGTGCTTTTCCTGCTTGAAACACTATAATCCCAGCTGGAATATCCCATCTGTACTCTATCTGTTGTTTTTTAAGTTCATTCATCAGAAATGCATATTCCTTTCTACTTCTCAGCATTTTAGGAGGGATTTCTTTCAATATTAAAATTTCTTGACCAGCTACTTGAATTTTTCCCCCTTATAAGAAGCTTGTAAAATTTCATTTCTCACTCTTCTAGTTGTAAAATAAATGACCACATCTCTTGGCAGCTGCTTCTGTCTAGCAATCCAAGAATTCACAAGATAAATGTTGTCAATTTGAAACGTCACATCTGCTGGTTGTTTCCCTATTATCTCTGCAAAGGCTTCAGAAAATATTTCTCTAAGATTCTCTTGTTTATTTTCCTTCAACCCTCTGATTCTTAAAGCAAATTCCATCGCCCCATATTGTACCAAAACAATTTTGTCATCTGCTTTCTCCACTTTAACCTGAACTTCCTCCATTTTATTTTCTAACTTTAAGTTAAGATTGCTTAATTTCCTCTACTTCTTCTTCCAACTGAATCAAATTTAAGGCCAGACATTGAACTGCTACAACAAATCCTTCCTTAATTTATTTCCTTCTTGAATTTCTGACATCTGATTTTTCCTTTCTGACATCTCATCTGCCATTTGTTTAAATTTCTCTTCAATAAGAGAAGTTTGCAAGTTTATAGCATCATTCAGGGATTCTTTCACAAAATCTTTCAGATTTTCCTGTAATGCTTCTAAATTTAATGCTTTCGTATCTGCTGTGTGAGCTGGGGATACTCCAGCACTTCTAGTAGTAGTTGTTTTTATTTGTTTGGCTGCCATCTTCTATTAGATTTTTATTTTCCTAAGGTTAAAGTTAATAATAATTCTTTTTAAGTCCTCTACAAACACAGTCTTAAAACCTCTTGCCTTTGTCCTTTTATACCTATATTTAAAAACCTCCAACAGTCTCTGGCAGCGCTACACGAAATAACAACAGCTTTCTCACTTTCACTTTCCGCTCGTTAACTTGTTAAGCTCATGGTGCCATTTCCTTCTTATTTTCAAGTTGAAACAAGATAACAGAGAGTTAAGAATCGTTACTTGCAATTACAGTCCTCCTGCTTCTGTTCTGTCCAGTATAAAATCCTTTTATAATCCAATATTGGTCCCAGAGCTGGTCGCGGTTATTAATTCCGCCAGAGGCAGAAAAGCCTCAGATCCGGAGCACTTCAGGCTTTTGTAGGGAGCTTTACCCTTCAAACTCCTGGTATCACCCCAGGAATTTTGGGGAAGTTCTACCTCAGCCCTTCTGCTCACCTTCAGCTAGGGTCTGTATGAATACCTCCATGTGGTATTTTCAGAACAAAATGCAAATGGTTTGCCCTTATTTTCTTCAGAACTATTTTGTCAATTTCCCATCTATTGTACAATCTCAGAGTTTCCTGGATATCTCTCATATTGCTTAAGTATTTATTAACCAGGTCTGCCTCTGTTTCATTTCTAAGTGCAAGCAAATCCATTTAATGCTGCTGTCTAGAACATAGTATGAATATAGGTTATAATTAAAAATGTGGCAAAATGACTGGAATCTTCTATCCACATTGTGTGCAATTTTAATACTTTATCAAATGTCTCTAGTTTATCAAATGTCTCTGATCTTGAAGATGGATGCAATATAAGTATTCATAACCATCATTCAATGATTTAATTTGTTCAGCTACCTAATAATGGCTGTGTGGTGGTTCAGTGGTTAAGATGCTGGGCTTGTCAGCTAGAAAGCCAGCAGCCCAGGTTTGAGACCCCAATGCCTTGAAACAGAGATGAGCACCACCCCCTATAGTGAAAATGACTAACGGAGTAAAATCCACAGGGGCTCACTTACCTAACAATTGCCTAAAGTTATACCCTGGGTTTCATGGTCAGATGAAGGATTTGACCAAAGCTTTTTGTTACAGTGAGAATTCCCACTTGAAATCTGACTGAAATGTGTTGGTACAAGCTCATTCTGTAAATAGAAACCAATTCTGTTTTACTGATTAAAATATATAGCTCTGGGCAGAAATTTCTAAACCAGGAGTGTCAAACTCTATTTCATTGAGGGCCGCATCAGGATTATGTTTGACATTGGCATGGGCGGGGGTATGTGGCCAGTTCGACTCATGTCGGGGGCACCTGTGGTGGCCCGGTCAGGGCTGGGGGCATCCATTGTCTCCAGCGGATGAAGGCGAGACCAGGGAAAGCGCCAAACCCTTGTCCTCCAGAGGAGCTTTGCCGTCCCTGTCAGGCCATGCAGAGGACACCCGGATGGAGGTGCAGTCTATCCAGAGCCCTAGGCAGCAGAAGACAAGCACTCAGCCTGGCCCTCAAGCTCCTAGGGCACTGAGACCTCTCAGCCCCACTTCCCCGAGAGGGTGCCCAACTGCGCTTACCTCCTACTCAAGCCTACTGCTTGCTTGCTTGCTCTGCTTAGCCAGGTTGCTCATGCTGTGTGCGGGAGGGCAAAGTGTGTGGGTGTCGTGTCCCACTCCTCCGCTGACTGCCGGGTCAGGGAAATCCGAATCAGGTGTGCCTCTGCAGCTCTGCCAAAGTCCTAGCAAAGTCCTCAAGGCAGGCAGGAGACCAGAAAGTGACTTCAGCAAGATATGTTCGACTTTGCCTGACTCAGAGAATGCCAGAAAGCAGATCCTTTATATAGGCCATGGGGTGTGGCTCCATGACTCAGCACTTACCCAGGCCTGCCCCTGCCTTCCTTCTGACACCGCTGCCTATCAATTCTTCTGAAGCGAGGGTCACTCCAGTCGGCAGCTGTTAGTAATTGACCTCCCTCAGGCTCACAAGCTGTGGGGGAGGGGGAGGGGTCTAGTTGCTCCGTTTGCCTGGGCATGGAGCCAGGGCTGGGGCCGGGAGGTGCTTCCTCCTCCTCAGTCTGTCTGGGCATGGAGCCAGGGCTGGGGCCGGGAGGCATACTAGGACATTCCTCAGCGTTCGGAAGCAGATAAGAAGGCCCCGGCTGCGGTGAGAGCGGGCAAGACACAACACTATCCCTCACCGCAGGGCCCTTCCCCTGGGGCTGACGATCGGGATGCGGTCGGGCCAGGTTCTACTTGTGGAAGGCCCGCACCAGGTCCGGGGCGTGGACGTCGGAGGTGTCGACCCAGGTGAACTCGGTTCCATACCCTTGCCACGCGACCAGGTATTGGAAGCGCCCCTTCAGCCAGCGGGAGTCGCGTATGCTGTGCACCTCGTACTCCTCCGCCCTGTCCTCGTGGATGGCGCCGGGTGCCGGAGGGGACACGGCGGGGCCTCAGGGACCAGCAAGGACCGGTGGAAGACGGGATGGATCCGCATGGAACACGGCAGGGTCAGCCGGTAGGCCACCGGATTGATGACCGCCTCGACGGACCGATGAACCGGTGGTCCAGTTTCCTCGTCGGCCGGTCGGACAGGAGATGCTTTGTGGAGAGCCACACGCGGTCTCCGACCACCAGCGGGGGTGTTGCCCGTCGGGAATGATCGGCGACCCGCTTGTAGTCCTCCTTCGCCCGATTCAGCTGCCGACGCACCATCTGCTGGACCGTGTGCAACTCGGAGAGAAAGGACTGTGTCTCAGGAAACGGGGAGTCCGGGGGCGCCAGAGGGAAGATACTCCAAGTTGGCCAGGAACTGGGTGGTCTGGGTGGAGGTGTGTTGGGAGTTGTTGAATGCGAACTCCGCCAGGGACAGGTAATCGGCCCAGTTGTCCTGCTGCTGGTTCACGAAGCACCGGAGGTACTGCTCTAGGACGCCGATGACCTTCGTCCCGCAGTCGGTCTCCGGATGGTGCGCCGACGACAGGCACACCTGTACCTCCAATGCGGCCATCAGGCTCTTCCAAAAGCGAGCCGTGAACTGCGCCCCACGGTCCGACACCACCCTGTCCGGCAGACCGTGGAGGCGGAAGACGTGCTGCAAGAAGAGACGGGCCGTCTTGGTGGCGGTGGGCAGCCCGCGGCACGGGATGAAGTGTGCCATCTTGGTGAGCATGTCCACCACCACCAGCACTGTGGTGAACCGCGAGGACGGCGGCAGGTCCGTCAGGAAGTCCATGGAAATCGCCCCCCAGGGTCTGTCAGGAGTCGGCAAGGGCTGGAGGAGACCGGGAGGGGCCCCCGTGGTGGCCTTGGCTTGCCGGCACGGCACGCAGGACGTCACGTAGGCATGGACGTCATGCCGCACCCGGGGCCACCAGAAGGTCCGCGTCACCAGGTTGAGAGTCTTGAAAAACCCGAAATGGCCCGCGGCAGGGTTGTGGCACTGGGCCACGACGAGGGACCGGAGCGGTCCCGTGGGCACATACAACCGCCCCCGGAACTTGAGTACGTCGTCTTCCAATGTCCACGGAGACGTGGGGCCCGCCTCTGCTCGCCGCTGCTGAGACCAGGCGTCTTGGCGCTGCGCCTCTCGCACCCGGGCCTGTAAGTCCACCAGTTCCCGGGCGGCAGCCAAGGCTTCCGCCGGCAGTACTGTCCGTGGAGGAAGAGGGTCTTGGGCGCTCAGGTACTCCGGCTTACGGGACAGGGCGTCTGCCCTCCGGTTGTGGCCGCTGGGGATATAGGTGACGCGGAAGTTGAACCGGGCAAAGAAAAGCGACCACCGGATCTGCCGCTGGTTCAACTTCCGAGCCGTGGTGAGATGTTCGAGGTTCCGATGGTCCGTTCGGACCTCCACCTGATGCCAGGCCCCCTCCAGGTGGTGCCGCCAAGCCTCGAACGCGGCCTTGATAGCCAGCAACTCCTTTTCCCAGATGGTATAGTTGCGCTCAGAAGGGTTGAGCTTCCGCGAGTAGTACACGCAGGGAAAAAGAGTGCCGCCATCCACCGGGGCCCCTCTGGAACGTGTCCGCCAGTGCTATTTCGTTCCAGTCCGAATCGTGGCACAGCATCCGGAACTCCGCGATGTACTCCCGGAGGGGGCGCGGCCCTTGTTGGATCTTCTCAGCAGCCAGGGGGAATTCCACCCCCCTTCACAATTCAGCAACCAGCCACAACAGCAACGGCCGTCCCCCAAATCCCTCTTCAACCGCAAGCAGGCCAGCTAAACCCACCTGCACCCCTCCCCCAGCCCCTCCTTCTTTCAAACCAACCTTTGATGGGAATCCACACCACCTGGCTTACTTTCTCAGCAGAATTGAGGCTTACGTTGAACAATATAGACATCAATACCCATCAGAAAGAAGCCTAATCAACGCCATCTCAGATGGTATGAACGTGGGGCTAGCCTCAGAATGGATAGCTCAACTACACAATGAACGTGCACCAGAACTAAACGATGTTCACGGATTTATGGCACTGCTTCGCAACCGGTTTCAAGATGATGACCTAATTGCAGAATGTGAAACCACCTTAAAAATGATGAAGCAAGGTAACAAGCCTCTAAAACAATTTGTATGGGATTTCAGAAGGGTTGCTGGCAATCTTAGACATTGGCCAGATCGGGTCCTCCACTACTTCAAAGAGGCCATTGATCAAAACATCAGAAAAGCCTGCTCCACTAGAGGAATCCCAGAACAACTAAATGACTGGTACAACGTGTCCATCGCTCTGGACAGAGAATTCAACCCCCTCCAAAGCCAATCACCAACCACAACTCCACAACGACCACCTACAAGACCCTCCCTCTTAAGACCAACCACACCCTCCACCTTTCAGCCTTCAACAATAATCAAATGCTACCGTTGTGGAAAACTAGGACATCGGGCGTCAGTTTGCCTAGCCCCAACACCCCTCCCACAGTATCGCCCACCAACTGCTACCCGACCACGCAAACCCCCTCGAAACAATCCAAATACCAGTCGCTTTGCAAGACAAGCCATAGACCTCCCTACTGACCTTCCGTCATCTGATTCACCTTTTGATGACTCAAACCAAGCAGAAAACGACCCAATGGTGAGTGCACCCATTCCTCCATTTGCTATCAAAGTAAACTTATTAATTCCAGGGGGAGGGGCCAAAAAAGATTTAGAGGCTATTGTGGACACAGGATGCACCAGATGCCTAATTTCAACCTCTACGGTCGCCCAACTCTGTATAAAAACATTTCCCTTGAAACACCCAATTAAATTCCACCAAGTAGATGGAACCTTGATTGGTGGCGTTTCAGCGACCCAAATCACACAACTGGTTCGCTTAGAAATTGGAGCCCATTATGAACTTATAAGATTCATAGTAATTCCAAAGATGTCAGAATCCATCATCCTGGGTTTAGCTTGGTTGGACAAATGGGAACCCACAATCAAATGGAAGGATGGATTCAGGAAAATTATATGGACTTTCAGACCCTTAGACCCAATTCCCCCTACCGAAAAAAACCTTATCCAAAATGACCACCAGAGGAAACCAACAACCATCATATCCAATCCATCTCCTAATGAACCACGCATCCCTAGAGCATACATGGCTTTATCAGATGTTTTTAGCGAGAATGAATGTAACCTCTTACCCCCCACCGACAAACTGATTGCGCAATTGAATTGCACCCGGGGGCAAAATTACCAAAACCCAAAATGTATTCAATGACACCAGCCGAAATGTCTGAACTAAGAAAATACATTGACACTAACCTAGCCAGAGGGTTCATTGAACCAGCAAAATCACCTGTAGCTGCGCCTGTGCTATTTAAACAAAAGAAAGATGGTTCGCTTAGATTGTGTATTGACTTCAAAAATATCAATGCAATTTGCATACAAAACACATACCCTTTACCACTTATGCACGATTTGTTGAACCACTTTTCAAAAGGCAAAATTTTCACCAGATTGGATTTAAGGGAAGCCTATTACCGCGTCTGCATCAAGGAAGGTGATGAATGGAAAACGGCTTTCAACTGCCCCTTGGGCAGTTTCCAATACCGTGTCATGCTTTTTGGCCTCCAAGGGGCTCCAGCTGTTTTTATGCAACTAATTAATGAAACCCTGCACCCCCATCAGATGTCGAAGACTATGTCCGGAGCTGTGTTACCTGCGCTACCATGAAGTCCAGACCAGGGAAACCCCCTGGATCCTACAACCCGTAGCCGAACCCACCAGACCCTGGGAAGAGATTGCTATGGATTTTATTGTTGAACTCCCATTTAGTGGGGGAAATACAGTGATATGGACCGTAGTGGACTTGTTCTCTAAACAGGCCCATTTCACTGCGTGCACCGGATTGCCATCGGCAAGAAAATTAGCAAAGCTCTTCATCAAACACATCTACAGACTGCATGGAGTTCCTAAAAGGATAATATCCGACAGGGGTGTTCAATTCACAGCCAAGTTCTGGAGGGAGTTCCTACGGTCCATTGGGTCGTCTCAAGGACTTACTTCTGGGTTCCATCCGGAGACCAATGGAGCGGCTGAAAAATTGAACTCGATGGTGGAACAGTAGATACGGTGTTATGTAAATTACCAACAAGAAAACTGGTTAGATTTGTTATCATTTGCAGAAGTCGCATATAATAATGCTGTACACAGCAGCACGGGGTTAACCCCTTTTCAAGTAACCACTGGCATGGACTTCGTTCCAATGCCTGAACTCCCTGTGCAACCCCCCACTTCCGTTTCCTTAATGGACTGGATGAATTCGTTGAAAAAAGGTTGGGAAAATACAAAAAAGGCCTTAGCGGTGACAGCTCGGAATTACAAAGCCCAAGCTGACAAACACCGTTCCCTTGAACCCCCTTTTCACATTGGAGATAAAGTCTTTTTATCTACTAAGTATCTGAGGTTGAGAATACCCAGCAGAAAATTTGGTCCAAAATTTTTGGGTCCTTTCCCCATTGTAAAAATTATTAATCCCGTTACCGTCCAACTCAAGCTCCCTTGAATGTTGGGAAAAATACACCCGGTATTCCATACCAGCTTATTAAAACCTGCTAGACAGTCTGGTCTGAGACCTCAATCTGCCGCTCCCCCACCACCCTTGATAATCCAAGGTGAAACCCACTATGAAATCAAGAAAATCCTTGACTCTAGACTATACAGAGGTCAATTACAATATTTAGTCCACTGGAAGGGATATCCATTATCTGAATCTACTTGGGTCAAAAGTTGGAAAGTAAATGCGGACAATTTGATTAAACAATTTCACGACACTTTCCCTGACAAACCTAAAAAAACTCTTGGAGAGTGGAGGGGGGGTAGAAGGGAAGTGTGGACCACTGACACTCTTCTTTATCAACTCTTTGTTTTCTTTCCTAGGATATAGCTTCTTTTCCAAGGGGGGACGCCTGTCAGGCCTGGAAACCATACTAGACTTTAGGGTTCCAGACGCTGCCACATTTTTCCCCTGAGGGGAAGAAGGGGGGCTGAGGGGTATGGTAACATTCTTCAAGCGGTCAAGGTCGGATGGTGTTCACATCTGCAGGAAGAGTGGCAAGAAGATATTCGAATGAACTGGGAGAACGTAGGACCATGTGACCATCAAAGGGGTCAGGGGGGTGGGACTCTTGGGGTTTGTATAACTGGGAAAAGAATCCGGAAATTCAGTTTTGGAATTTCACTCATCGTGTGCCAGTTTCCTCATGCTAGTAAAGAACTCTGAAAAACAATGGCTTCTGAGTTTTTTTTATGCAGAAGAGGTTTTTCTGGAACCTTGACACTTGTAGCTGCTGCACAATCTGCGCCAGCTTTTGCTGATCCATCTTGTGGTGTAGATGTGTAGGAGTCAGGCAAGATGTCGTTTTCCACTCCTCCGCTGACGGCCGGGTCAGGGAAATCCGAATCAGGCGTGCCTCTGCAGCTCTGCCAAAGTCCTAGCAAAGTCCTCAAGGCAGGCAGGAGACCAGTAAGTGACTTCAGCAAGATAAGTTCGACTTTTGCCTGACTCAGAGACTGCCATGGATTTTATTGTTGAACTCCCACCTAGTGGGGGAAATACAGTGATATGGACCGTAGTGGACTTGTTCTCTAAACAGGCCCATTTCACTGCGTGCAGCGGATTGCCATCGGCAAGAAAATTAGCAAAGCTCTTCATCAAACACATCTACAGACTGCATGGAGTTCCTAAAGGATAATATCCGACAGGGTGTTCAATTCACAGCCAAGTTCTGGAGAGTTCCTACGGTCCATTGGGTCGTCTCAAGGACTTAGTTCTGGGTTCCATCCGGAGACCAATGGGCTGAAAATTGAACTCGATGGTGGAACAATACATACGGTGTTATGTAAATTACCAACAAGAAAACTGGTCAGATTTGTTACCATTTGCAGAAGTCGCATATAATAATGCTGTACACAGCAGCACGGGTTAACCCTTTTCAAGTAACCACGGCATGGACTTCGTTCCAATGCCTGAACTCCCTGCAACCCCCACTTCCGTTTCCCTAACGGACTGGATGAATTCGTTGAAAAAGGTTGGGAAAATACAAAAGGCCTTAGCTGTGACAGCTCGAATTACAAAGCCCAAGCTGACAAACACCGTTCCTTCAACCCCTTTTCGCATTGGAGATAAAGTCTTTTATCTACTAAGTATCTGAGGTTGAGAATACCCAGCAGAAAATTCGGTCCAAAATTTTGGGTCCTTTCCCCATTGTAAAATTATTAATCCCGTTACCGTCCAACTCAAGCTCCCTCGAATGTTAGGGAAAATACACCCGGTATTCCATACTAGCTTATTAAAACCTGCTAGACAGTCTGGTCTGAGACCTCAACCTGCCGCTCCCCCAGCACCCTTGATAATCCAAGGTGAAACCCACTATGAAATCAAGAAAATCCTTGACTCTAGACTATACAGAGGTCAATTACAATATTTAGTCCACTGGAAGGGATATCCATTATCTGAATCTACTTGGGTCAAAAGTTGGAAAGTAAATGCGGACAATTTGATTAAACAATTTCACGACACTTTCCCTGACAAACCTAAAAAAACTCTTGGAGAGTGGAGGGGGGGTAGAAGGGAAGTGTGGACCACTGACACTCTTCTTTATCAACTTTTTGTTTTGTTTCCTAGGATATAGCTTCTTTTCCAAGGGGGGACGCCTGTCAGGCCTGGAAACCATACTAGACTTTAGGGTTCCAGACGCTGCCACATTTTTCCCCTGAGGGGAAGAAGGGGGGCTGAGGGGTATGGTAACATTCTTCAAGCGGTCAAGGTCGGATGGTGTTCACATCTGCAGGAAGAGTGGCAAGAAGATATTCGAATGAACTGGGAGAACGTAGGACCATGTGACCATCAAAGGGGTCAGGGGGGTGGGACTCTTGGGGTTTGTATAACTGGGAAAAGAATCCGGAAATTCAGTTTTGGAATTTCACTCATCGTGTGCCAGTTTCCTCATGCTAGTAAAGAACTCTGAAAAACAATGGCTTCTGAGTTTTTTTTATGCAGAAGAGGTTTTTCTGGAACCTTGACACTTGTAGCTGCTGCACAATCTGCGCCAGCTTTTGCTGATCCATCTTGTGGTGTAGATGTGTAGGAGTCAGGCAAGATGTCGTTTTCCACCACTCCGCTGATGGCCGGGTCAGGGAAATCCGAATCAGGCGTGCCTCTGCAGCTCTGCCAAAGTCCTAGCAAAGTCCTCAAGGCAGGCAGGAGACCAGAAAGTGACTCAGAGAATGCCAGAAAGCAGATCCTTTATATAGGCCATGGGGTGTGGCTCCATGACTCAGCACTTATCCAGGCCTGCCCCTCCCTTCCTTCTGACGCCGCCGCCTATCAATTCTTCTGAAGCGAGGGTCACTCCAGTCGGCAGCTGTTGGTAATTGACCTCCCTCAGGCTCACAAGCTGTGGGGGAGGGGGAGGGGTCTAGTTGCTCCGTTTGCCTGGGCATGGAGCCAGGGCTGGGGCCGGGAGGTGCTTCCTCCTCCTCAGCCTGTCTGGGCATGGAGCCAGGGCTGGGGCCGGGAGGCATACTAGGACATTCCTCAGCGTTCGGAAGCAGATAAGAAGGCCCCGGCTGCGGTGAGAGCGGGCAAGACACAACAGTGGGTCAGAGGGAGGCCAATTCCCTCTCCACGCAAGGAGACCCAGCTTTGTAACGAAAGCATCTTCAGTGAAAAGATGGAAGACCACCAGGAAAGGTCAGGAGGAGGAGACAACTGGATGGCGAAAGGACAGCAGGGCTGCTAGTGGCCAAGTGCTAGGTCCTTCCTTCCTTCCTTCCTTCCTTCCTTCCTTCCTTCCTTCCTTCCTTTTCTTCTTTTTTGTTCCCTCTTCATTCTTCTTTCTTTTTCCCTCCTTGCTCTCTTCCCTTTTTTTTCTTTGTCTTTCATCTTTCCCTTTCTTCTTACCTGTCCCTTCTTGGATGCTCAAATGCAAAGTGGGAAACATTTCTCTTTTTATTTTGTTTTGCTTTTAGTTTGTTTTGCTAGCCCTCTGCCAGCAAAAACTGAGCCTGCGCATGCCCCTGGGGCCCTGTTTTTGGTCTGGATGGCCTCCTGCTGCCCTCTGCCAGCGACAAGGGCAACAATGTGCATGGCCTCCCGAGCTCAGTTTTTGCTGGCAGAGGGCAGTAGGAGGCCCTGCAGGCCGAAAACGGGGCCCAGGGAGTATGTGCAGCCCTCGAGCTCTGTTTTCACTGGCAGAGGGCAGGAGGAGGTCATCCAGGCCGAAAATGGGGCAGCAGAGGCACCACAGGCTCGTCTTTCACTGTTTGTAGGGCGGCCCCATGGGCAGATCTAAGCACTCCACGGCTTTGAGTTTGACACCCCTGCTCTAAACAATCAACAGTTATTAACATTTACTATTGCTGACATTATTTTTTATCTGCATAGAAGAAGAACATTTCATATATAACCCACTTTATTTGCTTGATATTTTTAAATTTTATTAGACACCCAGTGTTGCCTGGTAAATTGGTAGCCATATAAAAGAACAAGTAAATACTGGTAAATCAGTAAATAAATCAACATTGTATAGATTACCTATCACAGGGCTCATGGGAAAAAATGAATGTATGAATTGTCTTGCCAGCAGTGCAGGTACTTTAATCAATTGTTGAGTGCCTCTAACCTTGGTTCCTTTAAGACTTGTGGATTTCAACTCCCAAAGTCTGGGAGTTGAAGTCCAAAAGTCTTAAAGGGACCAAGGTTGGAGACCCCTGCTCCAATCAACATACAAAAGGTGCTGCAAAGGCTTTGAACACAATTCAGATTCATTGTTTGAGTAACTGTAAAGTGATTTCTCATCCCTTCCCATTTTGTATTCCAAATCTATTCTGCAAGATTTCCCCAGCATCCTAGAGTAAATTTTAGAGATTGGGATGGAATAATATTTTATGTTACTGAGGGATGTTTTTCCATCAATGGATATATATAATACCCAACCTATCCATTAGTGGCACAGCTCAAAATACCTTTTTGATATTGTCAATATTTCATAAATGTTTCAGATTTGGTCTTCTTTTTTGTTGCTCAATTTATTATGGAATACTCCTGTATGCTTGTTTAATAATAAAAAAAGGTTGGTGCTTTGTAGTTTTCTTGACCTGTCCATATGTTTAACCAACATTGTGATAGAAAAAGGCGTCATTCCATCATATAGGTGGAACTATTTAAAACAATTGCAATTTTGAGAAATGAGGTACAAAAGTAGCTAAATCTATTGATGGTGTCTGCTCATTGTCTTCCTTTCTCCGTGGATATTCTCTTTGGACTGAACTGCTTGAAAAATATTTGTTTAGGCACAGCATCATATTCTATTCTATATGGAAACTAAAAGTGCTCCTCCCTTCATTCTATTTTTTTTCAAGATCTCAACAGAGATTAAGTGCCCTACAGCTCTTTCCTTTTATTTTTGCCTCTTGTACATTATTCAGATCAGGTGCTATATATTATTTCATTCTAAAATATTCCAAAAACATAAACAGCCTTTCTAGTTCAATAATAATCTTTATTTACAACTATATGAAAGATGTAATTTTTATATCCTTCTTTCTGTATTCTGTCTCTGGAGCTTATCTATAAACAGAGAGGCAGGTGGGACAGTTTAATGCTTTTTTCAATTAATCTGTTTGTATGCTTTGGTTTATAATTTATTGAGGATATAATCACAAATTTGGGAGTTTCTGAGTTTCTTAAGGTAGCCAGTACACGTAGTCCTAGTTTAGTGGTTTCTTTGTTCAGTGACTGCTCCCAGTTAAGACAGAAAGCTGAAGCAAGATTGTAAAAATAGTTGCATTTTAATTCCCTCACTTATGATTGAGTTGCCAGTCCCAATTATAGTTGCTATAAGAGGACTACCTATATATTTCTATCATTTGGCTAGCATATGATTGCTAAAAGTTAATTCTGATTGCACAAGTATTTGAAGTTTATGTTAAGAAATCCTTTCCGGTGTGCTTTGATGCCTAAGAATGTATGGCTATGTCCCAAAAGAATCAGATGGGTGAATTAGGCCTCCAGCACCACCAACCTCTGCAAGACAGATGTTGTTTCCAATAACAGACTTGGTTTGGCAAGGAAAAAAAAAATTCATTATAAAAAGAAGTCCAACCCAAAGTCATACTTTCTTTAATTACTAAAGTAAAACTACTACTACCTTAAATCAATCTTTAGAGAAAAGTTGATGTCTGCACAAGGCAACATTTTTGTCAAAGCATATTTATTATTGGACATACTAATGTCCTGCTCTGGGTAATGGGATTAATGTAATATACCACATTTTTGCCAGATTTAAATTTATCACTTTCCTTAAACCAAATCTATAGAAGTAGAACAACCTTTGCTTTAATTAAGTCTGATTACCTCCATTGTATATTTTAAATTTCTTGAATATTTTTCTTTTCCTCCATTAAGGTAATTTACATGTGTGCCAAGATTAAACATTAGTTTGGTCAGATTACTGTCATCCCATAGTGACTGTACTCCAATATTTGGGTTAGTTTTACCTTCTTGGTGATGTCTGTATACTATTACTTAGAGCAGTATTGTATATATTTGTAAACAAACTTTTTTATTTTTTTTGTAAATAGAGACATTTCATTTTTGGGGTAGGTAGCACATATCTCACAAGTAAATTCATTCCGTATTAGAGTTTTGCTTTACTCCTTTTTTGCTGGAGTTCGTTATAAATTGAGGCAGAATGATTGGTTCCTTTCATCTAGAATAAAAACCCTTTTTACTCTTGCAATTTGTCCACTGTGAGGGTAATGAAAGGGGCCCAAATCACTTTCCCTCTTTTTCATATGAGTAAGATACGTAGTGTAGCTACATGACAACCTCTCTCTCTCTCTCTCTCTCTCTCTCTCTCTCTCTCTCTCTCTCTCTCTCCCTCCCTCCCTCTCTTTTGTTTCTTGTAAATCAGACTGTGGGGAGAGCACTTTCACTTCCTTTATAGGCTGGAATGTGATGTCACATAGAGCGTCTTCATGGTGAGTATAGAACATGGCTTTTATTCTATGTAACAGATGAACAGAGTCTTTCTAGGCAGTTTTCATTTGTAGCTTTGACTGTTAGAAATGCAAGAAGTCAGACAAAAAGAGCCATGGTGGCATAGTGGTTAGAATGCAGTATTGCAGGCTAACTCTACATTCCCACTGCGAGGAGTTTGATCCTGACCAGATGAAGGTTAATTCAGCCTTCAATCCTTCCAACATCAGTAAAATGAGGACCCAGATTGTTGGGGGCAATATGCTGACTGGGTAAGCCACTTACAGAGGGCTGTAAAACACTATGGAGTGGTCTAAGTGCTAATTCAAGCAACATACTTGAATTTCTGCATTTTCCTGGTTCCTACATAGTCAAGACACTTCAGAGAAATTAACTTTCTTGCAATAACCCCTTAGAGCCTCCTTTGAAAAATACTGAGAAAGTTAAGAAAATAATTGTTATGTTTCATTTAAGATTATTGTTCTGCAAATATCTGGGGGAAGTTTGTAATTCTTGGGTTTGTTGTAAGAACCATGTTTCCCCCAAAATAAGATTGGGTCTTATTTTCTTTTGGGTCCCAAAATAAGCACTAGGGCTTATTTTCAGAGGGTGTCTTATTTTTTCCCCATGCATGGGGAAAACACTTCTGCTTGCTTGAGGTGGGGCAGGAGGCAACATGGTGTGTCAGTGCCACCTCTGTGAGGCAAGGGGAATGGAGCTGCCCCATGTGCCCTGCACCGGCTTACCTCAGGGCCTCTGCAGCCAGGCCACCCACACCCTGACACCTACCTCACCTCGCGGCTACGGCACCAGCAGCCACGTCCAGCACAGCCCAGTGTGGCTGCCAGCCCACTTCTGCTTGCTTGAATCTGCAACGGAGTAGGAAGCTGATGCGCCAGTGCCACGGCCATGAGGCAAGGCAGATGAAGGTACCCCATGCACCTCAACCTTCCTCTGAATAATTTTTAACCATGTTGGTGAAATGAGAGTTGCAGTACTAGTTTTCGGGTCACTTAAAATAATAGTAAAAATTGTGGATAAGGTATAAGGTTTTGGGAATACTGTATTGTTGTCTTGTAGCAAAATAATAATTACATGCTCATTTAAATATGACTGCTTGTTTGCAGCCTTCTTTGCTTTCAAAAGAGCCACATTTAAAGTGGGATAGGCCATCAAAACTGACAGCTTTTGCAGCTTGAGACGAGAATATGTAGAGATTTTGTTAAAGATAATTGCTTTTCTTCACATAAACACTGAAAATCTAATTCAGAATTACATTGAACTCAAATTTAAAAAATAGATGTTTGGAAAAGATGAACTTTTTTCAAACCTTGCCTTCTACTCTGCACACGTTGAATAGTCATTTGATTTAGTATTCCTTAGCTTCATTTTGAAAAGTGTTTCTAAAACTAGAAACAAATTTTCTTTTGTCCTTTTGTATACTTTTTAATTTTATTTAGCCTTTCATCTTTTCTGATGCCAGCTTTGGCATTTCACTTCAGATTTGCATGAAACTAATGTTTCCATTACACTCTGATTTAATTTCATCTTTTAAGCCAAGATAATTTAATCCTGGCTTTTTTGTTGTGTTCATGACAGTAAGCCAGAATTTTTTGGATCTTGATGAGAAATAATGGCTTAAATTATGATTTTTGGTGAGGAAGCTTTGCAGATTAATGGCAGAGTTAACCCACTGGTCCTCTCTTTGTATGAAAATGTACGATAAAGGCTAATGGTTATTGTGCACAATAATAAAATATGATTATGGTTTTAAATGAGAGGTATCATTTATTTATTTATTTGTTAAATTTATTTGCTGCCTATCTTGCCTTGGGGCTGCTCTAGGTGGTTACAGTAATAAGGAAGAAAATTAAAGGAGTATAAATAGAACAGAAGCAAAATAATAGAACAATAAAATAATGAAAAATAATGTAATGAGAATACGTCAATATGATAACCAAAAAGATTGTCTGGTAGAGAGCAGAGTGCAAAGGGAGGAGGAGGTGACATCTGCTATCAATCCAGCAACCACCTCCAGCGTGGTTACCTGTTGTAATAATGATCTGGCAGTTCTTTTAAGATATGTGGTTTTTAGGGAAAATGTTTTAAGATTTAATTGTCCTACTTTGTCTCATTTTGCCATGTTTGTTTTGAGACAGCTATCACCTAAGGATGGGCCTAAGGATGAGGTTGGTATATATATATATATATATATATATATATATATATATATATATATATATATTTGTTAACGTCATTTGGCTGAATGGAAGCATGTTGATTGATGGTTGTGCTGCAACTGAGAAAAAAAACTTACTAGTCTATTTATATTTCTTATAAAATGCATGCTATAAACATCCCAAAACTTTTTCTCGATGTGCTTTCATTTATCATATGGCTATGATATGGGTATAATAAAACTTTGTGAATACAGTGCATGTGTTTTCATTCATGCATTACATTTTTGGATGTAATATTTTGCCATTTCATGTAATGTGAGAACAGACTATGAGCTTAAAAAATATTACTCCTGAAAATGATGTGAGTCTCAGCTAGGTATTGTAGATGAGAATGGTTGTATGGGCACTGCATTTGCTGGCATATTCAAGCAAAGTAAGAGCCTAAGCCTATTCAGGTTTAATTACGTTATTCTAAGGCTACAAAATTCTGTTCTATTCTATTCTATTCAAATTCTAATCCTAGGCACAGAGAAAAAATAGGGTTACCTGTCTTATTTCAGAGTTTCAGATTCTTCCAGTGATGATTTTTCTGTGTGTTTGCAATGAGGACTTGCCAAAAAAATGGCATATTTATAGGGCAATTGGATAAGCTGAAACAGAAATGACAATGTACAAATATTGAAGTTTGGAACATTAATTTGAAAATAGATTTTGTTAAGGATGCAATTGGCTAATTTTTGCTGTTTCACAGACTCATAGATGGGTAGAAATTTAAAGTCAGTTACTGAAGCTACAGCCAAGATTGAAACCACAGATGTTAGAAGTTCTACAACTTTATTTCTTTGATTTATGTCCCTTCTCATGTTCCTCATCCCAAGTAGGAAAGCTTCTAACTATCATCATAATGGGGCTTAAATCAAATCCTCAGCAATTTTAATTAATTTGTATTGTTAATAACATTACTTATATTGTTGAAAGGAGGTGCAGTGGCTCAGCAGTTAAAGATAGAACTTATCAGCTGGAAAGCTGACAGCCCAACTTTGAAACCCAAGCATTGTGCAATGGGGTGAGCTCTCATTACTTGCCCCAGGTTCTGCCCAACTAGCAGTTTGAAAGCATGCAAATGCAAGTAGATAAAAAGGTACCAGCATTCCATGCATCTTGGCGTATAGTCATTCTGGCCACATGACCACGGGAAAGTCTTTGGATAATACTGGTTCCCTCAGCTAAGAAACAGATGAGCGTTGCCCCTAGAGATGGATAGTATAGTATAGCCTTTATTGGGGGGCGTGGCCATGACCGTGGTGGGGTAAGGACCTTTCCTTCACTTCACAGGGCTTATTAATGAAGATTTATGAGGATTTATGTGTTTGGAATGCACCGTTATGGATGAAAGTTAATAAATCGTGAAGTGAAAGTGTTAACAGCCCAGCAGACTGAATTTAAAACCGGTAGGTCATCTGAAACTGCTTGAATTATGGAGTTTTTACAGCGTGGGGGTGACCAGCCGGCTGGCAGACACGATTGAGTCTGGAATAAAGTGCTGTCTTTCGCTTTTGTTATTATAAATATCGTGTTCTGTGCTTTACTGCTGAGGTCAAGGTGTGAATATTAAAGACTGAATTTGTCAAGGAGAAGAATTTAATTGAAGATTAAATTGATCTTTTGTGTGGGAAACTTGACCGGAGCAGCAGGATTTTACTGGGCGTTGTCTTCTGACGGATAATTTTTTTTGAGAGGAAATTAACAGCTTGTTTATGTGCTTTTATGATCACAGATAATAAAGGAGAGGATTTTTCTCCGAAGTTTAAGTTGGAATGAAGCAGTAAATTTTTCTTTCTTTTTTCTTTGCTGACGTGGAGAAAAAATGGCGCTGATTATTGTTTAAAAGCTGTGAAGTTATCTGTGCTCTCTGTGGAGTGACTATGAGTCACAAGCTGTTGAGAGATAAACTTTCAAGTGCAAAATAAGCCGCTTCGGCTCCAATTAAAAAATTGCTGTCCCTTGATCTTCATTAAGACCCTCTGCAAAAGTGGTTTGAAATACTAGTTTGAAAACTTTTTAAAACTGACTCAACAACCTTCAGAAATGCAGCAAGTTGCTGCAGCTTTAAACAAAATTGGGGAAAAAATAGCAGGATTATCGGAGCGTATGGATAATATGACATTGGAAATGACATTGGAAATGAAAAAAATGAAACAAGAAATGAATACAAATTTTGCAAAGTAAACAGTGGAAATGACAATTATTAAAGATGAACTTGAGCAGATTCATGTACATGAGGCAAAAGTGGATCGGCAAATTGGTGAAATATTTTACAAAAATGAGCAGCAAGACAAGAGAATTTGTCTCTTGGAAGAAGAGATGAGGAAATATAATTTGGTTATCCGAGGGATTCCAGAAGTAAAGGTAGATAATTTGAAACAGCGGGTTTTAAAATGGATTAATGATCTCGACCCGCAAATTACATTTACAATAGCAGATCTGGCAAGTGTTTTTAGAACTGGATATAGAAGGCAAAATGGCCCCAACAGGAATGTGCTTGTCAGGTTTGCAAATCTTGGTGATAAGCTGGAAGTTATGGCCAAGGTGAGAGAGATGGGAGATGCTTTGAAGTTTGAAGGGAAGACTATTCAAGTCTTCCCGGATATATCAAGAGAAGAAAGGGCATGGAGATTTTTTTTAAAACCAATTACAAAGGTTTTGAGAGATAATGGAATTAGATATAACTGGAGACCACCACAACAATTGAAATTTTTTTATAAAGGAAGGATGCGTACAATTACCCCAGACATAGATGCAATATTATATTTAAGGGAGCTTGGACTGATCAAGGAGGAGGATTTAATGGAGATAAAAGATCAAATGCTTAAGATGGGTGGAATACACGTGGAAACATCAACCCCAGAAGAAGAAAAAGGGGCTATTGGGGGGCAAGACCCTAAAGGGTTAAAGAGGAAAGAAATATCACCTGTGTTGGTTGAACAGAAGAAAAGTCGTGAGGATACAGCAGGAGAAGAAGCAGATAAGAGTCTTGGAAAATGCGAAGCCGAATGCGGGAGAGAGCCATCACTTTCTTTTTTCTTGAGTGACGAATTTAAATAGACAGCCCGAAAGAAGTGACCCAGACATTGGCACGTCCCCTCTCCCCCATTCTCTTTATAGAGGCGAACCCGACGAGGATGTGGGGGAAGAAGATTGTTTGTTTTCTATTGTTTGTTTTGTTTTTTGTCTTTTTTTGTTTTTTTATTGTTTTCTTTATGCTAAATGTTGGTTATATGGGAGTTTAATGTTGGGTTTTGGGCACAGAAAGGAAGAGGCGGGGATAGGATTGAAAAATTTACAGTTTAAATGGGAGTCATAAAAATAATGTCATGGAATGTGAAGGGTACAGGGAATCAGATTAAAAGAAGAAGGTTGGAACTTAAGATTAAAAGAGATTTACCAGATATTTTATTTTTACAAGAAACCCATCAGAAATCTGAAGATTCAAATAGAATGTATATAAAAGGTATGCAAATATATGAAAAAGCATTTGGAACTTCAAAAGCTAGAGGAGTTGCAACATTGATATCAGATAGGGTGTATTTTGAAAACATCAGGTAATTTTGGATGAAGATGGAAGATATGTAATAATTGTTGGAAATCTTAATGAGGAAAAAGTGACACTTGTTAATTTATATTTACCGAATGAGAAACAAAGAGAATTTCTTGAAAAATAACAAAATTTTGGAGAATGAAAGTGTAGGAAAGTAATTGTGGCTGGGGATTTTAATTTAATCAGAGATAAAATAGATAGTACTAACCCCACTCGTTGTGGAGGAGCAAATAAAATGGGGATTTTAAATACGTGGATGCTCAAAGCGTGGTTGATGTGGAGAGAGGTCAAAGGAATTGAAAGAGTATATACTTTTTCTCTAAGATATATAATACATATTCTAGAATTGATTATATTTTCTTTCTAAAGATTTGTTGAATAATGTGGATAAGGTAGATGTGGGAATTTTTAAAGATTCTGATCATGCAGAAGTTATGGTGGACTTAGATTTTAATTTTGAGAAAAAAGAAGTTATTGGAGATATGAGGAGAAACTGTATAAAATGAAAAGGATAAAAATGGATACTTAAAAATTGGAGGAAAGTTGGAGATTAAATGATAATGGGAGGTTAAATTTGAAATTGTTTGGGATGCGATGAAAGCGGTGTTTAGAGGAGAGTATTAAATTATCAAGTAGGAAATATAAAAATTATAAAATTAAAATGGAAAGAGATAAAAATCAGATTAAAGAATTGGAAAATCAATTTTGCTTACTAAAGAAAAAAATTCTTCAGGAGCTTAATATGTTAAGAAATAAAATGATAGAAGAGGATACAGAGTTGGTAAAAGAAATTTGAGATATTTAAATAGGAATTTTTGAATTTAGTAACAGAAACTCTAAGTTATTGGCAAAGATGGCGAAAAATAAAAGAGAGAAGAGAGAAATTGGAGCTTTGATAGATGATAAAGGCATAAGATGTTATAAAAAATTAGAGAAATGTGAAGTGGTTAGAAATTTTTTTCAGAATTTATATTCAAAGAAACCAGTTAATCGGGGAAAATTGCAAAGTTATTTAGAAAAATATGTGGTGAAAATTGATCAAACATATAAAGAATTGATGGAAGAAGATATAACACAAGATGAGATTAATGGAGTTATACAAAAAATAAAGTTAGGGAAAGCTCCAGGTGAGGATGGATTACCTGCTGAGTTTTATAAAGAATTTAAAGAATTAATAATACCAAGATTGCAAAAATTATTTAATGGAATATTACATGGTGGAGAAGTACCTTCGTCATGGAATAGAACGGTGATATCCCTAATTCCTAAGCCAGATAAAGATTTAGAAAGGATTGAGTCCTATCGGCCCATTTCTTTAATTAATCAGGATGCAAAGATATTTACTGCTATTATAAGTAATAGATTAAGTAGATTTATAGATAGATATATAAGTTACAACCAAGTAGGTTTTGTGAAGGGCAGATATATGAGTGATATTGTTAGAAGAGTATTAAATATTATAGATGTAGCTGAACATAATGGTGATAAAATTGGTATAGTATCATTGGACATTTTTAAAGCTTTTGATTCCGTACAATGGGAAGCTATTAAAGTAATTGTGGAGGCTTTAGGTTTTGGTAACAAGTTTATACATGTTATTTCAAAATTGTATCAAAAAAGTAGTGCAAGAGTGAAGGTGAATGGAATATTAACGGAAGAGATAAAATTAGAAGCAGGTACGAGACAAGGATGTCCCTTGTCCCCAACATTATTTTTATTGTCTATGGAAATCCTGACAAGAATGATAGAAAAAGATGAAGAATTAGAAGGATATAAGGGATATAAGATAAATTTGTATGCGGATGATACTTTAATTATTTTGAAAAATATAGAGAAAGACCTGAAAAAGATATATAAGCATTTGAAAGAATTTGAAGAAATGACAGGTCTGAAAGTAAATTGGTCAAAATCAGAATTATTGATGGATAGTAATGGAAATGAGCGCGAGAATATGCAAGAGCAATTTGGGATAAGGATTAAAAATACATTGAAATATTTGGGTATAGTGCTCTCACTCAAGGTTAAAGAATTGAAAAAACTTAATTATGATGTGGTGATGAATGAAATTGAGAAGAAGATAGATAAATATAAAATGTTAAAGTTGTCTTGGTTTGGTAGAATTGCAATATGTAAGATGATGTTGCTGCCCAAGTTTAACTTTTTATTCGAGATGCTACCGTTAAATTTGACAGAGAAAGATATTGAAGGATATCAGAAAAAATTGGACAAATTTTGCAACGGTGGGAAAAGACCTAGATTAGTGAAGAAAATGTGGTATCAAAATCAAAAGGAAGGTGAATTAGGAATCCCCAAATTATTTAATTATTACTGTGCATATGGTATCCGGATAGTGGTAAAAATACTTAAAGGTGAAGATAATCATTGGAGAGACTTAGAGTTAAGGGATATAGAGAAATTTGGATCAAGGTGGTTTTTAGATAAAGCAAACTTAAAATGTGTAATTAGAAGTTATTGGTTAAAGGGATTAAGTAAAATGTGGAATAAATTTGTTAAAATTTTAATTCCGGATATAATCTTTTTGGGGAAGACAATTGGAAATTGGCCAATTAAAAATAATATAAGACGTAATGAAGTGATTAAAGATGAAAATATAGAAACTATTAGAGATTGGTTAAAAGTTTTAGAAAATGAAAGGAGGAACAAAGAAATTACTGAAAAATTAGGGTTAAGCTGGTTTGAAAAATACAGATAGAAAATGGACAAAAAATTAAGGAAAACTATTCGATAAATAGATGTGAAACTGAATTTGAATATTTAGTATCTCGGATTATGAAAGATGAAATTGGGCTAAAGGGATTCGTTAGTAGGGTTTATAAGATTATAAACTCTGATGAAAAATTACAAAGAGTGATGAGGACAAATTGGGAAAAAGATCTTAATATTGAAATACCAGAGTCAGATTGGAATGTGAATTGGAATAGTAGAATTATGAGAACTTTATCTATAAGGATTAAAGAGCACAATTATAAAGTTGTTTGAAATGGTATTTGACTCAGTAAGATTGTCACAAATGGATAAAAAATTAGTAAAAATGTTGGAGATGTGAGATGGAATTGGGGACTTATGAACATATGTGGTATAATTGTGATAAGGTTAAAAGTTTTGGCAACAATTGGAGAAAATGATATTTGAAATGATGGGGAAAGTAATAATATTGAGAGTGGAAACTATATTATTGTTGGTAATTAAGGAAATAGAATTAACAAAATATGAAAAAGAATTGATTAGAATTATGATTATAATAGGTAGAATTATAATAGCTAGATATTGGAAAGTAGATGTGATTTTTAGAATAGAAGAGTGGAATTCTGAAATGTGGAAATTAGCTTTAAATGATAAAATGACATGTGATATTAAAATTAGAAGTGGTGTGTATAAAGAAGATATTTTCTGGAAGACTTGGAAACCATTTGTGAACTATGCGCTTGGAACATTGGACGCTTCGGTACCTGTACCTCGAGAACGTGGATTTTGGCAATCATGAGGATATATCCGAAGACCCAAATCTTCCTTTTTTTTTTATGTATAGCACAAGGGTGGAAAATGTATTTTCTTTTTTGTTTGTAACGTTTAAAATTATAATAAAAAAATAATTTTTTTAAAAAAAAGTATAGCCTTTATTGTCATTGTACATCATGTATACAACAAAATTGGTTTTAACCTCACTGGTGCAATCCATGACAAAAAATACAAACAACATAAATTGTATAAAGAATAATCCCTAGGCAAGTAATTAGGGGGGAAAAAGAAAAAGAAAAACTAGTCATACATTTCAGCATGTGTGTGGAGTGATATAACTGGATAGGGGAGTTCTTTACCTTTATATCATTGAAAATTCAAACTAGGTAATATTTCCATTGGAGGAACTAAAATTTTATAAATATCTTTAAGCTTTCCTATTTCTTCTTCAAAGTTTGTTTTAAAAGTTTAAAGTTAGAAAAAAGCAGCAGATTTTTTTCTTGTCTTTTAGGGTGTTTGTGGAATCAATTGCCAGAGAAGAGTTGGTCTTCTGTGCACGGGATGGGTTCAAATGAAGGATTCATTAAGTAGAATTTGAGCCTGGTCACTTGTGCCTCAAGTAAGAACTTTGGGTTGATTTGTCCCGTTCTCCTTTTTTTCTTTAATATTCTTCCTTGCTTCATCAAAGTCCAATTTTTCTTTCTATAGAGTGTCACAGGGTCATTGCTTGCACTTTTCTGATTTAAATGAATACAACTATCCCTGTTGTATATTCAATAATAAGGACTGCCCAAGTATTAATTACTTTAATGTTGTTTTCACCATTTAGCTTTGATTTCAAAATTTTCCAACTCACTATATTTTCTTTGACTTGATTCTGTGATAAATCAGAAGACTCCAAAATTACCAAATATTTGTAATCTCTTTGTGCCACTTCTTACAAAATCTTCATTGTTAAGCATATTCTATCATCTTCAACAATCTTACTTGCCTTTATGGTTATGGTTGCATATATGTTAATACAATATTGTACTTCATATCTTTACTGAATCTGTAATGTTTTTTAAAATAAGGAATCTATTTCAGCCTTTGTTCTTCCAAGTAATTTTTTTTATTCAAAAAGTTTTACAAAAAAATTTTTCCCCCTTTCCCCCCAGCCCCCCTCCCTTCACTAATACCCTCCCCCCTGACTTCCCTGAACAAGCACAAGGTATAGTTAAAAATAAAACAAACATATGCTAAGAAAATTTTCCCCCAAAACTATTATACCAATTTTCCCCTCTAGCTCTGACTTCCTCCTAACATAACCAAAATCCTTCAGAAAATAAAAAATAAATAAAAAAATTAACAATTAACAGTAATAAAATATATAAATCAATAGAACAAATTAATCCTAAAGTATTTAAAACCATCTAAAGCATAAAAATCCAATCCAATTAAAAAAATATCTCTCTAATAGCTTCTATAACCATATAATTTCCCCCCCAGGTCTTTCTTACATAAGATCTTTTGAGAATATTCTATTTAAAATTCAGTGCAACACATTATAAAATTTCAATACAGAAAATTACAATATCTATTCAACTTTAATCCTTCCTCTTCAAAATCCAGTATAGATCCAAATATCTAGTCTTTTATGATAGATATAAAACATATAATCAACCCCTTTCTTCCAGATCTTCCTCACAAATTGTCTTTCCGGGACACTAATATTTTTGTCTGTTAATATTTCAAAAAAACCTTGTTTCAAGGATAATACTTTTGTCTCTTGCCATTTTTTTTGATGCATTAATCTCTGTCTTTCCTTCATTACTCCTTTTGAAAAGTCAGTCACAATATTTCCTAGTAATTCCTTATGTCCAAGAATCCACAAATTACTGCCGTATATTCCATCAGTCCAAAAAGAGAACAGAAGTTATTAAGATTGCGAAAAGAACGAGACAGGGATGTCCTTTATCACCACTATTGTTTGTTTTGACTCTGGAACCTTTATTAGATAAAATACGAGAATTAACAAAAATAGAGGGAATTAAAATTAGACAATATGAGTACAAAGTTAGAGCTTTTGTAGGCGATGTAGTGGTTACTTTAACAAATCCTATAAATTCAAGTAGATTTTTGTTGGAAGCAATTGATAAATATGGAAAGGTATCAGGATTTAAAATAAATCAGAATAAAACAAAAGTGATAATCAAAAATATGTCTATACAACAGAAACAAAAACTAGATGAAATAACAGGATTTGAGGTGGTAAAAAAGGTTAAATACTTAGGGGTTTATATTAGCTCATCGAATAAGAAACTTTATAAGAATAATTATGACTTGTTATGGCAAAAAGTTCAGAATGATATGAGTGTCTGGAAAAAATTGCAGTTGTCGTTATTGGGGAGGATTGCGGCTATTAAAATGAATGTGTTACCTAGATTTTTGTTTCTGTTCCAGATGATACCAATAATTAAGAAAGATAAAAATCTGGAGGATTGGCAGATTGGGATTAATAAATTTATATGGCAGGGTAAAAAGGCGAGGGTTAAAATGAAAATAATACAGGACTCACGGGAAAGAGGTGGCTTAAAAATGCCTAATTTTAAACTATATTATGAAGCAGTAGCCCTTTCAGTAATAAGTGACTGGTTTAATTTAACGGAGGAAAGAATTTTGAACATAGAAGGTTATGACTTGTTATATGGATGGCATGCGTATTTATTTTATGAAAAAAAGTGGATAGGGCTTTTAAGAATCATGTGTTGAGAAGTGCTCTTTTGCGGGTCTGGAAAAAAATATTCTTATAAATTAGACTACAAGATTCCTATATGGGTGAATCCCAGACATGCAATAGAGAATATAAATATAGAACAGAAACAGGAAATGATTACTTATAAAGAACTTTTGTATGCTGAAGGAGGTAGATTGCAATTAAAATCATTACAGGTATTAAATGAAGAAGGGAGGAATTATACTTGGTTTCAATATGGACAAATAAGTGCTAGATGGAAAGAGGATCAAAAAATTGGTATAATGCAAAGGGAGGAAAATTTAATAAAGCAAATTAGAAATCAGACCCAGGAGCATATAAAGAGATTGTATAATGTGTTGCTTGAAATAGATTCGGAAAAGGATTTGGTAAAGGACTGTATGATAAAATGGGCACAGAATATTCAGGAACCAATAATGTTGGAAACATGGGAGAAAATCTGGGTTAGAAATGTTAAGTTTACACAAGCACAGAATTTAAGGGAAAATTTTTATAAGATGTTTTATAGATGGCACTTAGATCCCAAAAAATTATCATGTATGTATCCTGATATCCAAGCGAAATGTTGGAGGTGTGATTGTGATGATGCTACATATTTTCATATTTGGTGGACTTGCAAGAAAATTAAGGCCTTTTGGATAAGAATTTGGTGGATTATTCAAAATGTACTGAAGAAGAAGATAAAGTTCCTGCCGCAATTTTTTCTTTTGGGAATTATAACGGATTGTACAGGGATTGAGACTAAATTGATTCTGAATTTAATAACAGCAGCAAGACTGTTGATTGGACAATACTGGAAGAAAGAAGAGGTACCTACAATAGAAGAATGGATATTGAAAGTTGGCTGAGATGGCTAAAATCTCAGCTTTTTTAAAAGACAATACGCAGGAAAGATATTTAATTGAATGGAAAAATGGATTGATTATTTACAAAATAGATATCAGATTAAGAAATATCAGACTGCCTTTGAATAATTAGGAAGTATTATTTTATGTAATGGGGAGGGGGTTGGGAGATGAAAAGATTTGGATGAGGTTAATTGGATTAGAAGGGAAAAATTTTACTCTATGTTTGGTTTATGTATAACAATACCTTGTGATTGACCCAAGAAGCCAGGGGAGGAGGGGAAGGGGTTTTCTGGGAGGGAGGGGGAAAAATGGGGGGGAATGTTTTTGTTTTTTTAAAAACTTTTTCAATAACAAAAAGAGAACTCTTGAAAACATTAACCCTGTGAGTTTTTTCTGTTCGGGAGACAGCCTCCTGTAGCACAAATTCAGGCATTTCATCCAAACTATTTAAAGAAAACTTCTTTACATCAACTTGTTTATTCACAATCATATCTTCATATTTATCCACTTTTGTTTGTATCTCCTCCATTCCATTTTCCAAGTGATTGCACTGGTTAATTTCCTCCAAGCTCTCATCCAAAACGTCCCCATTTTTTATCAATTCATATTTTTGAATAATTAAATACATACTTTCTGTGTAATCCTGTATAAAGTCACGAATCCATTCTTCTGAAAGAACCTTCATGACAAAGTTCCTGCTGAGAATCCCCTTGTAAAATACTTAAACAATGTAATATAATCCAACAATCCACAGTCCAACACAATAAGATAAAATCTCCATTCAGTTTCGATTCCGCAGCAAGGCTCCCTTTGATGTATCGCTCTGCTTTCAGTTGCTCTCAAACGCCATTTTAAACAATTAAAAGAAGGGGGAAAAATATCTCTTTTTAGGTGGAAGTCAGGAAATCAAAAATACTTGCAAACCAATAATTGTTCACTCATGCTTCTTCCGTCTGCTTTTAGAAATCCACAAAAAGAAATCAGTTGTTAGCAGAAGTGGACACCTTCCTCTTTTCCTGCTTTTGCAGGAGCGCAGTGAATACTGGAGATTAAGAGAGGATTCAAAGGGATTCGACCTTTCGGGACTTTGCATAACAAAAACAAAGCCCCTAGGGGAATCTACCACTATCCCCCCCCTTGCTCTTTCTCTCTCTTTCAACCAGAGAGGGAAATTGAAGCCGGGAACAGCTGTTCGTTGCTGTTTTCACCGGCTTTTACCATATTCAGTGCGGAGTGCCATAAATTAGCACCCAGCGAGAAAGGTGGTGCCACCCGGAAGTCCTTCCAAGTAATTTTAAATCATCCATATTGAGTAAATGTGAAAATTTTACTCCGTTTTGGCAAATGTATATCCACAGTTTTGTCTTGTTCAAACTTGAGAGTGTAAACAATAATGGTGATAATGAGTCATCTTGGAAAATTCCATATTTAATTTTGACTTCTAACGCATTAGCCATCAGCTTCATTCACCAAAACTTCATTGGAGTATTCATAAACCAGCCTGCCTTCCATTGAGGACCTATGTCAGGTCCCAGATATTTCTACAGGGACACTGGCATTTTGATGGGAGGAAGGGGGAGGAATGGAGTGATCTGTATATGAAGTTTCTGTTTCCTGCACTAATGTGCTAATCTCTATATGAAGTTTCTGTTTCTGTTTCTTGCATTACATTGTTAATCTCTATATGAAGTTTCTGTTTCCCTGCAATGATATAGTGTGGGAGGGGTTTGGTTAGCATTGCTTTAAGTAGCTGGTTTTAAGTGAGAAGCTTCAGTTCTTGCCTAGATCTCTTGTTATCACAAACCTTTCAATAAAAGCTCCTTTTGGAACAATTGTAGTTTCAAGAGTCCTGCTTTTTTGGGAAGATTGGAGAGGCAAGACCTTACAACAGTGGTTCCCAACCAGTGTGCCGCGGCACTAAGGGGTGCCGTGAGATCTTTTGAGGGTGCCGGGAACTTTTGAGCTACGGAGATTTTAAATATCTATTTCCTTATAAGGGTGCCGGGAACTTTTGAAAGGCTTTCCAAGGGTGCCTCAAACAAGAAAAGGTTGTGCCTCAAACAAGAAAAGGTTGGGAACCACTGCCTTACAACCTGTATACTGCACAACCAGAAAGAAGACTGAAAAAATATCTTACATACCCCTCACTTCCTGGACATAAACTGTTTCAACACCTCCCCTCAGGACGCTTCTATAGGGCATTCCATGCCAAAATAACAGGTTTGTTTGTGTGTACACTGAGACCTCATGCACCAGAGACAAATCCCAAGTATGTTCAATCACACTTGGCCAATAAAGAATTCTACTCCACTCCACTCCTTAAAACCAATTTGTCAATCAAACTCATCCTTCATTCCTTTCAAACTTTTGCAACACCCTTTTTATTCTACAGGAAATAAATCGTTTCTTTTCAAATAACTAGATTTGATTTGTAATTATGCCTGTAAGAGAATTTGTTATTGCAAACAGTTATGTGTCTATTGTATCTATACTCATTTCCCTTCTCTCTTTTTCTTAGAAATGGGAATGTTCTTCCAGTTGCTAGCCAGTTTCCATTTTCTACAGCTTTCAAAATTATATTCATCAGTATGCCAACATCAAATGTGGATTTGTCAGTGATTTTAGCCAGAATCCATGGAGCTCATCTGGTTCAGGACCACTCCGGTTTTTTACCTTCTCTGATTGCTTTCATACTGTTTCCTCAACCATCCTAATCTCTTCCATGCTGAGTACTTTCAGCTTGGTTGATCCATTTTGCATTCCCAGTGTGATTCCTGTTGTTTTCCCACAAATCTTTCCAATGTTTAGAGTCTCTAAAGCTTTATCAAGCTTTCCATTATTTGTGGTTGGTCCTTTCTCATTTTCGATGGATTTGTAGAATTGATGCTAATTTGGTCTAAACTGAAAATTCTGCTGAAATTGAATTATTTGATTGTCATATCACTTGATTTTCCTTGTAATAGCCATGACTCTATTATTATGATTCACAGTTACTACAGTAATAAAAAAATAACTATGACCAGTCCTCGCATTTATGACCTTCAGGTCTGAAAGCAAAGGAAAGCTGAAGCTTTCCATAAGCATAGTTCATAAGCATAGTGGTGGGTCTTATTTAGCTATCAACAATAACTGAGTTGCTGGTCCCAATTGTGATAACTAACTTAAGGACTATTGCTAGTTATTTTCTACTATGTTTTTGAAACATAAGAGATTGGCAGTGAAGCCTCTTTAATAGAATGATCTAAATCATTTGGCAGAATTAAAGTGTTGCTTTAAATCATAACTTAGTATAAAATCTGAATTTTAAAAAACACGGTTTGTAGCAGCTTCACAGTAGGTGGAGTTACTGGGCATAGATGCAAACATCCAGGATCTTGGATGCTGCATAACATCTATCCTTGTTCCATGATCTTGACAGTTTTCTTGCTGAATTGTCAGTATTTCCATTTGTATATATGTATGTCTGTGCTCATACTGACTTTGTTTGTGGTCAATCTTGCACTTCAATATAAGTCTCAACCAGCAGTTGGAACTGACACTGTTTATGTATAGAATTTATTTAGGATCGCTTTGGCTGTTGAGGATGATATGAAGTAAGTTTGGAAAAATATTCATGTGACTTTCAGAGTAGCTGTATAATTCCCTAGGTTTTTCTACAAATATTTTTATAGGAATCTACTTTGTGATAGTTACAAATTGGAATGCATTTTTGTATTTATCAGATTTGATTTAACTTAAATATTTTAAAATTTTGCTAAAGAAGACATTTATTTGGATTTTTTTTCCTTCTGTTCGATTGTGTCTGATTCTTGAAGACTGCTTGGAAATGTCCCTGCAGTTTCCTTGTTAAATTTTTCAGGAAGGAGGCAAATAACCATTGCCTTCTTCCTAGGGCTGAGAAGAAATGACTGGCCCAAGGTCACTCAGCTGGCTTCAAGGCCTGTCCCGAGGGAGGACTAGAACTCATGATCTTCCAGTTCCAGCTTTAACCAGTACACCAAACAGGAAGGGTAAATTGCCTCTGTCCTTAATTATGGAGTAGTATGTTGTGAAAAGCAGGCTTTTGGAGCCCAGATTTAGGGTCATTTTAAAAAAAATAATGAAAAGTATACCAAGAGTTTGCCTGCCTTCTTTCCATTTTCCAATCTCTAACATGAATTTTGCATAGTTGAAATAAAATCTAATACTGAAGATCACAGGCGGCAATGTGGCTGTCAGGTTCCAAGTAATGCATTCATCACAAATTGAACTCCGAGGTATTCCGTTTTCTCAAAGATACACTATCTTGGCACTAACTGGTGAAAAGCCAGTACTGAAGTTCTCGGGCTTTTCACCCCAATACAAGTTTCCATTTCTCAAGTTCTCAAGTTTTCAAAACAAACATTGTTCAACCAAGATGGGAGCCGGTTGCTTGGCGACTTCTCTTCCAGTCAGCCAGCCGTTGGAATGTGTTTGACTCATTGGCTAGCTATGATGTTTTCGCTGAAGGTTCTATCTTTCTTCAGCTCCAAACTCTGTCAAACTGAATTCATGTCAGAATACCCAAGGATACAAACAATCACATACCCCAATCAAATTCAGGCTTGACAGGCTGCCCCCTCCCCTCAACAGAAGGAACACTCCTGCAAGAAAGAGATAAAGCACAGTTGGGTTAGTCAGTGCTACTAGCCCCCTCTCCCTCCACCAGGAGGCCCCTTGGAATTTTGAGGGTACTTGTCATAAAACTGCATTACCAATCTATCTGCGCTTATTTTCCACCTCTTCACCCAGGTGGCCCCAGAAAGTGTCAGAGTTTGTTGCAGCACACACAAGCAGATTATTAAGCAGGATTCATTAACTTCTCTATATATAATGTAACACATGAGGCATACAATACCCTTGTACATTTTTCCACGTTATAGAGAAGAGAAATAGCAAGTACAAACACAGCACAAAATGGAAGCGCAAAATGAAGGAGAGAGAAGCTAGTGCCCTCAAGCTTATATAAAGAACAATAAAGCCACACCCAGGCTCCAAACTGTCTCTTATGGTCCCATACACAAGATACTATAAGATACTGAATACTATATTTCAGTTACCAAACAGCCCTCATTGGCTGACCCTGTTGCTATGCCCTATTCCAGTCTATGAACATACTCTGACAGAAATTACCCCTTCCAATACACCAAGTATTCCAACTTTCCCCTTTGCACTCTTGAATCTAAGATTATCTCGTAGTGAGTTTAACCCTCAATCACCATGGGCTTAGGGGGTGCTTGACCCACTGGTCGGACTTGTGAACTCACTGCTGGTTTCAACAGGCTGCAGTGGAATACCGATGTACCTTCCCCAGCAACTGGGAACTTGAAGTCGTACCGTGACTGGGTTTATCACTTTCACTATAGGGAATGGTCCTAGGAACTTTGGACCAAGCTTCTTTGAGGCTAGTTTTAATCTCAGATACTTTGTAGACAAGTAAACCCTATCCCTCACTTTAAACTCCAGTTGGGGATACCGGTGCTTGTCAGCCTGTTTTTTATATGCCTTCACTGCCTCGCTTAAGGCCGATTTCCTATTTTCCCATGCTTTCTTCAGCGACTCCATCCATTCAGTTAGTGATATGGAGGAAGGTGGTTCCCTAGGGAGCTCTGGCACGGGGACAAATTCTACTCCACTGGTCATTTGGAAGAGGGTCAGGCCAGTGCTTCTGTGCACCAAATTGTTGTATGCCACTTCAGAAAACGGCAGCAACTCTGCCCATTCTGATTGCTGATAGTTGACATAACATCTTAAGTATTGCTCCATCATGGCGTTGGTCTGTTCTGCAGTCCCGTTAGTGCTTGGATGAAATGCCGAATTAAGCCCTTGTGAGGTCCCATTGGCCCTCATGAACTCTCTCCAGAATTTAGCGGTGCATTGGACCCCCTGATCGGAAATGATTCTGCGGAGGACTCCATGCAACCTATAAATATGCTTGATGAATAGGTTAGTCTGGGAAACCTTGACCTCCGATCGTTCAGCTTGGGGGCTAAAGACGCAGCATAGCCTTCTCCAATTCGAAGAGACATTTGTTTGGCAGGCTGAGGCAAAGAGGCAGTCCCGGAATCAGCAAAATCCGGGGGCTGGGCAGGGGACAGAATGTATCTGCCCTCAGTGTGGAAGGGATTGCCACTCTCGAATTGGCCTTTTTAGTCACACTAGATGCTGTTTTAGGATCTCTCTCCAGAGCACAATATTATAGTCTTTTGAGACTGAAGGATGCCAATGAAATGAGGTTAGCCAACTTCCACACTGACGGGAGTCCTGGGCAAGCTACGAAATGGGCCTGTTTGGAAAACAAGTCTACAATGGTTCAAATGACTGTAGTTCCCCCACTGTCAGGGAGTTTGACAATGAAATCCATAGCTACTTCTTCCCAGGGTCAAGATGGATCTGCCATTTGCTGGAGTAATCCAGGGTGGTGGTGGTACTGGTGGTCTCCCTGGCCTCGTCTTCATCGCCGCACAAGTGGCACAGCTTTTTACATAGTCCTCAATGTCTCTTTTGCCACCAGAATTGTTGCCTGGCCATGTGCAGGGTCTTCAGGTAGCCGAAATGCCTTGCTTGTTTGGAGTCGTGACTGTTGAAGGACCTGGAGTCGCAAGCTGTTGGGCACATACAATTTAGAGCCCTTCCATCCTAGTCTATCCTTAAGGGTTAGTATTCCTGGGTTGTCCTTCTGCCATGGGTCACCCAGCAGTTAGTCTTTCAGCTTTTGGGTAATCACACACACCCCGGCCGTGTCTGTCCTTTGGGTGGCCTGGCCCCGGGTCAACACTTGCGATGCCGATTGAGGAGGGGGTATCATTGCATGAGCACCTCTTCCCGCTTACTGTGGTATTGTGGCTTATGCGACAGAACATCGCTGTCAGGCTGCCTCTGATTATAACTAGGAAAGAATACACCTTGACTTCATTTGCAAATAAAGAAAAGTACTTTTACTAATTACATCTGGATAGCAGCAGGGTTTAAGTTGAATCTGAGACAGAATATGGCTGACAATCTGTATCACCCTATTCCTCCCTCCTCTTTCCCAAAAGGTCATCAGGTCTGGTCCAATGCCAGCTCCTTCCCGGGGTCCCGTGGTAATCTTCTTCCGCAGGTCTCTGGTTGTCAATCAAATCAGGAATGCAATGTCCGTTAGCGTTCGCGCCCAAACATTCCTGTGAATTGAAAACATTAATCTCTCCTCCCACCTTAATTATGTCAGACCGACACTCTTAAAGGCCCCTCTCTTCTTAACTTGAATCCAATAGCTATTTACATTAGAAATACAATCCCATTCTATCTAACAACTGAAATACAATCCCCTTCTATCTAACAACTCGTACAAAGAGATACGAAGTTTGGAGTGGAGGCTGACAATCGCCTAGAAGGTTCTTCCCCCCTGGGATGTACTTCACTTCAAATTGAATTGCTTGAAGTATTGTGCCCACCTGATGCCAGTGGTTGCAGTGGGTATGGGACGGGGCCGAATGGACGGAGGGCCAACCACCATCCGGATTGCAGCTCCCTCCGAGTTCCACTGGTCCTGCTGGTTGGGGCGGTGGGCGATCGGGAGAGTGGTCTATTTTTCGGTGCCTCGCCAGGCTTAGCTGGGGCCATTGGCCATCGTGGCTCACCCCACTAAAGCCTTTTGGGCGGGTCCTCTGGTCCCAGTCATGGTTACTGTGGGGAAGTCATAAGGCCTCGACTCACCCAGAGGTGAAGGGTCCCACTCTCTCTTGCTGGCAACGGTCGTCGGTTCCTTTGGCAATGCCTTCATCTGGGGCCGAACTCCGAGATAAGCTGTGGGCCAAGCGTCTTATTCCTCCTGGTCTGGGCTCTTCCTGGTCAGTGCCTGGATGCTGGGCATTGGCAGCTTGGTTTTTGGCCAAGCATTCTCTGCCGCTGCTTCAGTTGGCTGCCAGGAGCTCTCAGGGGCCTGCCACTTGCTCAGGCAGCCCTGCCATCTCCACCTGATTTTCTTTCTTGCTCTTCCATTCCTCCGTCTTCCCTGAGTCTTCTGACTCCCTGGGGTGCCCAAGGAGCAGCTAGGGCTCAGGATTCTGGAATGTAGCTCCTGTTGGAACAAAGTTTTTTAAGATTACTGGCTTAATGTCAGCTTCCAAGTAATGCATCCATCACAAATTGAACTCGGAAGCATTAGATATACTATCTATTAACTGATGAAAAGCCAGTACTGAAGTTCCTGGGCTTTTCACCCCAATATAAGTTTCAGTTTCCAAAACAAACTGTCACATTGTCCAATCAAGATGGGAGCTCATTGCTTGGCGACTTCCCTCCTCCTCCTCCTCCTCCGGTCAGCAATGTATTTGACTCATTGGCTAGCTAAGATGTTTTGGCTGAAGGCTCTATCCTTCAGCTCCAAACTGTGTCAAACTGAATTCATGTCAGAATATCCAAGGATACAAACAATCCCACACCCCAATCAAATTCAAGCTTGACAATGCCAGGATAAGATGGAAGTACATTTCTGCATTCATTTTGTGGTTAAAACTCAACCATGCCTCTCCTGGCCTTTGGGACAGCTCCATACTGGGTCTACTTCTTAGGTAAGCCAACCACTTAATAGAGCCTTAGAAACTCCTCAGGGCACACACTGTGGATCCTTAAATGTGGAATTAATTGCTCTAGAAAATGCTACAGAGGATTCTGAACCATCAGGAAAACATTCACAAAATTTCAAACTATAGTTTCTTGCAGTAGAAATGAAATTTGTAAAAACAGGTTTTCTCACTAAAATATTAGTGCTTAGTTAACTCTTCATATGTCTCTAAACTTAATAGACTATTAACTTTCAGCTTCAAAAGCTCAAGTAGTTCGTACAGTTGAGACTAGCAAATCTCTGAATGGCATGAGTAAAAGTAAAAAAGTCTAAAACAGAAACAGATCACAAAAACAGAAACCAACTGCCATCTCATCCTATTATACTAACAGAAAAGGATCATCCAGTTGAAGAAGAAGAAGCCCAAGCAGGTGCTAAAAGTGCTCTTTCTGTAGGGAAGCTGATTTATTTAGTAATTAATGGCTTCATCTGTATCTAATGTGTTCTTTATTTTGTGTTTTATATTTCAGCGATAGACGCCTGCTGCAGCCAGCCCAGGTGTGTGATATTTTCAAAGGTATAATACTTGTAATTTGCTACTTCATGATGCACTATGTTGACTATTCCATGATGTACCACCTGATAAGAGGACAGTCTGTAATTAAACTCTACATCATCTATAACATGCTTGAGGTAAGTAATAAATACCACCCAGTCTTCCTTAACATATCAAAGCTTTGTTATAATTCTTTTTTCACTGTGTTAGGAATATAGGTAGTCCTCACTTTACAATGGTAATTGGGATCAGGAATTCCATTGTTAAGCAGTGTAGTCTCATGTAACTATACTTACTCATGATAGCATTTCTGGCAGTCCTATTTGCCAACAATAGGCAAATTGCACATGGTAGCAGCATTCTCCAGTCATGAGATTACCATTTACAACCCTGCTGGCTTCCCCAGTAACTTTGTGGGAAACAATAATGTGACTGCAGAATGCTACGACCATCATAATTGCAAACCAATTGCCAAGCACCAAATCATGATCACTCAGCAATCACTGGACTGATGACAATTTCAAGGATTAGCCATAAGTCTCCTTGTTCAGTGCCATTGTAACTTCACAGCTATTTGCACTCGGGTGACCCTGGGGACACAAATAAACTTCCAAGTGGCCTCAATGACTCTCTAAAAAGAATGCAAATGACCAGCTGTCTGCAACGAGTATAAATCCTTCCATTCTCCACAAAATGGTGGGGTGGGGGAAACACACACAAAACAAACAAACAAGATAGTCCAGTTGCCTCCTGAAAAAGCACCTTTGGGATTTAGAGGGTTATCAATGCATAGCTGTTGTAAAATAGATGATTCTGACAATGACACAATTCAAGGTCAAATGGAAAGTTGAACTCATTCTTGCTTTTTATTCAAATTATGTTCAAAAACAAATTCTTTGGGGAACAAATGAATTCTGTCTTCAGCTTGAGGCCAATAATTATTACTCTTATTTCATTTAGGAAAAATACATCTTCTGTTTTTTGCCCTTTTAAGAAATTATGCAGAGATTCAAAGTTTAAAAGAGGCTTCAACATGCATGAGAGTGCCAGAATAGTACTTCTCAACAACTCTGTAAGCTAGATGCTTGTTTGACCACAGTTCTGCAGAGTTGCAGATAAAGGAAAAAGACAACAGTTAGCATGGTGTAGTGGTTAAGGACTGTTTCTCAACTTTTGTCATCTTGAAAATATGTGGACTTCAAGTCCCACAATTCCTCAGCCAACCTTTAGCTTTGTTGCTCCACTCTTGATTATACTGATGGACTTGAATATTTCATAGACACACATATATCTTTGCTCCAGTATTCAGTTTCAGCAGATGTGTCTAACCAATGAGGCCAGTATTTCCACATGGATTTAAGTTTCTGTTTCTGTTAAGGCTGCCCAGTTAATTACAGGCTTATTCTACTACTGATATTCCTCTGATCCACAGCTACACAGGCCTCTTCAATATTTTCTGTGTTGCATGTTGAATAGATCTAATTGGGGCTACCTATGACCAGTGTCGAAGAATATGTCCATATGTTTTGAACATCATGCTATGACCAATAAATAGCAGAGCTCCTGAGCAAAGGTAGTTTTAATGTCTCTAAGTAGAAAGCTAGAAAGAAATTAATGCATAATTATATCCAGAGTAACATAGCAGAAAAGATACAAGAGAGCTTTCTCCTAAAGTTACATAGAGAGAACAATTACTGTAACCAAGACATAAGGAAGTTGAAATCAATTGTGAAAGTGATTGTGCAAGCTTAATGACAGAACTAGGCCAGAAAGACAATCAAGGATGAAAAACTGGGCTTCCCTAAGCAGTGGAAACTTTACCAACTTTACCAAGATACTAGGTACAAACTTTGTGCTGTTTTTGTTCTGAACGATCTTAAATGATTAAAATTATTTTAACTGCTGATATGTAAAAAATGCAATAGGTAACGTAATAATTCAAAAGTCTGAACCTAGAAGTTCATGCATAGGCTGTTGTTGTATCTTAATCTTTAATGGATTTGCATTATGGCCCTGAAGTCAAGTAACTTTTTCTTAAGAGAAAAGCAAGCTGCAAAATTAAAATAACCTTTTGATGCCCATTTACATCTCTTTAGGTAGCTGATCGTTTATTTTCATCTTTTGGACAAGATATCTTGGATGCTCTCTATTGGACTGCAACAGAACCAAAAGAAAGGAAAAGGGCACACATAGGGGTTATTCCCCATTTCTTCATGGCAGTGCTCTATGTCTGTATCCTTTTGTGTTATTTCAGGGTGTGTGTATGTAGCTTCAAAAATCTATAAAATCTTGGCTTTTGTGTAAATAAGGCAACAAATCCTGATAGGAAACAAAGGAGCTCTTATAAAACAGTAAATTGAAAAATCTTGGTTTGCAAGAAAAAAATGGAACCGCAGCCTATTTTCTCTGGACTGATTCTTTCCTAGGATTTGCACTTTTATGAGGCAATTTCTTTATTCCACTGTACAAACAATCTAGGCATCATTGGTTCTCCTTCCCTTGGTCCTATGTGGTAGCTGTATGACCTTAAGAGAAACAGCAATAGTCAATACAAATAGAATAGTTGTTCTGAAACTTTACAAAGGCAGGTTCTGTGTAAACAGAAGTTTAAAAGCTATTTTAATGGGTTCTGTGAATTGTTCTTACAAAATAAAAATGAAGAATCTTGAAAACTTACTACTGTATTTTTTGGAGTATAAGACACACCTTTTCTCCCAAAAAACGAGGGTGAAAATCTGGGTGTGTTATATATTCCGAATGTAGCCCCGCCCAGCTTCTCAAACTGAAGTTTCAGAGACTGAAAAAAAGCATCAGAAAAGGAGCTTCAGAAAAAAGCCCCAAACGCAGCTTCAGAAAAAAAGTCCCAAATAGAGCTTCAGAAAAGAAGCTCCCAAACAGAGCTTCAGGGGCTTTTTTTCTGAAGCTCTGTTTCAGAGCTTCAGATGCTTTCAGAGGCAGAAAAAAGTTTTCTGAAACTGAAAAAAAAAAAGGCAAAAAAAAAAAAGCAAGGCACAGAGCTCACAACCAAGGAACCTGCTGCTAAAATTTACCTCTGAAAACATTGATTTTGGGTATTCCGGGAGGCCAATCCATCTGCCAATCAGCTTTCTTCTTATTTTTCTTCCAAAAACTAAGGTGCGTCTTATACTCCGAAAAATACAGTAATTATTTTTTCCATCAAAATACCCCAGGTAATTGAGGGAACTACATCCTACAACATCTTGAGTCTCCAAAGACCTATGCAAGGGTCCTTTTTGTAGACTTTAGTTCAGCATTCAATACCATCATTCCAGACATTCTTCTAACTAAGCTAAACCAGCTACAGGTACCGGAACAGACTTGTAAGTGGATCACAAGCTTCCTAACAAACAGGAAGCAGCAGGTGAAGCTAAGCAAGATCACCTCAAATACCTGTACAATTAGCACAGGGGCCCCCCAAGGCTGTGTGCTCTCCCCACTTCTCTTCTCTCTGTATACCAATGACTGCATCTCCAATGATCCATCTGTTAAGCTACTGAAGTTTGCAGATGACACAACAGTGATTGGTCTCATTCGAGACAATGACGAATCCACATATAGACGAGAGGTCGAACGACTAGCCTTGTGGTGCAACCAAAACAATCTGGAACTGAACACACTCAAAACCGTAGAAATGGTGGTAGATTTTAGGAAAAACCCTTCCATACTTCCACCTCTCACAATACTTGACAACACAGTATCAACAGTAGAAACCTTCAAATTTCTGGGTTCTATCATATCGCAAGATCTCAAATGGACAGCTAACATCAAAACATCATTAAAAATGGACAACAAAGAATGTTCTTTCTGCGCCAACTCAGTAAGCTCAAACTGCCCAAGGAGCTGCTGATCCAGTTCTACAGAGGAATTATTGTGTCTGTCATTTGCACCTCTATAACTGTCTGGTTCGGTTCTGCAACCCAACAAGAAAACACAGACTTCAGAGGATAATTAGAACTGCAGAAAAATAATTGCTACCAACTTGCCTTCCATTGAGGACCTGTATACTGCACGAATCAAGAAGAGAGCCGTGGAAATATTTGCAGATCCCTCGCATCCTGGACATAAACTGTTTCAACTCCTACCCTCAAAACGACGCTATAGAGCACTGCACACCAGAACAACTAGACACAAGAACAGTTTTTTCCCAAAGGCCATCACTCTGCTAAACAAATAATTCCCTCAACACTGTCAGACTATTTACTGAATCTGCACTACTATTAATCGTTTCATAGTTCCCACCACCAATCTCTTTCCACTTATGACTGTATGACTATAACTTGTTGCTGGCAATCCTTATGATTTATATTGATATATTGATCATCAATTGTGTTGTAAATGTTGTACCTTGATGAACGTATCTTTTCTTTTATGTACACTGAGAGCATATGCACCAAGACAAATTCCTTGTGTGTCCAATCACACTTGGCCAATAAAATTCTATTCTATTCTATTCTATTCTATTGAATTAGTTGACTGGATTTGTGGACTATGAAAGAGATTAAAGCTTTCCCTGAAGACACACAAGGGGTCCTCTGTGTTGGAAAACATGCATAGGCAGGAAAAAAAACGAGGTGGATGGCCCTGTAAAGGGCTAACTGTCCAACTTGGGGGGTTCCCGTCTCATTATTGTCTGAGACACATGTTAGCAGTGATTAAAAGTGGGATTTTTTTTTTCATAATCCAACTTGCTCACTGGCTGTGGCTAAATCTGTAGGTTGCTAATCCTAATTCAAATTACTTCATTTAACTTAGTTTCAAAAGGCCTTTACATATTATTTAAATCTCTCCTTCTGTCCATCCATAAATAGCATACTTTACATTCTTGGATGATAAACAATTTTGGCATGTATTAGAAACATTCTCCTGTACGCTGCTAAGAGAGTCCAAAGCAATGGGTTGTTAACTTCATCTGATTGGCCTGAGACTGAGTTGAATTTGTTTAAACTTACGGGACCGCCTGCTGCTACCGAATACCTCTCACCGACCCGTGCGCTCTCACAGAGAGGGACTCCTCAGGGTGCCGTCGGTGCGACAGTGTCGTCTGGCGACGCCCAGGGGAAGGGCCTTCTCTGTGGGGGCTCCCGCCCTCTGGAACGAACTCCCCCCAGGGAGTTAAAACTCACTTATTCATCTGCGCTGGACTGGGTTAGTCTTTTAAGTTTATGGGTTTTTAATGGGTTTTATTTTCTAAATTTTAATTCTGGCCAATTTAATAAGTTTTTTAATAGTATTTTAATTGTATTTATAGTGTATTATGTATTTTTACTTGGCTGTGAACCGCCCTGAGTCCTTCGGGAGAAGGGCGGTATACAAATTTAAATAATAAATAAAATAAATAAATAAAAAACACACCTCCTCTTCCTGTTTAGCTCCAGTTTATTAACTCAGTCGGCCATAGAGAGACTACCTCCTTTAGCTCCATTGCTTTTGACTCTTTTACCAGCACTCAGGACCTCAATAAATTAGGAAAAAAAATTTTTTTTTAAAAAGAGTTTTAAAGTGCCCAATTAATTTCTCTTGATTGCTGGGAGCCAGAGCGGCAGGGAAAGAGGCTTGCGCTTTGCGCGCAGCCCAGCGCCGCTCAGCTGAGCCGCCCGAAGTCCGGCGGCCATTTTTTCTTCAATCCAAGACCCTCAAGCCTCGTGGGATCGCCGGATTGAGGAACGGACATCGCTGGACCTCATCAAACTGTAAGTTGAGCCCAGCGGAGCGCAGGAGAAGCCGTGGTGTCGGCTTCGCGCCTGCAGGGGTGGAGAAAGATCCGTGGTGTCGGATGCTAGTTCCCCCTGCCAACGCTGCAGTAAAAAGGGCGTTATAAGAACAGTAGTGCCTGCTTCGCGCCATTTGGGGACCCCCCCCCCAAAAAAAGCAACCCCCCTATGCAGCCTTTGAATGCCTTGATTCCGGCTGTGGTGTCAGCTTGGTACTAACTGGCCCTCATTATTTGATCTTATTCCAGGATTCTCAGATCAGGGCCACTATATTATTTGGGCATATATTCCAAGGCCTCTGATAACCACTAGGCCTCATTTCCAAGATGGCGGATTGCAGCAGATCTCCTTCCCGGGCTTCTGCCTCGCCCTCCCAGGGACACCTTACTAACGTGGCTCCTCCCTCTCACAAGAGCAGATCCAAATCAAGGGCCTCTGCCACCAAATCCAAGTCTTCTACTTCTCTCCAAGCCTCTGCTGCTGCAGAGAGAGATGCCTCCAGAAGACAACGGGCCTTGGATAGGCAATTTGATAAAGCAAAACAAAAATTAGCAGAGGAAGGCAGGGAAACTTCTGTTCCACTAACTGAAGATTCTCCTCTATTAAATCAGCCTGGATGGTCTCCCACTATCCCTAGTGGTTCAGGAGAAACCCAGGAAACAATTTGTACAGTTTTTGGAGATTCTTCTAGAGCCATGCCTGAGCCCCCACAGCAGGCACCTTCTGCCACCTTCACTCCCACAGCAGCGGGAGTCTCACATAGAGAAGACAGTAATCCTGCCATTTCTCAGGATATACGTCATCTTATTATGCAAACCATTTCTCAAGGCATTGACAATGCTTTCACTCAGAGAGGTTTCCCAGCTCCATCTCCTTCGGGCAGCTCTGACCAAAGACACCATTCTGAGAGCCACCCACCCAGACTATGCACGCTGCGCACACGCTCTCCAACCCCTTCACACCATAGTGAGGACTCCTTTTTGGGGGAGGAAGACATAGCAGAGTATAATCTGTCTGAGGACGAAGAGTCTGCCCCAGACAAGCCTGTTCCCACCGGCCTTTTTCGCCATGAGCTGTTCTACACATTGTTACACAAGGCGAAAGTTACGGCCAACATGGGGGTTGCCTTGCACCAATCTGAGGGAGCTTCAGATCCGTCAGACCCCAACAAATTCCTCTTTACTGAACCAGTCTCAGAGCACAGGGTAATCCCTTCACCCAAGCTCTTCTTGGACACCATCCAACGTCAATGGGGTCACCCAGGTGCCATTCCTAATCCCAGTGGCTCAGACAAAAAGATGTACATGACGGATCAAGATCTGGAGGACCTCCTCAAGGTTCCTACCGTAGACACCCCAATTGCCACTTTAGCTTCTTCCTCCAACATTATACCTTCAGATGCTGCAGACGGTCTCCGAACGGAGGACCGCAGAGCGGAACTCTCCACCCGCAAAACCCATCAAGCGGCTGCCTGGGCTATCAGATCTGCCACAGCAGCCTCATTCTTTGCCAGAACCTCTTTGATATGGCTCAGACAAATGCAGGAGAGGATTCCTCAGGATGACTCCAGATTACATCAGGACATAAACAAATTGATAGCGGCTGCTGAATACACTGCGGATGCCACCCTTAACTCTGCAAAATTTGCATCCCGAGCCCTTGCCTCCAGCATCACCTCCAGGAGGCTGTTATGGCTCAGACAATGGCAAGCCGACATGAAGACCAAATGGCGGTTAGCGGCTGCCCCATTTAAGGGTGGATCTCTCTTTGGTGAAGCACTAGATCCTATTTTAGTTGAGGGAAAGGACAAACGTAAGATCCTTCCCTACGTCTCCAGACGTTCGGATAGACGTCCTTCTCTACCTTACCGCAGACAGCCTTTTCGCCATGAGCTGTTCTACACATTGTTACACAAGGCGAAAGTTACGGCCAACATGGGGGTTGCCTTGCACCAATCTGAGGGAGCTTCAGATCCGTCAGACCCCAACAAATTCCTCTTTACTGAACCAGTCTCAGAGCACAGGGTAATCCCTTCACCCAAGCTCTTCTTGGACACCATCCAACGTCAATGGGGTCACCCAGGTGCCATTCCTAATCCCAGTGGCTCAGACAAAAAGATGTACATGACGGATCAAGATCTGGAGGACCTCCTCAAGGTTCCTACCGTAGACACCCCAATTGCCACTTTAGCTTCTTCCTCCAACATTATACCTTCAGATGCTGCAGACGGTCTCCGAACGGAGGACCGCAGAGCGGAACTCTCCACCCGCAAAACCCATCAAGCGGCTGCCTGGGCTATCAGATCTGCCACAGCAGCCTCATTCTTTGCCAGAACCTCTTTGATATGGCTCAGACAAATGCAGGAGAGGATTCCTCAGGATGACTCCAGATTACATCAGGACATAAACAAATTGATAGCGGCTGCTGAATACACTGCGGATGCCACCCTTAACTCTGCAAAATTTGCATCCCGAGCCCTTGCCTCCAGCATCACCTCCAGGAGGCTGTTATGGCTCAGACTATGGCAAGCCGACATGAAGACCAAATGGTGGTTAGCGGCTGCCCCATTTAAGGGTGGATCTCTCTTTAGTGAAGCACTAGATCCTATTTTAGTTGAGGGAAAGGACAAACGTAAGATCCTTCCCTACGTCTCCAGACGTTCGGATAGACGTCCTTCTCTACCTTACCGCAGACAGCCTTTTCGCGCCCAGGATCCCGGGTTTCAATCCCCGGCCTATCAACGCTCCTTCCAACCTCCCCCTGACAGGCTTCAGGACAGACAGTCCTTTCGTGATAGGACCAGACAATCCCAGACCAGACGTCCCTACCGTGGGTCCGGCTTCCGACCTTATCGCAGGAACAAATGACTATCCCGGCCAGGATCCCATCGGCGGTCGTCTCACCAAGTTCGCCCCTACCTGGTCCCACACGACAACCGATGCCTGGGTTCTGCAAACCATCTCTCTTGGTCTCTCCCTCGAATTCAATTCAAGTCCTCCGAGGAGATTCATCCAATGCCAGATTCCCAAAGACCCCACCAAGAGGGCTCAAATGGAAGACGAGATTCAACACCTGTTATCCATCAGTGCCATAGAACCGGTTCCCATGCCCCACCAGGGGACCGGCTTCTATTCAATTCTTTTCCTAGTGGACAAAAAATCAGGCGGCACCAGAGCCATCTTAGACCTGAAGCAACTGAACCTTCACATCAAATACCGCAGATTCAAGATGCACTCCCTCAATTCAATCTTAGGAAGCATCAGAAGAGGGGACTATCTAACATCCATCGACCTCAAGGAGGCCTATCTACATGTACCCATCAGACCAGCCCACAGACGCTTTCTCAGGTTCAGTTATGCCGGAGCCCATTTTCAATACAGGGCCCTGCCCTTCGGTCTATCTTCCGCTCCTCGCACCTTCACCAAGATTCTGGATGCCGTGGCGGCCCATCTTCGCACAATTCCAGTAAGAATGCAATGTTACCTGGACGATATATTGATTCAGTCGTCTTCCGCCCAGCAGGCGTTACGGGACTTACAGGTAACAATTCAATTCCTACAAGATCACGGCTTTTCGGTCAACAAAGTAAAGAGCCATCTAGTGCCTACGACCGAAATTGTCCATCTGGGAGCAAGAATCAACACCAGATCCTGCCAGGTGTTTCTTTCCCGAGACCGTCTCCTCAACATGAGAGACACGATAAAAAAGGTAAAGGCACTCAAGAAAGTTCCACTTTCACTGCTCTTACAGTTATTGGGAAAGATGGTCTCTTGTCTGTCGATCGTGCCCTGGGCACGTCTTCACTCACGACCCCTACAATGGCTTCTCCTCCCACATCAAAGAACAGGCAACAGCCATACCGAAATCAAAATTCCTCTACCTCCAAAGGTAAGAAAATCTCTACAGTGGTGGCTGTCTCCAGCCCTGACAAAGGGCTGCTCATTCCAGGAACATTGCCGTCTCGTCCTCACCACGGATGCAAGCCTCTACGGCTGGGGTGCCCACCTATCAGACCAGGTAACTCAGGGTCGCTGGTCCCCCAACGACCTCAAGAACGACATCAACTGGTTGGAAATGAGAGCTGCGCATCTAGCTCTCAGGTACTTCCAAGCGCAACTATCAAACCATCATGTGCTACTGCTGACGGACAACACTACCACAAAGGCCCATGTGAACCGTCAAGGAGGCACCCGATCCCGCATATTGATGAAAGAGGCTGCAGCCATAGGCCTGTGGGCAGAAAAACATCTTCTCTCACTACAGGCAGCCCACATATCCGGAGTCGCCAACACACAAGCGGATTGGCTGAGCAGGACGACCATAGATCAATCAGAGTGGCAACTGCATCCGGATCTGTTTCTCACAATCACGATCAAATTCGGGCAACCCATAATAGACCTCTTTGCCAGCCCGACCAACAAACAACTTCCAAGGTTCTTCTCCAGGTTCCAAACCCCAGGAGCAGAAGGAACAGATGCCCTACGATGTCAGTGGCCCCGGGGCCTTCTTTATGCCTTCCCTCCGACTCCCCTTCTTCCAAGGGTCATACGAAAGATCTTGGAACAGAGGGCAGAAGTTCTCCTCATAGCCCCTTATTGGCCTCGACGGAGTTGGTTTGCGGATCTGGTGAGTCTGTCCGTCAATCCACCTTGGCGAATTCCACCGGATCAGATTTCTCTACGCCAAGGAGCCATTCTCCACCCAGAACCTCAATATTACCAACTAGCCGTCTGGCACTTGACAGGGAGATACTAAGGAAAGAAAAGCATCCCACGGGGGTCATTTCCACCCTTCTGGCTTCTAGACGCCCATCCACAACGCGTATTTACGAGGCCACATGGTCATCATTCCATCGCTGGTGTCTTAGACAGCGAATAGAACCTACTTCTGCCTCCATCAGACAAATCCTGCAATTCCTCCAGGACGGATTGGACAAGGGTTTAGCCACCAACACCATCCGCCGGCAGGTTGCAGCTCTGGCCACCGTTTTATTCTGTGACGGGACCTCCACGCTTTCTCAACACCCCCGTATCCGACGTTTTTTGAGGGGAGCTTACAATCTGCGACCGCCTCCGGTACACAGATACCCTACCTGGGACCTAACCCTTGTCCTTCAGAAGCTTACGTCTTCCCCTTTTGAACCCTTGAGCTCCTCCAGTCTCAAGCTCTTAACCTTTAAAGTCGCCTTTCTCATAGCCATAACCTCAGCCCGCAGGATCTCTGAGATCGCTGCCCTTTCGGTTAGGAAGGACTTACGCATTTTTCACTCTAACCGGGTCATTCTCCGATTAGACCCTATCTTTCTCCCTAAAATAAACACAAGTTTCCATAGATCTCAAGAAGTCATCTTACCAGATTTTTGTCCTCATCCCAAGCATCCATCGGAGCGCCGATGGCACACGCTGGACGTAAGAAGGGCCCTGCGTATTTACCTCAACAGAACAGCTCCTTTCAGGAAGACAGAATCTTTATTTGTCTCCTTTCAACCAAGGGCTCTGGGCACCAAAGTCTCCCCGTCCACCATAGGCAGGTGGATAAAGGCATGTATTTCCATGGCCTACGACCAGCAGAGACACCATCTTCCAGGCCGCATCACCGCACACTCCACCCGCAGCGCGGCCACCACAGCTGCCTGGGCCACCCAGGCCTCTATCTTGGACATTTGCAGAGCAGCCACGTGGGCCTCTCCTTCGCCATTTATTAAAAACTACAAGATGGACCAATTTGCCTCAGCCGAGGCCTCATTCGGACGGAGGGTCCTGCAGCAAGTTCTTCCTGTTGCTGAATCTTCCTAATCTTTCCTTTCCCACCCTAGGGATATTTAGCTTGGGTATATCCCATTGCTTTGGACTCTCTTAGCAGCGTACAGGAGAAGGAACATTGGCTTACCTGAAGGTTCCTTCTATGTACGCTGCGTGAGAGTCCAACCCCTCCCTATTTCACGTATTGTTTTTGTCTATATACAGGGATCTGGAGGTTATTGTTCCGTTTTTTCCAGTTTTCACATTGAGTTCGTCTTCTCCAATACCGCTTCTTCGTTAATAAACTGGAGCTAAACAGGAAGAGGAGGTTTGTTTAAACAAATTCAACTCAGTCTCAGGCCAATCAGATGAAGTTAACAACCCATTGCTTTGGACTCTCACGCAGCGTACATAGAAGGAACCTTCAGGTAAGCCAGTGTTCCTTTCAGTAATGACTGAAGTCTTTGGAGTTTGCTTCTAATAGCCTGCCTTTGCTATATTATAACATTTAGTACTCAACTTCTCTATGATATGTTATCAAGAAGCACTCAACTTAATAATTAAATGACTTATGATCTAAAATAGTTTCAGTTTCTTCTAAAGAAGGCAAACCCAACTCCATTTCAGCCATGTGCATCATCAGCAGAGCTGATAAAATGGGTAATCCCAAACCAAGGTTTCATAATATTAAAATAAGCATGCATAATTCTTTGTCTCTACTCTCATTCTTCCTTTGCATGAAAAAATTAGCAACTTTTCTCTCTTGTGGGGGAGGATACTTTTGGTATGCTGGTTTGATGGTGCTATATTTTTATTTGACTTTTTGTTATTGCTAACATTTTCACTTGTTTTGTTACTTAAATTGTTTCATTGGTATCTTTGTTTTGGTATCATTCTTTAGTTATAAGGCCACATGAGGAGTCCCATGGAAAAGTAGCCTCTGTATTTAATTAAAAATATAAAAATAAATTATAAGACTGATAAAAAGTACCTTCACATGACTTTCGTACTACAGTAGAATTATCCATTGGGGCTATATAAATACTTCCACGAAATGTGCTTTGTAATAAACAGATCATTGAAAAAGTTGCATTTTTCCAGATTCATGCAGTTACTTCATGAACTGCTCCTGGGTGTCTCCATTGGTGTATATATTTACACACGGATGCTTTGATTTTTTCAGCAGACCAAAGTGGCAAAGTGTGCAGGAACAGATAGGAAAGATGCTATAAGAGTTTGGGGGCGGAAAAATGGTGGCTTACAAAGGATTTGCACATCACTGTTGTCTTTTATGGCAGGGGTCTCCAACCTTGGCAACTTTAAGACTTGTGGACTTCAACTCCCAGAATACCTCAGCCAGCAAAGCTGGCTGAGGAATTCTGGGAGTTGAAGTCTGCAAGGCTTAAAGTTATCAAGGTTGGAGACCCCTGTTCTATGGTGCAGGGGTATTTGGAGATGAAAAGACATGTAACTGTCTACTTGAAACTTTTGACCATTGTGAAATCTTCTTGAGGCAATTCTATCTCAGAGATTATTGTATTGTTAGCTTTCACAAGTCTTGTTGACGCTTTGATTTCATTTGCTATCATTACAGCAACTTTTTTACAAATATTTGTCATGAAAAGAATAAATTAATATTTATGCCACAAACAATAGTGACTCCTTGTCTGAATTGGTTCATGAATCAGCAACAACCTACAAAGCCATTTGTTGTTGTTATTTTCTGATCTATCCCTCATTGCGTCGGCAGATAACCGCCCAGCCACTCTGTTTCGGGTGACTCGTTCCCTCCTTCACCAGGGGGAGCGGGATTACCCGTTGCAGGGACGTGCTGAGGAGTTTAACGGTTATCTATACGTTAAAATCGTTCAGCTTCGGGACGGTCTGGACCAAGATTGCGGGGATCCGGATGGGGCGTCTGAGGGCGGTGTGTTGACATTGTTTGGGATGAGTTTGACCCTGTGGCTCCCAAGGACATGGACAGGTTGCTGGGTAGGTTGAATGCCACCACGTGTTTACTGGACCCGTGCCCCTCCTGGTTGGTACTGGCCACTCAGGAGGTGACACGAGGCTGGCTCCAGGCGATTACGAATGCTTCTTTGCTGGAGGGAGTCTTTCCGACCGCCTTGAAAGAGGCGGTGGTGAGGCCCCTCCTCAAGAAGCCTTCCCTGGACCCGGCTGTTATAGGTAATTATCGTCCGGTCTCCAACCTTCGCTTCGCGGCGAAGGTTGTAGAGAGTATGGTGGCATGTCAGTTTCCCCGGCACCTGGAGGAAACTCTCTATCTAGACCCGTTCCAGTCCGGTTTCCGGCCCGGATACAGCACGAAGACGGCTTTGGTCGCGTTGGTGGATGATCTCTGGAGGGCCAGGGATAGGGGTTGCTCCTCTGCCCTCGTCCTATTAGACCTCTCAGCGGCTTTTGATACCATCGAGCATGGTATCCTGCTGCGCCAGTTGGAGGGATTGGGAGTGGGAGGCACCGTTTATCGGTCGTTCTCCTCCTATCTCTCCGATCGGTCGCAGACGGTGTTGACAGGGAGGCAGAGGTCGACCCCGAGGCGCCTCTCTTGTGGGGTGCCGCAGGGGTCGATTCTCTCGCCCCTTCTGTTCAACATCTATATGAAGCCGTTGGGTGAGATCATCAGTGGCTTCGGTGTGAGGTACCAGCTGTACGCTGATGACACTCAGCTGTACTTTTCCACACCGGGCCACCCCAACGAAGCTATCGAAGTGCTGTCCCGGTGTCTGGAAGCCGTACGGGTCTGGATGGGGAGAAACAGGCTCAAGCTCAATCCCTCCAAGACAGAGTGGCTGTGGATGCCGGCATCCCGGTACAGTCAGCTGAGTCCGCGGCTGACTGTTGGGGGCGAGTCATTGGCCCCGATGGAGAGGGTGCGCAACTTGGGCGTCCTCCTGGATGAACGGCTGTCTTTTGAAGATCATTTGACGACCGTCTCCAGGAGAGCTTTTTACCAGGTTCGCCTGGTCCGCCAGTTGCGCCCCTTTCTAGACCGGGATGCCCTATGCACGGTCACTCACGCCCTCGTGACGTCTCGTCTGGATTACTGCAATGCTCTCTACATGGGGCTCCCCTTGAAGGGCATCCGGAGGCTTCAGTTAGTTCAGAATGCGGCTGCGCGGGTGATAGAGGGAGCCCCTCGTGGCTCCCATGTGACACCTCTCCTGCACAGACTGCACTGGCTACCTGTGGCCTTCCGGGTGCACTTCAAGGTTTTGGTAACTATCTTTAAAGCGCTCCATGGCATAGGGCCGGGCTATTTACGGGACCGCCTGCTGCTACCGAATACCTCTCACCGACCCGTGCGCTCTCACAGAGAGGGACTCCTCAGGGTGCCGTCTGCTAGACAGTGTCGTTGGCGACACCCAGGAAGGGCCTTCTCTGTGGGGCTCCCACCTCTGGAACGAACTCCCCAGGACTTCGCCAACTTCCGGATCTCCGAACCTTCCGCATGAGCTTAAAACATATTTATTCATCTGCGCAGGACTGGACTAGATTTTAAATTTATATTGGTTTTAATGGGTTTTATTATTTATATTGCTTTTTTAATTATTTGGCTGTGTAGAATAAGTTTTTTAATTGTTATTTTATTCTGTATTTATTTGTACATTTTTATCTGCCTGTGAACCGCCCTGAGTCCCTAGGGAGATAGGGCGGTATATAAATACGATAAATAAAAATAAAATAAAATAAATAAATAAATATCCCATCACACAATTTCTTCTATGCTCTAGCTATTTTTAAAAAAAATTAGAATATTTGAATATTAGAAAATTTGAATGTGTAGAAGAGAAATACAAAACTTCATGACTGGATAAAATAAGGGGAATGAATAGTTTGGAAATATATATAAATGTGAAGAATCTACAGCTAATCTGAAGAAATATATTGGGGATTTGATTACTGTTTACTGGCCAATATTCACTACCATGCATAACCCCTTCTTTTGGCAACTTCATTTGAATCACACATTGAAGAAAGAAACTTCTACTGCATGCTTGAATCAACAGTTAAGGGAAACTTTGACTGTATTGTTTAGTAGAGCTTGGTGAAATATCAGACTTTACTGAATATTGAGGGGGATCTTGAAATTCAGACTAATATTTTCTGGTAAAATTATTTTTCCTTAATGTATGTGTCTACAGTCTTGCATGCTATCCTTATTATGGTCCAAGCAACAACACTCAATGTAGCCTTTAACTCCCACAATAAATCACTTCTTACTATCATGATGTCTAACAATGTAAGTGTTAGAAGAATCTAATGCAAGTCTTATCTGTTACTATTTATGTTTTTAAGAAGTAATAATTTGGTTTTGTAGAAATTTTCTTTTAAATCCAGATTTGCCTAAAATGGGAATTTGCTTTCTTTAAAATACAGTTTGTGGAAATAAAAGGAAGTGTTTTCAAGAAATTTGAGAAGAACAATTTATTTCAGATGTCAAACAGTGGTATGTATATTTTTGGGTGATAACAATTCATTCATGCTACTTTCTATGTGTAAGAATCTGAAATCTGTGGTGGATTTAATGACACTGAGTTATACAGATTCTAGATTGTGGGCTGTGTTCTGGAGTGTGTGTGGATGGCACAAGCAACTTAGAGAAGGTCACAAATGTTTGAATCCATGGGCAGACAAAGTCAGAAGGCTCTCAAATCTCATTCCTCTAAAGGAAATTTGGAAATCGCTAGAGTAAGATCTAAATGGCGGCTAACTTGACTGTCAAAACTGTATATCATTTAACTACAGGTATTTATTGAGTTTGCTTGGCCTGCTGTATCAATTCCAAAATCCAAAGAACCTATAAATAGCAACTCAAAATTGAAAACTTGGATTTCTGAAACCCAAGTGTGGTAGCTCTAATTTTATTCATAAGAATATGCAAATCCATTTATCATTTTAGAGGTCATACAGGATGTCACAAAGTTTTGAAAGCCATTGATTCAGTATCAGGAAGAAAGTTTGGCCCAACCAACAATCTTGATCCTCTCCAATCTTGATCCCTTTTTACCACTTAATTTGCTAAATTTATTGCATGCCTGGAAAGGGTTGCAAAATCTGAAAGTTATTTGCCTTGATGAGACACTGCCAAGATAAAGAATAGAGGAAAGGAAGAAAACAAAATCTTTCTGCAACTTTTTTCTTGAGGAGCTGAAGAAAAAGTTTAGCTCTAAAGAAAAAGCAGCTATGGCACAAATGTGCATCAAACAGCCATGGCAGAAGCTGGGTCCTAAAGGCAGCCAGACCAGCAGCAAAATGTTTTCCAAAGGTTTCCATGCTTTTTCCTGCCTATAGACTGCCTTTGAAGAAATGTGGGTTTCTGGGCATGTATTAAGGGAAAAGTTTTGGGAAGCTGATCCTGCAGCTGCTGCCTTTGCATGTAGGCAGCTGACTTCCCCAAAGCAAGCAAAAGCCATGAGAGATTTGCAGTCCCCTGATGACCAGTTAATTAATCTCAGTAGAGATCCAGCCCATAAGGATGGTTTCATTAGCTAAGCATGGAGGCTTGTTTGGAAAGCTCTCTGGCATTGTAATGTAATCTAGCTGGCCTCTTGCCACTTGCTGAGCTATTTTTGCGTTTGCAAAGCTCTCAAGGCCTCCCTCATCTATGAGGTACCTCGTGCTTGCTTAACAATCTGTGTATTTATTTAACAGTGGCATTAGGGAGAGCAGAGGGAGTTCTTAAACAAGGTTGTTTCAACGGTTGTCATCACTTGCAACTATAATGGGTAGACTCCATTACGGTCGTAGGTTGAGGACTACCTGTATGAAATTATGAGTGGTTTGTTTGCCTTCCTCATGGATCTTCGATATAGTAGACTTCTAGGAAACTAGAAACTTCTGTATAGTTAAGAGATAATTACTATTATTACTGTCATCATTATTTTAGATATCAAAGAGAGATTCACCAATTACGTACTGTTACTGATAGTTTGCCTAAGAAATATGGAACAATTTTCATGGAACCCAGGTAAAGACTACTATAGACATTAACATTAAAATGAAATATTCCCGATATGTTCATATATCACCATCATCATTTTAGCCATTGTCTATTTACTGCAGGATGGCAGCCTCTTCTGTATGTTTCCAACCAATATGGTTCTGAGCTTTCTTTTGCCAGTTGGGCCCGCAATACTTGCTGATGTTCATATATATATTAATTGTCAAACATGTATTTGTTTGTTGCTATAATAAAATTAGTTAGTTTCCTTTATTTTTTTCATTTCATTTCAATTTATTTTTCACTTTATTCTTTATATCTTTGTACTGCAAATTTAAACATTTTTATTAGATTATATATTTTATATTTATGTTTGTCAGCATAACCAAGTATTTTACCTTTTTCTTGACCTTAAAACCCGACTGTTTAGTCAATGTATCACTGTCCTAAGATGACATATTCTTAATCAACATTGTTGTTTTTTATTCGTTGATTTTAAACCTGCCAAAACCCCAAACTCATTTAATTTGCTCAACAAATATTTTGTGCTATTTTTTGGATCTTGCAAGAATATAACCAGATCATCAGCAAATGCCCTCAATTTATAAACTTCTCTCTTGATAGTTATACCCATTATTTTCTCATCTTGCCTCATATCTCTGTTCAAAACATCTTACACCAAGATAAATAGTAAAGGAGACAAATCATGAATGTCACATGAGTCAGTTAAATCACCATTAATGATAATTTTTGCTTTCTGTGACATGCTTTGACTCCTTGAATAAAGTTCTCTCCAAAGTCCATTTCTTCCAGCACTTCAAACATAAAAACCCAATTTAAGTTGTCAAAACCCTTCTCTGCATCTAAAAATATTAAAGCTGCCTGTTTCTCATTTTGATATTGTAAATATTCAATAACATTCAATACAGTACTCATATTATCTCTTAGCTGTCTTTTTGGCAGGAAGCCAGATTGGTCTTCATGTATATATTGCTGGTAAAACCTTCTTTAGTCTTTCTGCCAAAACAGCAAGCAAAGAGTTTATTGTCCTGTAATTCTTTGTCTTTGTAACATCTTGACCCTCCTTTGGTAACAACAGAAATTAGCTTCCTTCCATGTTTGAGGTATCTCCCCCACACCCCAATATTCATTGTATATTTTAATGGTTAAATAAGTTCATCCTCAAAGCACTTATAGTATTGGCTTGTAAGGCCTGGAATTTTACCTGATTTTATTTTTTAATGGCTTCTGATATCTCAGAGACAGTTACTGGATCATTCTTAAGTTGTCTGAGGCAGCTGTTGTCTTAAAAAATATTCATCTATTAGACATATCTAACTCCTGTCTTTTATACAAGTTAGTGTAAAAATCATGAAAAGACTTTGATAAATTTGTTATCTGTTATCTGATAATATTGCTACCTTCAAAAATTTTCTCAGTCATTCTCCTTTCCCTTTCCTTTCTTAGCTTATATGCCAACCATCTCCCTGGTTTATTTGCAAACTCAAAGAGTCTTTGTTTAGCATACTTTAGTTTTGTTTCTATTTCTTGTACTGTTAACATAGACAATTTGTCAAGGTTCCAGAAACACCTCTGCATAAAAAAACTCAGAAGCCATTGTCTTTCAGAGTTCTTTACTAGCATAAGGAAACTGGCACACGATGAGTGAAATTCCAAAACTGAACTTCCGGATTCTTTTCCCAGTTATACAAACCCCAAGAGTCCCACCCCCCTTACCCCTTTGCTGGTCACATGGTCCCACGTTCTCCCAGTTCATTCGAATATCTTCTCACCACTCCTCCTGCAGATGTGAACACCATCCGACCTTGACTGCTTGAAGAATGTTACCATACCCCTCAACCCCCCTTCTTCCCCTCAGGGGAAAAATGTGGCAGCATCTGGAACCCTAAAGCCTAGTATGGTTTCCAGGCCTGACACAATTGTTTTTTTAGCAGTTTAATTTGATGTAAAGTTTTAGGATCTGTAGGTGTCTTTTGCAATTCAATTTCTCTCTGTCTGATTTCATCCAGTATCTTTTGTGTCGTTCCTGGGATTTTTTCCTTTTCTAAACAGTTATATTGTATAAAATAACCCCTCATAACAGCTTTACTAGCATCCCACACAGATGTTAAACTTGTCCCTTTACCTAAATTATTATTAAAGTATCTGTGTAGTTTCATATAGGAATGAATTTCCAGAGAAAAAATTTCAGACTGTAGGAACCAGGAGCACTACTCACGTGACCCTGAGGACACAGATAAACCTCCAAGTGCTTCAAGGACCCTCTAAAAGGATGCAAATTACCAGCTGTCTGCAAGGAATATAATTCCTTCCATTCCTTACTATCCTGTCAGAGCTGAAGAAGCTTCTTTGATGAGAAGCGAAACATCTTCAAAAGAAAAAACAAAGTCCAGTTGCCTCATGAAAAGGCAGCTTAGGATATTTCTGTAGTTTCTTTTTACAATCTTTTACAATCACTTCCTTTTGCAAAATAGATTCATTAATCTCCATCTGAAGCTCAAACTCTTTCCTTTTAGTACTAAAAGCACTGAATTATGATCAGAAAAGGATTTAGGTAAAATACCTACTTTAAAAATCTTATTTTTAGTTCATATCATATCAATCCTTGAAAAAGATTTGTCTTTCTGGAAAAAAAGGTATATTCTCCATTTTTATACTCCATGAATCTATTAGTGTTAAATTGTTCATCTCAAAAAAGTTATTTGGTAATTTACCCTGGGAATGTTTAATCCCCTTAGTAGATTATCTATCCAAAGCTGGTGTAATTACTCCATTCCAATCCCCCAATGTAAACTAGTTTTCATATGAAAAGGATAATAATTGATCCATCAGATTTTTTTTTAAATCACTTTTATCATCATTTGGCCTGTACATGCCAACCACTATTGATTTTATTCAATTAAGTTCACCTTCCACTATTACAGGCCTACCATATTCATCTGCTATAAGTAGTTTAGGTTTAAATTGAGGTTTTATGTATAGAACAACTCATTAATCTTTTTTAAACCAGGAGATATTTATTTATTACTTTATTCTTTATATCTTTGTATTGCCATTGGATTTTGAGTTCTGACTGGTACATAATTTTAATTCTATCTTGTTACAAGTTACTGAAGTGTTTTTAGTGACATGATAACAAATGACTGTGCCTTGTATTTTGCTCTGCTCCATACATTTTCAGTAGAGCACAGTTCATCTCAATATCTTTGGTTATATGCAATTTCACCCTTGTACAGATCAGATTTAAGACCCTATTAGTGTCAGGAAATTGGTCCCGATTCGCATTCTATTAATATTTGCAGACCTAGCTTTTATAAATATGGATTAAGGATTCTATTTTGCATCTATTGGGGGGAATGCAAAATAAGACATTCCATCTATGTTTAGGTCATTTCTTTTTTTTTTCAACCAAGTTTATTCCTGTGAATGCCTTTCTTCTTTTACAGATCATCTGTGGGTATTGTTTCCTGATGTCTGTATGGTGATTGCATCAGAGGTTGCTGTTGATATTGTGAAACATGCTTTCATAACCAAATTCAATGACATCACAGCTGATGTAAGTATATAATTAAACATTTCCAAATGATTGGACCAAATCTGCTTTAGGTTTTATAGAAGAAATGAGGGAAATATTACCTTGCCTTTCTCACCTGTGCATGAGTTACTCCCATTGATTAAAAATAGCTAAATATGCCATAATTCTTTTTTAATGGAATTAGACCTTTCAAAATTAATTATTATACTTACATTAGATTGAGGCTGTTCCTAAAGGCAGGCTCCCTGTATTGAGTTCTTCCTACCATCTTTGTACTATGGAGCAGTGTTTTCAAGAGCAGTGCTGGCTAGGAAATTCTGGGAGTTGAAGTCCACATATCTTAAAGTTGCAAAGATTGAGAAACACCAGCATAGAGAACTATCTGCATATTAAAAACGTAAAAGCTAACTTGTAAACTTAACTGATAGCATAGGTTGGGAATAGAAAAAGATAGGGGTGATTATGTCGAGCATGGAAAAATAATCCAAGCTGATTATGGGAGAGAGAGTACAGCAATCACTTGTTCCTTCTGCTCAGATTTACAGCTAAACTAACTTTTTTTGATCACCTTTTCCAACGTTGGCAATCTCATAAAGCACACCTGCTTACTGAAACAATTAGTAGCTTTATTCGCTTATCTCTTGGTTCTGTTCTTGAGCAAGATTTTAACAGAGAACTCTGCATAATACTTCTGTCCTCAATTTATGGACATAATTGAGCTAAAAGGGGCCTCTGTGGCTCAGACTGCTAATGTAGTCTGTTATTAACAGCAGCTGCTTGCAATTACTGCAGGTTCTAGTCCCACCAGGCCCAAGGTTGACTCAGCCTTCCATCCTTTATAAGGTAGGTAAAATGAGGACCCAGATTGTTGGGGGCAATAAGTTGACTTTGTATATAATATACAAATAGGATGAAGACTATTGCTAACATAGTGTAAGCCGCCCTGAGTCTTCGGAGAAGGGTGGGATATAAATGCAAAAAAAAAAAAAAAAAAGACCACAAAGTGGCTCACCACATAACACCAAATTTTGTTGTTGCCATCAGGCCTTCTGGTATCAACCATCTAATTCACGCCTTTCTGCAGTAATATTTTAGTCAGAAAATGGTATTCTCTTCTCATCTCTCTTACTCTTCTCGGTAATTGCTTCAGAACCACAATTTCCTTATCCGTATATTTCAGTGTTTTATCTCTTGCAACCTGCAATATTTGCGCTTTAATCGATTTTTTTGGTAAATCTTACGTGGACTTCTCTTGGTAATTTATTCCTCATTGCATATCTTGTGTATACTCAAAATATCTTGTCTATGCCATCCATCATCTTTTCCTTACTGATTTCTAAAGCTTCTACTAGGATGCTAAGATTTCTGAAGCTTCTGCTAGGATCCTAGCTTCTGCTAGGATTATTTCTGCCAGGTTTTCTCCCTTCTCTTCTATATTTTGGAATCTAAGATAGAATTCTGATCTATCCATCTCCTATCCCAGTATTCTACTCTTGTCTTGTTCAACTTCATCTAGTTTACTGTCAATATCTCTGATTTTTTGTCTCTTTGTTCTTCTTTTTCCTCAATTTTTTGAAGTCTTTCCTCATATTTTTTCATCATTTGTTGTATATTCTCATCTGTTTTGTCTGTTCTTTGCTCAATTTTCTCTGTTCTCTGTTCAATATTCTCCACTTCTATTTGTAATTTTTGAATTCCTTGCCAGATCATTTGTAGCGTCACCTCCTTATCCTCTCTGTCTTTTTCTTTCTCCTGTTGTAACATCGTCTGTATTAATCTTTGACCCTCGGATGGTGACGAAGCTGGAGTTGATGAAGCAGACCCAAATGTTGTTGCCTTTCTATTCATTTCAACGTATTCTTCAGATTCTTCTATACCTTAATCCAATTATATGTAGGGCAAAAATTCTCCCAGGTGGCAATAAAAAAAAAGGAGAAGGGGGAAGGCCACAAAAAAAAAAAAAAAAAAAACCCAGCCAGAAAAATATAAAAAAAAAAGGGAGGAAAAAAAACTAGAGGAAAAAAAAAACTCTTCAGACTCTTGTATGTCTTAATCCGGTTAGTCCAATTAATCAAAGGTATATTAACCCCATTCACAATCTTCATTCAGAGAGGAAAAAAAAGAAGAAAAAAGCTAAGGAGGGAGAGGAGAAGGTTTCTTTTATAAATTCTCAGATGTTATTTACAGCTCTCTTTCCAGAGTCACTGCAATCTTCTCCTTTTCAATTTAAATTTCAGACTTCTACTATTGATAGGTTCCAGAAGAGCACCTGAATAAACAATCTTCCAAGGTGTCTTTGATGCTCTCCCCACTATCTTATCTGAAATATGTTCAGAGTCTTTGAAGTAAAACAGCTGCTACTTATTTGCACTCAGAAGGAGAAAAAGAAACAAAATTTCCAATCCAATAGATGGCAATATTGCTTATTTTTCCTCTGCTTTCCCTCCTAAAGTCCAATACACAATACATACAGAATATAGAAATAAAGGGGAAAAAATATTTAAAATACAAAACCAGAAAGGAGTTATTCTATAAAGACACAGGAAGTTTAAAAATATTTTTTTAAAAAAGAGGTAGAAATTTTCAGTCTAGTCCAGTTCCAATTAGTAGATAAAATCATCCATAGACATCCACATAAAGAAAAAAAATAAAGTAAAAAATCGGAAAAAAGAAAAACCCTTAGACTCAGGCTTAATTCCACTGCTTAGCTTCTTCTGTCATAAATTTTAACTATATTTTTTTCTTCTGAGGGTGTTCTCTCTAATTATTATTTTAAAAAAAGTCTCTCACCACACCGGCATGCTATTTTCACTCTCTTCCGCTCCGGAGCTGTCTCAACCAGCAGCTTAATGGCTTAATGGCCCTTCTCTGCCAGAAAAAAAGGCTTTTCCTGGATCAACCAGGACTTTGCGGTGTCCCTGGGATCATCAGGATGTGCCCTTCTCAATCACCATCTCTACAGGATGATGATGTCCCAGGGGGACTGTCCAGCGGGGGAGATATCGAGGGCGATCTGGGAGCTACCCAATCGCCCGTCGTGTCGTCCCGATGTAGGCTTCACCCTCTCTTGAATCACAGAACCAGTTTCTTGAATAAGCCAGGGCAGACCAGGCATCTGGTGCAGCCCAAATCCAGGAGGGCAACCAGGTTTTCCCTATGCCCTGAAGAAGGTGTTGTGACCCAGGCCCAAGTAGTTATTACCAGACACAATCAGTCCAAAACAAACATATTTTATTATAACAAGAGAGAATTACTTCATTCTCAGCTTAGTCCAAATTAATTCCAAAACAAAGTCCTTCAGAAAAAGTCCTTTGGACTTATCACAAACCTTTGTCTTCTTTGGCACCCTTCTAAAGGCCTTTCTTGGCAAAGCCCCACAAAGTATTGCCTTATACACTGTAAGCCGCCCTGAGTCTTCGGAGAAGGGCGGGATATAAATGTAAAAAAAAAAAAAAAGTTTAGAAACAAGTAACACTGACTCAGAACAGATTTAGCGATGTTGCTTTCCTACAAAGAGCCAAGAGCCGTTGCTGCTCTTTTTTTATTTATTTATTTATTTATTTATTTATTTATTTATTTATTTATTTATTTATTTATTTATTTATTTATTTATTTATTTATTTATACTTTTATACCGCCCTATCTCCCTAGGGACTCAGGGCGGTGTACAGCCATATAAAAACAACATAAATATACAAAGTAAAACATTAATCAAAAAAACGTATTAAATAGGCCAAATATTTAAAATAGACATATAAATAATAAAACCCAATTTAAAACCAAATCTAAAATTTAAACAATTAAAATTTAAAAATCTAGTCCAGTCCTGCGCAGATAAATAGATGTGTCTTAAGCTCGCGGCGGAAGGTCCGAAGGTCAGGAAGTTGACGAAGTCCTGGGGGAAGCTCGTTCCAGAGGGTGGGAGCCCCCACAGAAAAGGCCCTTCCCCTGGGCGTCGCCAGTCGGCACTGCCTAGCTGACGGCACCCTGAGGAGTCCCTCCCTGTGAGAGCGCACGGGCCGGTGGGAGGCATTCGGAGGCAGCAGACGGTCCCGTAAGTAACCCAGCCCTATGCCATGGGTTAAGCCTTATGGGAAGGGCCAATCATCTCCTGGCCTTACTGCCGAGTCCTTTTTGCTTTAGCTGCTCTTGCCTTCTGGCAGCTCTTCACAGGTTCCTCCTGTTCCTCTGCCTCTCTGCTATCCGCCTCTGGAGGCTCCAGAGTCTGCATATCACTCTCAGATGGCCCTGGCTTCATATCTGCCTCCAACGCAGAGCCCTCATCCAGGCCTTCCCCAGAGTCCAGGACTAGCCCATTGTCCTCCCCAGCCATCTCCTGAGCACTCAGGGTTGCTTTTCCCATTTTCTTTGCAGATCCAGGGGTGGCTTTTTGTGTTGGGTACAATGCTCAGCAGTTGGCTGCTCAGTGCCCCTCTTTTTCTGCATTTGAAGCATCTAGTGGAGTGGCAGCATGGTGTTCTGACCCAGCCTTCACAAGCCCCACTCAACAGCCTACTTGTGAAGAGAAACCCCTTTTTATTTAGAAAGGCAGGAATGCACTGCATTCACTAACAAAGTTCCAGGTCACACATCCTTAGGTGATTCACAAGCCATAGCAGTCTCTGAGTTACTGCAGGGAGCCTCAATTAGCACTTCAATCCCAACACAAAGAGACCTGACCAACCTGGATAGTGGAAAGGAAATCCTGGCAAGGAATCCACTGCAGAGACCTCTTCTGGAGCATAAACAGTTGCCTCTGACAACGGCACCTCCCACACCCGTCTTCCTTATATCCCAGCCAAAGAGGGGCTTGTTAATGTCTCCTTCTTTTCCTGGATAGCTGGCTCTCAGTCCTATGTTGCACTCCTCTTCGCACTTCTCTGCGCATACGCACATGTGGGACAGGCCCCAACTGTTCCTCCCCCTCACTCAGCTCAGGCCCGGAAAACAGCTGTCTCTCTGCCTGAGCGTGATCTTGCTCTGCATCTGGCTCTAAGACTTCTGGCTCCTCAGAGTCTTCTGCAGGCCCCAATAGTAATCTAGACACCCCCTCCATCTCCTCTGACTCATCCGACTACAAAGCTGGCAGTCAAACCACAACACATGGACTTGCCCGTCCCTCTGGTCTATCTCTCCTCTGCCGGGAGGGACCTCCGCCACCCATGGTTGGGGTAATTGCGGGATTGGGCTAGGTCAATTTCAACTTCTTCAACTAGGCCATACCACCCAAGGAGGGTGCGCGGGATGCCCCTGGAGATGCAGGTGTAATAGATGTGAGCCAGTGGGTTAGTCTGCATACCAGGCTATGGAATTCTTGGGTGTAGGCAGCCATAGGTTGCTGACCTTGGCTTGTAGTTCTGATTCTTATCCTGGCCTTCCAGTCCACAAAAGTAAAGGTAAAGGTTCCCCTCGCATGTATCTGCTAGTCGTTCCCAACTCTAGGGGGCGGTGCTCATCTCCATTTCAAAGCCGAAGAGCCAGCGCTGTCCAAAGATGTCTCCGTGGTCATGTGGCCGGCATGACTAAATGCCAAAGGCGCACGGAATGCTGTTAACTTTCCACCAAAGGTGGTCCCTATTTTCCTACTTGCATTTTTACATGCTTTCGAACTGCTAGGTTGGCAGAAGCTGGGACAAGTAACAGGAGCTCACCCCGTTACGCGGCACTCGGGATTTAAACTGCTGAACTGCCAACCTTTCGATCAACAAGCTCACCATTTTATCCACTGAGCCACCACAAAGGGAACTTCAAATCTCTTCTGGAGGGCTTTCAGGTTGTGTAGCTCTGGGCATCATCGTTGTGCAGGGAACCATCTACTCCACAGCACTCCCCTCCAGTGCTAGGATCACACTTCTCACCTTAGCCCCTTCAGTTGGTAGCTTGGCCCCATATTCCTTCATGTAGGACCACATTTGGGTTAGGAAGAACACCAGAGGCTCTGCTGAATCTCTCTCTGCTGAATCTCTCCCGAGACCCGATTATCTGCACTCTCTCCTCCTTGGTTGGGCAGCCCAGGCAGGTGGCAGTGGCTGGGTCATTGGAGCTGGAACTGGAGCTGGGTTCTAGGGGAGCAGGCACCACAGCAGCCACTGTGCTGGGTGCAGCCACATCGTCTGCCTGGCCCTGAGCCAGTTGAGCAGGTGGTGGTGCTATCCGAGCTAGAACTTCACATGCTCAGAGGTTGTCAAAAGTGCCCTTCAGGAATCTTGTTTGACGAGCACACCCTCATGATCTGGTGTGCCCTGTCTCGCTTTGTCATCTTCGGTGCAGCGTTCTGTCTGGCAGCTTCCTTGGCTCCCCCAGATGAAGGTTACTTTGGAGAGTGTCTCTTCCAAATCATCCTTCTTTCTGACTTCCAGTGACCATTGGAGTTTTGGCTGGTTGTCACAGCCCTCTGCCTCTCTTAGCTACTCAGGGTGCTCTCCTCTGCCTAGAGACTTTGGTGCGACTTCTCCACAAGTCTCCACCTCCTCCTAATCATTCTTGCGCAGACATTTCATGCACAGTCCCCATAATAGAGGAACATCTCCAGGTTGACCAAAATTGCAGATCTAGCTTAATGTCTTACCTGCCCCAACTTAGTCATTTAGGAAAGAAAGACTCTTGACTCCATTTGCTTGAAGTTATAGGTTCTTTTACTAATGTCAGGCAGTTGCAGTGAAAGTAAAGCTAGATCTGAGTATTCCCATACAAAGGTTACATTTCCCCCCTTTCCCTGGCCCTCCCCCCTTGACCAGTTCAACAGTGTCCAATAGTATTCCATTTTGATGTTTTGGAAACCACTTTGATGTTTGGCGCCTCTCAGTGTAGTTTCGCATTCCGTTCCCAGGCCAGGTGTCCTTGGTGGCTGGTTTATTGTGGTTTGACACCTCTGGTTCTTGTCAGCTTCTCTCCTTCCCCCCATTTGTCTTCCCCTTCACAACCTGAATTTAGCTTCCCCAAATTCCTTTCTCCCCCTACTTTTTAGTTTATGGCAGGATGCCAGCAAAGTGAAGAAGCTGAAGATGGCAAACCTGACAATCTGACAGTAAAGTTTCTTTCTGCATAAGAGCCTATGTATTTTTTTATTTTTCTACTGGGATATATTTAAAACGTTCCTAAATCAAGTGTATCAGCAGTGAATTCCCACTATACTTTCAGACCAGCAGGGGGTGGCTCCTCTGTCTTTAAACTAAAAGATGACAAAATTCTGGTAACACAAGTATTATCCGACTTACCTTTATTTTCAAAACTCTAAATTGCAACAGCTTGCAAATAAACAAGAAGGAAAGTGATTTTCTTTTTCATCATGTTGTATAGCCTGTGGAAGGCAGGCTCACATTGACGATGAGTTTGTTGCTGCTTTAAATGGCTTAATAAGGGAACTTAGCAAATTCCCTAAAAGAATTTAATAAGTTTACATAATAATTATTATGTAAATTTAATATGATATAATTCATATAATTATGTAGCATCTTTTTAAAATGTAGAGGGCTTAATTAATAAATAAGATTTTTGATAACCTGAATTGAGTTTAGTGACTAAAACAGAATTTATTTTAGAGCCTTATTTAAAAATTTATACTATAGTCTTTCCTAAATTTTAATCCAAATTTTCTATTTTAGTATAATCTTTTGATACAATTTCTGTACTCTAATTCCAACAATAATCACTTTGAAGCCTCTAAATGTTAGGGTTGTTCACTGAAAGGTGGGGACAGAATGGTTATTTCTCTCTTCATCAAATCATCCAGCTCAATTGTCCTATGTGTAGAAAGAGAAGATAAGAAAACCTACATTAGCAACATCCTTCTGGGTATTATTAGGGGCATGTCAAGCCTAAGAAAGGATTTTGACCCCTGCCTGGGCCCACAAACTTGGTTCTTACACGTTTCTTAGTTCCTTTGAGTGGATTATCTACACACTTCCTCATCTATACTCTTTTTAAGAACACAAACACATACTCCGCCTATTAAGCGTAGTCCAGTTGAAGCAACCAAATAGTGTTATTTCCATCTGATATAGGATTTTGATTTCTGTAGATGCTGTCCCTGGCTACATGAATAAAAGCAAACAGACTGAAGAGTTTTCATATGCAATTTATGTATCTTTTCTCTCTAATAAGTGCCTGCTACTAATTTGTCAAATGGTTAATAAAAGGATTTGCATATGTTATCGTGTCCACAGGTTTACAGTGAATACAAAGCCAGCCTTGCCTTTGACTTTGTTAGCAGTCGGCAGAAAAATGTAAGTGTTGGATTGTAGTTTTATACATCCTTTTTTTTTAATTCAGTACTTGGAAATGCGTACATTTAATTAAATTTGTTTGCAATTTAATTTTATATTAGGAAGAAACTAGAAAAGCATTGCAATTGGAGAGATCACCATATGTAACTTGGATCGCTATGTGAAGTTGAACTTCCAAAGACATCCCTGTGGCCACTAATTTAATTTCCAGTATTCCTAGGAAATGCCTTTCACTTACCCTATTTATGTCATAATGAACTAGGAATAAAATATTATAGGAAGTGTCAGGTCTGCTTCGGTTCAAATCCCAAGAAAGAAAACCTCGACTCCATTGAATTAGAGAACAGGTACTTTTCCTGAGTTTGAAACGATAGCTGCAAAAGAAGAGCAAGATCTGAGCCAAAAGGCGTGATAGTTACATATTGAAAGTTTCCCCAAATCCCTCCCCCACAGGGACCCAGGCTGAATGTCCAATCCCCATCCCACATAGTGTCATGTGGGGCTCATCTTCAGGTGTTTTCGACCATCTGGAGATCCAGGCCAGTTGGCCTTGACAAGATTTAAATAACTCGGTTCAGGACCGCAGTAACTCATGAGAGCAAACCTCCCTTTTTATTCACATGGGCCATCTTCACACCAGCTCACTTTCCCAACCTCAATGCCATGCCCCCCTCCCCACTACTATGGCAGCTGATAGCAAGCAAGCATCAAAAGGAAAACCCATGCTGGAGAACTGGCTGACATTCAACTCTCCTGCAGTAGAGGCATTAGCCCTAAGGAAAAAACATAAGACAAAATAAACAATCTACAATATAAGGAAGTAAAACAACATTAAGACTTGTCAGGGTATTTAGTGTGAAACAGTTGTAGGAGTTTAGGGGCCCGGACATCCCAAGCGTTCACCCATTCAGACTGTGAGGAAGGGAAATATTTCCAGTCCCCCAAATACTGTACTTTTTCCCTATGCTTCCTGGAATCCAGGATCTCTTTGACCTCGAAGTGTTGTTCACCTTCAATGAGGAGGCGAATTGGAGGGGCAGGTTAGCCTGATCAAAGAGGAGATACATGCTCATGTTTCAACAACATGAAACATAGGTTGGATCCGTCAAAGGGTTTTGGGTAGCTCTAATTGTACCAAGACTGGATTTACAATCCTAAAAATAGGGAAAGGGTCTACATACTTGAGTCCCAGGTTCTTTGACTTCTGGGTGATCTGTAAATATTTTGTAGATAGGAAAACCCTGTCCCCTACTTGGAACCCTTTTGGTATAGCTCTTTTCTTGTCAGCCTGTCTTTTATGGGCTTGATGTGCCTCGTCCAGTGCCTTACAGGTAATGGGCCAAGTACATTGAAACTGTTCAATCCATTCCACTAAGGATCTGGGGTTTCCCCTGGGGCAATTCTGTAATGGGTACAAAATCCTGACCAGAAGCAACTTTAAATAGGGTGAAGCTGGTGCTACTGTGGATCGAGTTATTGTAAGCGACCTGTGCAAAAGGCAGCAAGTCAGCTTGCTGTTGGTAGTTTACATAGCACCTGAGGTACTGTTCCAGAACAGAGTTTTTATGTTCACAGGCCCCATTAGTTTGAGGGTGGTGGGTGGAGCTTAGACCCTGGGTGGAGCCTAACACCCTCCGGAAGCCTAACACCCTCCCCCTATCTGAAATGATGCGGTCAAGAACCCCATGTAACTTATACACATGTTGAATAAACAGTTTGGCGAGCATTTTTGTGAACAGGATCTTGGAGCAGGTTGCTTGGAGGGGATAACTGGGTGGATTACTTCTGGCCGTTCACTATTGTACTGAGGCAATCTAGATAAAGCATCTGCCATAAAGTTCTTCCCCCCAGGTAAGTAGTGCAAGGAAAAATTAAAATTGTTAAATTGTTGCACCCAACTAATTTAATTGGGTGACAGTTTTTGGGACACTTTTAAGGCTTCCAGGCTTTTATGGTCAGTCCACACCTCAAAAGGGTGTTTTGCCCCTTCGAGAAAATGCCTCCAAGTTAATAGGGCCCATTGGACAGCAAATGCTTCCTTCTCCCATATTGCCCATCTCCTTTCGGTTTCAATTAATTTCCTGGCAGTGTAAGCATAGGGTTGTAAGGCCCCAACAGCGTTTGCTTGCAATAGCACGGCCCCCACAGTTACGTCACTGGTGTCAGTCTGGATTATGAAGGGGACATCCATGTCAGGATGTTTAAGGATGGGTTTGACTACAAACAGCCGCTTAAGTTTCTCAAAGGCTGCTTGGCATTCCATTGTGCACTCAAGGAGACAGCTAGGCTTTGGCTTAGCCTCTCTGTCTTTAGGAGGTTGGCACAATTTTAGCAAAGTCGGGGTTGAATTGTAAATAAAAGTTCACCAAACACAGAAAGCTTTGCAACTGCTTTCTGGTGCGAGGGGAGGGGGGCGCCCACTCCATGACCGCCCACACTTTCTCAGGGTCCATCTCTATCCCCTCGTGGTATGCGGTAACCCAAATAGTCAATTTTATGCTGGTAAAATTCACACTTTGACAGTTTGGCTACATTTCGGCAGTCCTGAGTTTTTTCAAGACTGATCACACTAACTTCACATGTTCCTCCATAGTTTCGGTGTAGATAAGAATGTCATCTAGTTAAATCAAGTCCCTCTTGTAGAGGTGCTCATGCAGCACCTCATTGATCAATTGCATGAACACAGCAGGTTCCCCTTGTAATCCAAACAGGAGCACCTTGAACTGGAAGCAACCCAAAGGGCAATTGAAAGGGGTTTTCCACTCGTTTCCCTCTTTAATGCGGACTCGGTAATAAGCTTCTCTCAAGACCAGCTTAGTAAAGAGTTTTCCTTTGGCTAGATGAGCCTTCATTAGGGGCAGCATTCTCCACACACACCGCGTTCAACCCTTTGTAGTCAATTCAGAGATGAAGAGACCCATCCTTTTTTTCACAAAACAGAACAGGGGCGACCACCCGCGGCCTAGCTAGTTGGATGAAGCCCCGCTTTAGGTTTTTGTCAATAAAGGCTCACAGTTCCTCCAGCTCTCGCGGGGTCATCGAGTAGATCTTTGGTTTAGGGAGCTTTACCCCAGGGAGGATTTCTATGCTGCAGTCCATGGGGTGATGGGGTGGGAGCACATCTGAGCCCCTCTCGCTGAATGCTTCCAAGAGGTTTCAGTATTCTTTTGGGATTTTCTCCTCACCGTCTAGGCGCTCGCTCGCTACAGCTCCTAGCTCCCTCGCATCCTTGGCTCTGAGTGGGGTTTTGCGTCCCCCTCTTCCCGGCAGGGTGGAACAAATTCGTAAAAGCCCCTTCTTCCAATTCACATGGGGGTTCTATTTTCAGAGGGTAATCCAAGCAAGAGGGGTCATTCCATTCCGGGGGCTATAATGAAACTCAGTGTCTCTTGGTGATCCCCCATCCACATCTCCACTGGTTCAGTCACAAAGTGAGCTGGGCCTCCCCAAGCTACTGACCCATCAAGCTGGCAAAATGCTATGGGCACCCTCGGTGTTCTCAGTCTCAGTCCCAGCTTCTCTACTACTTCAGAGCTAACAATGCATCTTGTGCTCCCAGATTCCAAAAGGGCTAGCATCTTCCCCTGGGCGCCAGACGAAGGCACCCACAGCTCCACTGGAATTTTCATGGGGGTACATGCTGACTTACCAGGGGGTCGTCATCGGAGTCAGTTTTATTCTCCTTCGGGGTGGTCAGAGTTCCCAGCTCCTCCTGGCAAGAAGGGGCGAACTCAACGACTTCCACCCCTTTCAGCGCTGTTTCGCAGTGCTTTGATGGCTACTTCTTGGGCTTCTTGCCTACAGCAGTTGTGGGCTTGGAGCCTAGTTTGGTGAGGCAATCAGCTGCTTGGTGCCCATCCTTCCCACACCGGAAGCATACTGTGGATCTTGGTTTGGCTGCTTGGCCCCCTTTGGTAGCTCTTGGGGCAGAGGGGGAAGGCTTGCTCCAGCTGCGGCTCATGTTACTATGACAGCCAATAGCAAGCAAGCATCAAAGGGAAAACCCATGCTGGAGATCATGCTGACAGGAAGTAATTAAACCTAGTTTTAAAACCATTTAATGCTGTACCTGTTAATTTGTATGATCCCAGGGCCTTCCGTTAGATAATTTAGAAGTATCGGAAAACTCTCCTAATGACAAAATGGACATATTTTTGTCACTTCTGTGACAACAGTTATGGAAATAGATTACCATTTACTTCTTCCAGTATTTACTTCAATTGTTCGCCGTGGCCTGCAGGTTTATTGCTTCCCGATGCTCGCCCATCGAAGTACTAACCCCATCGGATTTTCTTGTTTTTTTTTCAGCCAAGTTCTGCCCCTGAACCACTGATCAGTTGTGAACTGACTTTTAATTCCCTTTATGAGTATGATTTTAAAGTAAATAAATTTGCAATACGTAAACATACTTAGACTTCCAAGACTTCTTAGTACTTCAATGTTTTGCCTGTTCCAGTGCTTCTTTCATAGTCTGCTCTCTACCTCCAGGCATATACAGATTACAGTGACTCTGTTTCCAGGAGAATGGGCTTTATTCCACTCCCACTGGCTGTTTTAGTAAGTCATGGGTTTTTTTACATAGTAGCTAGTGAAAATTGCCCCAGGGGATGAAATAATATTTTCCTGAGCATGTTAGTTAATAAAAATAAAATAATATTGACTCTTATTTTAAAATTTGGATCACTCTATACTGTGATTGTGGACTTGGTGAACAAGATTTTCAGGTTAAATTGAGATGGCCCTCTGTCCAGGATTAGAGTGTGGGTTATTGTATGTTATTGAAATAAAATTGTGTGCTGCTGCTATCTGTTAAAATAATTTAACATGGGGTATCTTAAATATTAAATCATATTTAAAATAACTTAAACAATTTCAACTACACACTCATGCCTTTTAGAAAGAAATAATTAATAATAATAATTCAGAAATAATTCCCTGTTATTTCTCTTTCTAGCTTATTAGAGTTGTTACAAGTTCTGTAAAAGTCCAAGGGGTCTTGTCCTATTCCTGTGTAATTCTTTTCTGTTGTGGGTAAGTGCAAATCAAATAATTGTGTAAAGCTTATCTGTAGGAATATTAGAATACCAAAACATGAAACATGAAAAAGTTCTTACAATGAAGTCCCATTTTGTTATTAAGAATATATCAGTGAGTTCGTAATGGAATATTAAATACAAAGATTTAAGCTTTTACTATATAAATAAAATGTTTAGAACTAAGATTTCTTAATCATAATAATTATTGCTTAATCCCACAGGTTAAATATACTTTGTCCCATTTAGCTTTTAAGAAAATATTTTAATCAATTAAATATAATACCGGATGGAAAAGAGTACACAAAATTAGAAGAAACAAAAGAAAATAAAAGCATACAAGATGTATACTTGCAGACAAACACTGATGCCATAATTTATTAGTCATCCATGATTGATCTATATTAATCAATTCTGCAAACTGCTCAATAGTTGAGGCCACATGTTTATGTTTCCAAGGTTGGACAATAAGTCTTTAGCTAATGGGATTTTTTTTCTCTTTCCAAAAGTCAACTCCCACTTTAAAACATGCTTCTGATTTGTTTATTTAATTATTTATTTGATTTTTGTGCCACCCATCTCATCTAGAGGTGACTCTTGCTAGAAGGTTACATTTCTGGCTGAGGCAGATGAAGAGAGTAAAAATGTATTTCACAGAATTATTGCCCACCATAACCTTTATTTTGAAAGCAAATCCTGCTACTTTTAATGGAATTAATTTTCCACTAAGTACACTTGATGTCATAACTTGGTATCAGTGCCCAATTCATGATTTAGTTAAGATTTCCAGGTGTTGGCAAACTATTACAGAGGGAATTTCATGATGAATAATAATAGAAAATCATAAAATAAAATATTTTATCGTCAAGTTAGTACACTCTTATCCAGCTGACTTGAACATGGCAGGCACAAGCCTCTCTATTCTTGGGTGTGGAAATACAGGGAAGGATGTGAGAATGCACGTTTTCCTGCCTTGCTGCCCCTGACACACTCATATTGCAGGGTGTTGATGTTAGAGTATAATGGTAATATGCTGCAGGATAATTATTGGGAGGCCTCCTTGAAGTTTGACTCAGTAGCATCTGCCCCCCTCGTCTTTAAGAACAGCACTGGTAGCTGGGTGGCGGTTCTTCATCTGCCTCAGCGAGCTTTTTGTGAAAAACAAGACCATTTGTCTACACAGCTTGGTCAAGGTAGGCAAACTCATCTGAAGCCTCTTCTTGGAGGCACATCAAGTTCTTTACCAAAATGAGTCCACGCTCCCTGGCACAAATTTAATAAGGTTGTCCTATATTTCTGGTTAATGCACAGCAGATTAAAATAGTGTGTATGTGTTGTCCTAATAAACAGCCTGAGGAGGCCTCTGGGGGAAGTGAATTTGTTCAGGCCATGATACTTAATCTGGTGTGCTTATTGTTTTCAGTTTAATATCACTTAAGGTACTCAATAGCATTGTATTGCTGGGAAAGTCCTGCCATTATGTCAAAGAAGCAAACATGGAGGAGAAGTTGTTCAACCCACCTCCTTTCAGCACCCCAGGAAAATCTGTTGGCAAACCACAGAGCAAGTATAAGTCTCCTCAAGGTAAGTAAAATCTCAAAATGCTAACTCCAGTATTAAGCAGAGGCATCTTATTTGATTTAGTACAAAGTGACTGGTAGCATCTAAGGAGCTAAATCTTAATAATTCTGAATAAAACCAGCTTTAGACTTTTTCCCCTTTAGAAGAATTTTGCAGGGATTGAAGTGCATATGAACCCTCAGCAGTCCTTTATTGCTTCAGAGTCCTCAGACCACTCTACAATGGCAGAGCCAATGTTTATGGCCATATGACTCATGCATGGTGGGGACGTGGTATGATCTCAAGGACAAATGGGATACCCTAAAGCTTTGCACCCCTTCTGAGTCCCTCCCCAATACCAGTTTTTCCTGTTGACTGAGAATTGTAACAATTCAAAAAAAACTTAATGGGCCTCAAATGCTACCAACACATCCTTTCTCCAAAATCCAATAATTTGGCTCTATTTGGCTTAATATCATTTTGACATTTTGCCACTGCTAGAAAACCAAAATAAAGTGTGTCCTCCCAGAATTGATGCAGTTATTGATAGCAACATTTTGCTCTCTGAGAAGCTTTTATGTAGAAGTAGAAGTAAAAAGAACAATCTTGGTAATTGGAATATCTTGATGAAGGCTCATTCAGTACAAACAGTGGCTAATTTTGTGCTGCTAGGAAGTATAGATTGATACAAAGGAGAATAACAGGTTTATTACAAACTCTAAATACAGTGACTCCACAAGGAGTATTTCAACTGCCTTGTGTTTTGATAAGACAAAATATTTCATAAACGTATCAGGTGTACCATCATAAAGAATAGTGATAACACATACCTTCCTTACTTGCTTCTCACACAGGCATGCATACATGCATGCAAAGAAGTAAGGTGATAGTTTACATGGCCCTATCTGTTACAGAAAAATCGGCCAAGGGAACAATTTTTAAGGACAAGATTAAAAAAACATTAAAATCCCACTGTAAAACTATGAAAGCGCACTCTGTGCCTGGTTTTTTTCATCTTACTTTATACAAGCAGTCCTAAAAGTGAGCCCAGTTAAAAAAACAAGCCAGAGCAATGCATTCTTTTCAAAACTACCCATGAACACCATAGCAGCCAATATAAAATGTCCTTCTCTGACAGTTGCATTAAGTTTTCTTCTTCATAAGGCAGACTTTTGCATTTTCAAAGCTCAATGAAACAAAACTTTTAGCCATCAGCATTCTAAAAATTCCAGACATACTATTCAGGATGTAATTCAAAATTCTAACTTCCCCATGGCACAGTTTTTAACTTGAGTATAGAACAGTGGTGAAATCCCCTATTTCTATCCGGCTTGCCGAACCGGTAGCGCCGGTGGTGGGAGGCTCCACCCACCCGTCAGGACGTCATTACGTCCCATTTTTTTACCATCTGCATGCACAGAAGAGTGCGTGCATAGCACTCACGCGCTCCCGTGCACTCCCATTCCCGAACCAGTAGCAAAGTGGATTTCACCGCTGGTATAGAGTTTACTTGTTAAAAGAAGCAGCAGTCATTTTCTGAGTCCCAAAATGGTTTTCTGTCCCAAACAGAAGTAATTGCATGTTCTTTCTTTCTCCTTCTTCTCTTCAAGGGGCTGTAGCAAATGAAAATTGTACCTTCTATTTGATTTGCTAATTTGCTCTTTCCGTTTTCACTGCAGGAATAGTTTACATAAATAGATAAATAACTGATCTAGGAAACAAACAAAAAAGAAAGCTTCAAGAACAGTATCACTTAAATAATCTCATTTGTCCCAAGATTGGAGTAAAAAGTGGTAACCCAACTAATTTGGGTAAAAAACAGTCCTGTTCTGCCATTTGTTACATCTCTGATTAAGAAGTTTCCTATTTGATTAAAGACTACTAGCTTCAAGAAAATGTAATTCTTTCATATGATCTTTAAAGCTTTTCCAAGTTAGTGGTCATAATTACATGCTCTAATTATATAGGTCCCTTGTTGAATGAACACATATTTTATGCTGTCCTGTGCTAAGAGTTCCTATTGTTATGATAATGGAGACAAAGCTTCATCTTACATTTTTGTGTAATTAATTGTTCTACCTGCTAAGGATACTCAAACTACATTCAAGACGTCATGAATGCCTATATAGCTTCATGCTTTCTAATTTATCAGCTGAAAGGTCTTATATAAAATGGTATCATATGTCATCAAAGAACCCAAAAAACCAGACTTAGTGTGGTACACTATCATTAACAAACCAAAGAAAATATGACTGAATTCTTGAAAACACAAAGTAGTTTGAGTTGTCATGTGTCTTCCTTGAGACAAGGTGCTATATTACACTGTTGCAGCAAACCCAGTGAAAAGTGTGATGGCACCTTTGTATCTGATGAAGAAGATTGCAATCCATTTGTTAGTCTTGAAAATGTCATAAGGGTGTTTGTTGTTCTTGGAACCCCACCCCCCTTATTCCTCCCCTTTAAAATATATTTTATTGGTAGACACTGCACTAGAGTCTTTTTGAGTGGGTGGCTACAGTGATTTAAATAAAGACAACAAAATGAGTTTGTGCTTATATTTCACACAGGACTTTCCACTGAGGAAGGCTTCTCCGCTTCAGTGACCAGTCAGCCTGTGCAGCCAAAGGAAAATGTAGCCCCCCAACTGGTGACAAGTCCCTCTGACCAGTTTCTGACCACTCCTGACGGAGATGAGAAAGACATATGCCAAGACAGTTCAGAATCCAAATTCAGATCTACAAAGAAAGATTTGTTGGAGATAGACAGGTTTACCATTTGTGGAAATCGAATTGACTAGCAGTCTGTGAGTGGGAGACTGAGCAGTTGGAACAGGAAGGGCTGTCAGTGACAGACAGATGCCAAATAGGCATACCAATATTTATTTAAAACTTAAATTATTAACAACGAATCTGTTGACAGGGCTTGAAAATGGATCAAATGTCAGCTTTGTAACCTTGGTATTTTGAAAAAGATTTTTTTTTAAAGAAACCATTGACAGTTGGACAGAGCTGCAGTGTCGCTTTTCTGAAAAGTGCCCTATCTTTAAACTCCTTTTCCTGTATGAATCTGTGCTTCCCTCACACTTTGTTTTGCCAGGTCATAGAGAATTTTGAAAAGTTCTTGAGGAGCACATCTCTCCCCTTGCTTTCATGAGCAGAAAACTCCCTCAATTAAAAATTCCTCTTGCCATTTTTTCCCAGATTTACAGGAAAATAAATAATCAGGATAAACTTACCTCCAGGAGATGGCTCAAAATGCATTTCATTTAACTAAAATGGACCATCCTTAAAGATTTTCTACTAATTGTTTTCATCCTAAATCTTAAGCTTTTAAATCAGAAATTGGTCATAACAAGGGAAGAGTTGAACGTTTGAAGGAGCAAGAAGTCAGGAACTTATCTTTGCTCTTCAGCGTTTTAAGTACCAAGGTACAAATCAGTGTGCTTCAGTTCCAGCTGCCAGCCTATTCACTGTGCAACAATTTTCTTTGCATTATATGTCAAACAACTAAAGAGTATTTCTTTTTTTGCTTTGGCTGGAAAAGCTGCATGTCGCCAAAATGACAGACTGACATAGATTTTCTGAAAACTAGCTTTATGAAATGCTTGGTTTTGAAATAGGAAGCAGCTTCACTTGATGCGTATAGAGGAGTGCACAGAAGATTAAGAAAAGAATTATGGTTCTTTTTAGCTCCACTTATTTAAGAGCAAATCTATACTCAAGGTGCTCCTTTCTTCTCTATCCTCAATGCCTAAGGAACAAACTGCAATATCAAGTGTCTTTTTTTTTTTTTTTATAAAAAGCAAAATTGTGTGTGATGAATAATAAGCAAATTTTTGGCAACTTACTTCTTAACGATTGCAGAGTGGCCAAAACAAATATTTTAAAATGCTAATGTTTGAAGTCCTGAATACATTTATTATTTCCCCAAAGTTGAGAGGATGAATACATGGGAATGGTATCCTGAAGCAGGTTTCAAGGAAGAAGGCAGTATGGATAGTCCAAGTGTTTCTAATAATTTTCTCCCATGCTGCCTACCTCCTTTGACTAGCTTCTCAACTTAAGAGAACATTGTGGGAGAAATACAAAGCTTGATGTTGAAGTTTACAAGAGATTAATTTCATAGACGTGCTGCTTCTGGCAAATTTGATTCATTAAAATTCAATTCAGAACGTTTGTTAAATCTTGTAATTTGATTTTATTTAAATGTAGCTGAAAGGAAGCTTGGAATGATCTTTTCCTTGTAAAATAATTATGTATGGATTTTATAAGTGCATCTTGTGTCTCAGAATAAAACCTCAATTTTGTAGCCTTGGTTTACAAAAGAAAACAGCAACCACATATTCAAGACTCCTAGCTTTTTTGCTAGAAGAAATTTGAAGGATGTGAAAGCAAATTTTTACTGAAGAGTTTTACTTCAGATCCATCCATCCTCAAGTATTCGACACACATACAGGAGAGATGATTCTTCCAGCAGGAGTCTTAAAGATTTGATTGGGTGTCCATGTTCATGTGGAAAATGCTATTGGCAGGTTCATGTATCTGTGACTACAAAGAGGATCTGTGGGTTCTCTTATGCTGTTGGAGCTCTATATTTCTTGGTTAGAAACTTGGCTAAGGCCCTTATCTTTTGCTAAAATTTCATTGACATCAGCCTGTTGAGAAAATAAGCTGTTTTTACCATTTCATGGGGGTTATCTTCGCTCTAAGAAAGCAAAATTGACCTGAAATCTGCTGAACATAGACATAATTACAACTAAAAAAAATCTTAAAATAACCCATCCACCCTAGTTCATTAGGATATCCTTTTTTGTTTTTGTTTTTGTTTTCTATTTTGTATTCTTTTGATGATAGGATTTTGATTATACTTACTAGAATTGGTTGATTACCACCACATAAGATTTTTATGCAGCATATATCTCATCAAACACAAATCAACTTTTAATAATTTAATATCCTGCTTCCCTCTCTCCCTCTCTCACATACACAAATACTTTAACAAAGCTTTGTTCTCAACTCAGATAAATAAATACAATCTTACCTATTTAAAACAAATCCTCCTATACAACCAAATACAGATATATCCATGGATCAAATAAATCTAGGAGTAGAGTGGAATAACCAGACCTGTCTTTGAACTTTTTAAAGAGCCTCAGGCTTTACAGAAATGAAATTAATTAACTCAATTAAGTACCACCCAAGTCCAAACTGATTCTGGGCAGTGTACTATAAACAAAATAGAAAATACAATATGTATAGACGACAGTAGAATTTTATTGTGATTTTAAATGTACACTAATCAACATATATTAAAATGAAATTCATTTGCATTCAGCTCTCAAAGAATAACCATTATGTATATAGCCACATACACAAATGTATATGACACAGAGAAACATAACGATCTAGTTTGAATGTTTGAATACATGGTGGAAAAAAAGAATCCTGTGAGTTTACCAGATGACGTAGGGAACAAAACTGTTACAGAATCTAGTAGTCCTGCTATAAATACTTTGAAACCTCTTCGCAGAGGGAAGCAACAGAAAGAGACCAGAAGTGGGTGTGTGGGGTCTCTAACAATGCTTTGAGCTCTAAGCATATAGCACTTTTTTTTATTTTTTTTTATTTTTTACATTTATATTCTGCCCTTCCCCGAAGACTCAGGGTGGCTTACACTATGTTAGCAATAGCCTTCATTCTATTTGTATATTTATATACAAAGTCAACTTATTGCCCCCAACAATCTGGGTCCTCATTTTACCTACCTTATAAAGGATGGAAGGCTGAGTCAACCTTGGGCCTGGTGGGACTAGAACCTGCAGTAATTGTAGGCAGCTGTTGTTAATAACAGACTGCATTAGCAGTCTGAGCTACATAAGTGCTAAGCGCTATAAGTGTTATCCCTGAATAATGGGAAGTGAGCTTCCTATAATCTTAGCTGTCCATACCACTCTGTATGGCCCTTTTATCTGGTACTGCTACCACCTAACCAAGCAGTGATACAGTTCGTTAAAACGCTCTCAATCATGCTTTTGTAAAAAGTGTCCAGGACAGAAGGCGAAAGATATGCTCTCCTCACTGATGCAGGAAATGCAAATGCTGGTTTGCATGCTTCATTAAAGATAACATAGGAAGAGACCAAATCAGATTGTTAGTTATCTGTACCTCTAGATACTTAGTACTGTTGACCACTTCCACAGCTGCAGCCTTGATACAAAGTGGAGTATGAATTTGCTGAATCTTTCTAAAATCAACCATGATCTTAGTTTTATTAACATTCAAAACAAGGTTATTTTATTACATCTGTCCATCAAAGCCTTCAACTCCCTATAAGAATCTCCCTATAAAGCCCACCACTACTGTGTCATCCTCATGCTTCACAATATGATTCATAGCAGACTTGGCATAGTAGTCATGGGTCATCAAGGTAAACAGTATGGACTCAAGAAACAGCCCTGTGAGGGACCTGTACTCAAGGAGATGGAATTGGAAACTTCTTCCAATTCGCACAAAATGGGCCTATCAATAAGGAAATCAAGTGTCCAGTTACATAAAAAGTATTATTTATTTATTTATTGTTCACATTTTTATACCGCCCTTCTCCGAAGACTCAGGGCGGTGTACAGCATAGATAAAACACATCTACAAAAAAAATTAAAATACAATATATAATTAAAAGTCTAATTCCATAAGCTGAATATTTAAAATACATGGATAAAATTATAGAATAAAATAACCCATTAAAAACCCCACTAAACCCTCAATTAAAATTTATCATTAGGGCAGCCCTGCTTGATGAAAGAAGAAAGTCTTAAGCTCGCGCTTAAAGGTCCGGAGATCAGGGAGTAGGCGTAGCCCCACGGGTAGTTCATTCCACAGGGCAGGACCCCCACAGAGAATGCTCTTCCCCTGGGGGCCGCCAGCCAACAGTGATTGGCCGACAGCACCCTAAGGAGGCCCTCCCTGTGAGAGCGCACCGGTCAATGGGAGGCTACTGATGGCAGTAGGCGGTCCCGTAAATATCCCAGTCCCATGCCATGGAGCGCTTTAAAGGTGATGACCAGAACCTTGAATCGCACCCGGAAGACCACCGGCAACCAATGCAGCCTGCTCAGGAGAGGTGTTACATGGGAGCTACGAGATGCTCCCTCTATCCCCCGCGCAGCCGCATTTTGCACCAGTTGGAACCTCCTGATGCTCTTCAAGGGGAGCCCCATGTAGAGAGCATTGCAATAGTCCAGGCGGGAAGTGACGAGGGCGTGAGTGACCGTGCGTAACCAATTTAGTCATGACCCAAACCTAATTTTGGAAGTTTGGCGCTTACAAAAAAAAAATGGTGTGGAAGGGGAAATTGGCCACCAAAAAAAATAGTGAATTTTTGGGTCAGAACCTGATTTGGTCGTGGTCAGAAGCATTCATGACCAGAGGTTCTACTGTATAGACGGTCTCAAGGCCCGAAAAGGGGCTGAAATGGTTCTATGTCTATGTCCTCAACTCCTCCATAACTACAGTCCAACGTTCTCTAAAATTGAAGGGTTGGATTATTCTTGTCTAAGATTGCTGGCTCTGGAGAGGCTTTGAGGGAACATGTGAAGAACTGAAGATAGGCGTGGCGAAGACCAACAAACCAGTAAATAGATAGGTACCAGATAAAGAGAGGATGAGAGATAATTCACCTTGTCAGCTGTTCCTGATAAGGAGACTGCAGGACTGTTTTCTGCAATTTTGAGCACTGCAGGATTTATGACATAACAATTAGTGCTCCTCTGAGAGTTTAGGGGAATGTAGGTTCTGGTTTCAGTTTAGTTCAATTTAGTTTTTAAAATCTTAATCTATGTAGTTTTAATGTTTTAATATTTCAATTATTAATAAGGCCTTTTAAATTAATTTTTAACAGGGTTTAATCCTTGCCTCTTTTAAATTTTTAATTTTTATATGCTGTTTTAGAGATTAACATGGAGAAGCAGCAACAGCAGGAATGTTTTTTTCTGTGGCTTTATCAATGAACCAGGACTGATGAGATTGTTTGGACCTTTTACTTTTTCAGTATAAGTATTTTTTAATAGACCTATGATAGTCAGGAACATATTGTAACAGGCAAAACTCTCTTGGAGACAACATGGCTGAGACAACGCTAAGACAACCGAAGGTAAAAGACTTTCCAGATAACAAACACTGCGTAAGATTCCTTTTCTCTTTTCTTCCCCCGCCCCCCAAACAAACCTAGCCCCTTACTGCAAGCTTGTCAAACTCAAGACCCGGGGGCTGGATCTCGCCTGAGGGATGCTTAGATCTGGTCCGCAGAACCATCCTGGAAACAGCGAAGGACTGGGCCATGGTTCCTCTGCCAGTGAAGATGGAGCTCAGGAGGGCTGCATACAGCCCTCCCGAGCTCCATTTTTGCTGGCAGAGAGTTGCAGGAGGCCTTCACAGCCGAAAATGGAGCTCGGGAACCCGTTTTCTCTGGCAGAGCACTTGGGCTGCCACAGGTACCCCTGACATGAGTGATGAGGAGCTGGTCATACCCACCCTGGCCACACCCACTCTGCTCCCCTCCCCCCGGGTCAAACACAACCTTGATGCAGCCCTCAGTGAAATCGAGTTTGACACCCCTGCCTTACTGGATTGGGAAGAGGACAATTGCTTCTCTTGGAGGAGGGAGTTCCAGCTACAGTAGGAGCTGGGGGGGTGGGGGGGGATAAGAATAATGTTAGAAACAATTTTAAAGGAGACTTCAATTTGGTTGCCAAGAATTGCCTACCAACAGCATGAACAGTTTCTGCCATATTTGACCAGCTCCTGGAAGCAAATGGAAGGATTAAAGAACTAAAGTCTAATGGAAAAAAATATAAGTTAGATGAAGAAGTAAACCGCAAAGCCCACATTCCAAAGCTTACCCATGATGTTTGGCCAGTCTGTGTAGACTGGGGGCCTCAGGACAGAGGATGTGGTGGAGAGGCTGGTCTTCTAGAGACACAGGATCTTACTCCAAGTTGCTAACACCCTTCTGAATAGGGGCAGGTGGCATAACAGGAGAGTGGTTTTGATCTCTCTATCCCAACTTTTACCTGTAGGGCAGTAGTGAAATCTGAACCAGTTTACTACCGATTCGCTGGCTGAGCGTGTGCGCTGTGTGCGAACATGCACAGTGCACACCACGCACCAAATGCAATGTGTGTGCGTGCGCAGTGCATGCCAAATGGAGGCATGGGGTAAGTAGAACAGCACGTGGGGGTGGTGATCAGCTGTGGCGCACAATTTTTTTTTTTACTTTTAAAAGCATTTTTTTTACAATCTATTTGGCCAAATAGATTGTAAAAAAAATGCTTTTAAAAGTTTTTTTTAAAAAGGCTCTGATGATCCCAGCTGAGCTCTTTTTTTTCCTTTTAAAAGTATTTTTTATTTTATTTTTTAAAAATAATTTTTATTAAACAGATTTTTTTTAAAAAAAGACAAAAACAAAAAAGAAATATTAACGCTTTCTTCTTTCCAACAGTTTCGCATCAGTGATCAATACTTATACATTTTCTCTCTCTTATCCTAATGTATCTTTTATACATTTTTTCTAATATATCATATTTTAAGTATTTTATTTACATATATACTTACCCAATTTCCTTTCCACAATTTCTGTTTCTTCCTATTTGTTCTTCTATTTCTACTCCTAGTTTATCCATTATTTAATTTTTAATTTTCATATCTCCATTTATTGCTAACTTTGCTGTTTGGGTTGAGTATATCTTCTTTATCATATTTTATCATCTCCAAATTTCATATTTTCTAATTGTAAATTTAAATTATCGAAGGCCTTTTGTGCATCTAGGAATATTAATGCCATTTGTCTGGCTTTGCTTTGTAATGTTCCAAAACATCTATTATTATATTCATGTTGTTCTTTATTTGCTTTTTTGGCATAAAATCGTTCTGGTCAGAATGTATGTATTCATTTATTATTATCAATGTAAATAGTTTATAATCTACGTTTAGTAACGATATTGGTCTATAATTTTTGATTTGTAGTTGGTCTGTGTCCTCTTTTGGGATAAGCATGATAATGGCTTCAATCAACGAATTGGGTATTTTGGCCTTCAAAAGTGCTTCATTAAAAGTTTCTAATAAAATTTTGTCTAATGGTTGCTGACATGTCTTGTAAAATTCTACCAGCAGGCCGTCTGGACCTGGCCTTTTGTTGTTTTTCTGTCTTTTCCTTGCCTCCATTAATTCATTCAAACTGATTGGCCCATTTAATATTTCTCTCTGTCTCTTCTAAGTCCATTAGATCTGATTTGTTTAGGTATTGTTTAATATTTTCTTCAGGTATGTTTTCTTGGACATATAAGTTTTGAAAGAAGTTTTTTGCTATATTTTTCTTATCATCGTTTCTATAGAGTATCTCTCCTTTCTCGTCTAGTAATTGGTGTATCTTTTTCTTCTCTTTTTCTTTTTTCAGTTTGTATGCCTGCCATTTTCCTGTTTTGTTTGCGTATTCGAAATGAATTTGTTTTGCTGTCTTAATTTTCCTTGCTATCTCTATTTGTGTAGTCAAATTAATTTTATGTTTTATCAAATCTATTTTTCCTTTAATCTTTTTATTTTGGGGTTCCTTCTGTAGGTCAGTTTCCGATTTTTTGAGTTCTTGTAACAGATTGTCTCGTTCTTGGTTTTGTTTTTATTTTTCTTCACTATGTAGACAATTGTTAGACTTCTTATGTATGCTTTTTATGTATGCTTTTGCAGTGTCCCATAGGTTTTGAAGGGAAGTTTCTTCTTTTGTGTTTATCTTGAAAAATATATTCATCTCTTTTTCTTTTTTTTCTTTTTCTTTAGTTTTTTTTAATTGAAAAAGTTTTATAAAATTTTCCCCCCATACATCCCCCCCTCCCACCAACCCTAACCCTTTCCCTCCCTCCTCCCTCTTTCCCCATCCTCCCCGACTTCCCAGAGCAAATACAGGGTATCTAAACTAAAATATGCTAATTAACATAAACTCACATCCCTCTTCTTGAACCTCAACTCCCCTTTTCCATAAAAAAGAAGAAAAAGGAAAATATTAATACTAATACAATTACATTTTATTCATTTAAAAGCTATTTAATATTTTGTTATTTCAATCCAATATTTTTTTAAAAAAAACAAACTGTCTCCATTATATATATCTTTCAAAAATAATCTTTCAAATAATATATATATCTTTCAAAATAATCTTGCTGATAATTCTACCTTCTCATCTAAGTCCATTAAGCTTAAAATCCAATCTTCTGTAATAAACAATATCCCATCTTCCAATGTTGTAATATCAAAAATTATTCCTCAGTATACCTTATAATCCATCAAATTTGTATATCCATCATACATAATAATAAATATCATCTTTTTAACTTATATAAATTTAACATTTACCTCATATTCTTCCCCATATTCTCCACACTATAAATTTCTAAACATTTTACACCTCATTTATCATATAATCCATAACTAATTATATTTCTTATCCCTACACAATATTACACTATCAAAGGGTTTCAATATATCTTATAGTCCCTCAAATTTATATATCCATCATACCCTGAAAACTTTTATACTATCTAGTTTAACTATCTACTAAAAGTAAATATGACTTATTCTTTCTACTTTTTATATTCAAAAATATCCCTTATAATTTACCCTATCCCATGAAAGGAAAGTCTTTTCATTTGAAAATATTACTCCTTGCTCTTTACGTTTAATAATTAAAATCATACTTTGATCCTCCCCTACGGCTTTCTGTGTTTCTTCTCCCAAATTTACAGCCCCAATTTTAGATTGTATTTGCTTTGCTTCCTTTTCCCCTTTTTTAACCATTCCCACCTCTCCTTCCATCTTAACTTCTAACAATGGCAGATTTCCAACCTTCAACACTTTAGTATAAAAATCTCTTGCCTCATCTGTGTATACTTGTTTTGTTTTTAGATGCTTTTTGATATATATTCCTTGTGTTGTTGTTTTTTTGTTCTGCCAGTGAGGTGTACAGTTCGCTAGTCTTGGGTATTCTAGTATCTTTCTATGTTGTTTCTTGATGTGGACTTGCCGCAAATTTATAATATTCATATCTAATCTTTGTAGCTTTGTGAATGTTTACGTTCTTTTGACTGGTGCATTTAAACTGTTTATATTTATTGAAATCATTTTTATTTCTTCTTCATTCTTATTCATTTGTTATTCTTAGTTTTCTTGTACTTCTTGTTTCTATTTGGATTCTTCCCTTTGCCCCTTCTCTCTCTGTTCGTTCCTTTTCCAGTTTCCTTTTTTCTTCTTTCTCCCCCTTGTTTTCTTCCAGATGGCATTCTTCCTGGCTCTTCCTCTTAACTTCTTCCCTGCTCTCTTGTTCTTCTAAGACAAAATGGTGTTCAAAGAACTCTTGAGCTTTATCTAGTGTATCTATTCTATATTTTTTCTCTTGCCAGGAGATTAAAATACCCTCTGGTATTAGCCATCTGATCATGATCTTATACTTATTCAGTTGTGATGTTAAAAAGTTATAATTCCTTCTCTGATCTTTCACTCATCTAGGGATTTGTTTGAGGGTTATTATTTCTTTTCCTTTATATAATATCAATTCTTCTCTCATTTTTTTTTTTTAGATTTCATCCTTTATAGTTTTTTTTTTAAAACCTAACATGTCCTTCTTTTGGTAATTTATGCCTGCGTGCATAATTCGTGTGTACTCTGTACACCTCATCGATATTTCTTCTCATAACTTCCTTATCTCTTTGTGTTCCTGCTGCTAGGATTTCCACCATTGTTTCCCCTAAATCTTCCTCTTTATTTTCTATAATATTTTGAAATCTAAGATAAAATGAAGCTTTTTCCATTTCCAGAAATACTATTGATTCGTCTTGTTCTCTGTTGATTACTATCTGTTTTTGTTCTATTGTCTCTGTTTTCTTTTCCGTTTGTTCCATTTTTAATTCCACTGTTTGATTGCTTTGTGTGTTTCTGGAAATGTTCTGTTGGATTTTTTCTATTTTGTCATTCATTTTTTTAATGTTCTCCTTTCTCCCATATCTGATTTAAGGTCCTCATGAATTCTTTTTGTCTCTTTGTGATTATTTGCTATGATTTCTTGTGTTTTGGTCATTGCCTCCTGTATCATTAGCAATGTCGCTTGGATGCTTTGTAGGTTAGATGTGGAACCTGATTTGTCTGCTCCAAACATACTCTCTATTGATCTCTGCTGTGCTGGTGAGGATGTAGTGGGTGTGGGGTTTGGGACTGTTTTCTTATTTATTTTGGTTATCATTGTTGTACTTGTGCTTGACATTTTTCCTATCTGCAATAAGTTATTCCAAATTATCATCCAATAACTCAATTCTAAAAATTTCAAAAGTATTAACTATAGAAGTTGTCAGTTCTCCTTTCTTATCTAATTTTTAAATTTAATCTATATAATATTAATATTCTTATTTTCTATATATCTATATTCTATGTAGTTCTATCTGTTTTTACACTTATATATGCTTATTGATATATTTATACAAGCAGCAACAAGAAAATAAGCAACAAGCAACAAGTTTCTTGTCAGTCTCCAAAAGTGTCCAAAATGTCAAATTTCAAAAACCTTAATTAGGAATTATCAATCCTGTTATTTTTCCATTCCGTTCCTTCTATGCCTCTTTCAGAACACCATGTCTCAAATTACCACTCAAGTCTCTAAATCTGTATTTTGTCCCATAAATTTCACAATGCTATAAAAACTAGCCTTAATAAAATAAATATATTTAGATTATAGCCACCACTTTGCTCAATTCTCAGGATAAATCCAGGCTGGAATTTCCTTTCCTTTTTTCCCTCTGTTCTCTCCTTTCGTGCAGTCACTGCTGTCTATGTATCTCATCTGCTCCTCCTCCACCATGTCGCCACGTTTGTTTGGCAATGTTTCTGCCTCAAGATTTGGAGTCTCAATGTTTCTGCTCCACCATTTTCAATATAATTGTACTCCTTTTTAAGTTTTTCTCTCCTACTGCTTGCGATCCTGTTGTTTCTTGATCTTCACTTCCTACTCCTCGGCTGTCAGCACTTTGGGCCAGCCAAAATGGCTGGTTTCTTCCCAGCCGGAATTAGGAGGTTTCTCCTGAACCTTCGGGGAAATTGCATTTTTCCCTGAGGTCCTTGAAGATTCCTCTTTCTCAATCAATCTCTCCGGGATTGATTGTGCCTATTTTAGGCTTCCTGGCTGGGAAAATTTGAGCTTCAGGAATGGAGCCCCCATTCCCTCTCTCTGCTCATGCTGATGTCACTGGTGGCAGCCTTAAAAGTATTGTTTAAAAGAAGCAGCAAGCGAGGTAGTGGGCAACCAGACATTGGGTGGGCATGGGTGATGATGATCATGCAGCTCAGCTGGACACAGGGGAAGAGGGATTTTTGTTACCAGTTCTCCGAAACACCTGCCGCCATCGCTACCGGATTGGCCGATCCAGTCCGAACCGGGAGCATTTCACCCATGCTGTAGGGTATATTCCAACAAGCTAACAGATTTCTTGGCTCCCTGACAGTCAAGGCTACAAAAAAATATTGCTACAGTCAAGGCTACAAAAAAAAAATTGTTCTGCCTTCAGTGTTATTCAGGCTTGAGACCTCACTAACACTCTGTTTGGCCAAGATGTGTATTTCACACCACCCAAATTCAGTTCCTGTTAAAGTCTGGGCAGAGAGTCAAGATAGTGAGGGAGGTCAATATCAACCTTGGCAACTCCGAAATACTAACAGCCAAACAAACAAGCCCTAAACTAACAAGGTTAGAAAAAGATAAGGACAATAAAAAAGAATATGTAAACCTATACAATGGAAAGCTTCAGTTCATGGATGACATGGAAGAGCTAGTCACCAGTTTGCCACCCTTTGGCCAGGAGACCAAGAAATGATACTAACAAAGATTGAAATAATTGGTCAAATGTTGAGGTCAGCAACTAGTGCAATAGAAAGCTTGAATGTTTTGCTTCCTTCTGGCAGCTCCTCTGTGGAATTGCTATCAAGTCCAGCTTCTAAAGCACTGAAGCTTCCATAAATAAAAAGAGAAGGCATACCAGTCCAAAACAGAAAGGAAAGGGACATCTAACAGGACTTTACAGTGCAAGTCCAAATTAACCATCCAGCAGGACAGCTAGAAAAGGAGAAGGAAAGCTGGAGTACCCACCCACCTGAAGAAATGTCAATCTTAGAGCAAAAGCAGAGGAACACTGACAATCAAGATAAAGAGGAGCAAAAAGAAGATTTGCAACTCAAGAGGAGAAATACTGAACCTCACAATAATTGTGTCTATACAGGAAGCTTAGTTAATATTGACCCAGCTCCAACGTCAAGTTGACAGCCAGCACTCTTACCACCTAGCCAACCAACCAACCCAGACCATCTTGCCTCTGGGAATCCCATACAGATTATGAGCTGGAACATGGCTGGCTGGAAAGGGATTGTTGATAGTGGACTAATGAACTTTCTCTCTAGATTCAATGCAACAGCCATTCAAGAAACCTGGTTAACCAGGACTTCCGGTGGCGCGATAGGCGTTGAAGACGATCCCTGTGGATCGCCAGCCCCATGATTGCATTAAAAGCCACCTAGACAGCGCAAATCAGTGTCTGGAGGTTTGAAAACCTTTCCCTCAGGACAAGAGGGAAAGGTGAGCAGTCGGGTTTAGGTAGAGCTCCCCGAAAGCCCCAGGAGTAATTCTTGGGGCTTGAAGGGTGAGAGCTCCCTGGAAAGCCCGAAGGAGCTCTGGATCCGGGACATTTCTGCTTTCAAGCAGAACAAAACACCGCGACCACCTCTGTAACCAATATTAATTTTAATCTGATCCCAAAGCAGACGGAGCAAAGACAGGAACGCTGGCAATTGTAATTGCAAGTACTAAACCTTAACTCTGTTTCTATATTGTTTCCTTCTGAAACAATTTAAGAAGAACAAAGTAAATGGCGCCTGTGTTTTAAGAAGGTGTGAAAACGAAAATAAAGAAAGTTCTTGTTAACATCGTTAGCGCCCTTAGCGCTGTTTATGCTGAAGTGAAGAGGCTTAAAAGTGGAAAGTGAAAAAATAGATTAATGTTAGTTATGCAACAAAGGATTCATAGTCATCAATCAGGATTTATAAAAGGGAGACAAATGAGAAATAATGCAAGACAAATTGTAAATTTATTGGAATATTTGGAAAGAAACAACCAAGTCCTGGCAGCGCTTTTAGAACTTTTATTGAATAAAATACGTGGGTCAAATAAAATAAAGGGAATTAAAATTAGACACCAAGATTATAGATTAAGAGCATTTGCAGATGATTTGGTTGTCACTTTATCCCAACCAACACAACTGGTTATATACTTGATGGATATAATTAATCAATATGGGAAGGTATCTGGATTTAAAGTAAATCAACAAAAGAAAAAAATAATAACTAAAAATAGGACTATACATCAAAAAGAAGAATTAGAAAGAATAACGGGATTTGAAATAGTAAAAAAAGGTTAAATATCTAGGAGTATATATTACAGCTTCAAATGTGAAATTATATAAAAATAATTATGAAGTGTTATGGCAAAAAGTGCAGAAGGAAATGGAGAACGGGAAAAAGTTACAATTATCTTTATTGGGAAGAATAGCAGTAATAAAAATGAATGTTTTGCCCAGGTTTTTATTCTTGTTTCAAATGATACCAATACTTTAAAAACATGCAAATTTGAAGGAATGGCAGAAAGGAATTAATAATTTTATATGGATGGGTAAAAGACCGAGAATAAAGTTAAAAATAATACAGGATACACATGAAAGAGGGGGTCTCAAAATGCCTAATTTAAGATTATACTATGAAGCAGCTGCCCTATCACTAATTAGTGATTGTTTTAATTCAACAGAAGAAAGAATATTAAATATAGAGGGTTATGATTTGTTATAATAAGCATGCTTATTTACTATATGATAAAAAAGTGGATAAAGTTTTTAAAACTCACATACTTAGAAATGCTTTGTTGCGGGTTTGGAAAAAGTATCAATACAAGTTAAACTAGGAAATACCATATGGGCAATTCCCAGACATGCGATAGAGAATATAAGTACAGAACAAAAACAGGAGGTGGTTACTTATAAAGAACTTCTTTTTATGGAAAAGGGTAAACTACAATTGAAATCTTTAAATACAATGAAAGAGGAAAGAATAATTCATACTTGGTTTCAGTATGGACAGCTGCAAGCTAGATGGAAAGAAGACCAGAAAATTGGTATCATGTAAAACAAGGAAAACTTGGTAAAACAAATTAGAGATCAAAGTCAATCGCATATTAAAAGGTTGTATAATGCATTGATAGAAATAAATTCAGAAACGGAATTAGTTAAGGACTGTATGATAAAATGGGCACAAAATATACAGGAACCTATAATGATGGAAACTTGGGATAAAATTTGGGTTAGAAATGTTAAATTTATACAAGCACAAAATTTAAGAGAAAATTTTTACAAAATGTTTTATAGATGGCATTTAGATCCCAAAAAACTAGTGTGCATGTATCCGAACTTGCAAGCTAAATGTTGGAGATGTGATTGTGATGATGCTACTTATTATCATATATGGTGGACATGTAAAAAAATCAAATCATTTTGGATAAAAATTTGGTAGATTATGCAAAATATATTGAAAAAGAAGATAAAGTTTACTCCGCAGTTGTTTTTACTGGGTATAATTACGGATTGTACGGTAATAGAGAGTAAACTGATTTTAAATTTAATATCAGCAGCTAATTATTGGTAGCGCAATATTGGAAGAAGGAACAATTGCCTACTATTGATGAATGGACATTAAAGATAGCAAACTTAGCAGAGATGGCAAAAATTTCAGTGTATTTGAAAGACTATCCACAAGAAAGATACATATTGGAATGGAGAAGATGGATTGATTATATTCAAAATAAGTATCAGACTAAGAAGTATCAAATAGCTTATGAATGAATAGAATGTAAGAATTGTACTTGTATTCCTTTTTTTATATATATAAAAAGGGAGTTAAGGTTCCAAGGGAGGGAGGGGAGCCTAGGAATAGTTAGTGTAGTCTAGTTTATGATTGTTAAATGTTATACCCTGTATTTTGCTCTGGGAAGTCCGGGGGAGAGGGGGGGGGGATTGGGAAAGGTGAGAGGGGGGAGAGGTTGACGGAGGAGTGGAGGGAGAATTTGCAAAAACTTTGTAAAACTTTTTAATAAAAAGAAAACAGAAAAGAAAGCTGGTTAACCAAAGTGGACGAACCAGTAAAACTGCCAAGCTTTCAGGGATGGGCCTCCCCTACCCAAAAAAGAAAGGGAGACCCTCTGGTGGGTTATGCATTGTCAGTTATGCCTCCTTTCAAAACTTAAGAAAGAAAAAACCCCACTCCATTATTTGTAGAGAAAGGTATCTTTTACTGAGAATGAACTGAATGCAACAAAGTAAAGCAAGTTCTGAATAGTAGGCGTGTCTTACACATACATGTACCCACATAAATCCCACCTCCCTCCAAAGGTCAAGACAGTTGGGTCCAATCCGTTTCTCCCTCAAGCATCACGAAGAGGTCATCTTCAGATAAGGTCATTTATCAGCCCGCTCCTTAGTTTTTGAATTCATCAGTTTTGATTCTGGATTAGTCTCCTCCCCCCCTCACCTATGGCAGCAGAAGCAGCTGGCCCATAATTAAAGATACAGTACCCCTTTCCAATACCTAGCACTAAAGACAGCAATAAACCAATTAACTGAGCAATAAATCAATAAAATCAGCATGCGGAGGCTGGCATTCAGCCCTCCTGCAGAAGGGACTCTACCCCTATGTTTTCTAGAATCTAGAATCTCTTTAATTTCAAAATGTTGTTCGTCAATGAGAATTGGCACTGGGTAGTAGCTATCGATCTAATAGGGGATGTGTGTTCAGGTTTCAACAAACTGACATGGAATACAGAGTGAATTCTTCGCAAGGTTTTTGGTAATTCCAACTGTACTGTGACAGGATTTATCACCCTCACAATGGGGAAGGGACCAACATATTTAGGTCCAAGTTTTTTCGATTTTTGCAAACGCAAATAGTTGGTAGATAGAAAAACTTTATCTCCCACTTGGAAATTCTTGGCCGGAGCTCTTTTCTTATCCGCCTGCTTCTTATGCGATCAATGTGCTTTGTCTAAAGCCTTGCGGGTTATCTTCCAGGTGCTTTGTACCTGTTCGATCCAATCAGCCGGCGATGGAATCGATGGTTTCTCTTCAGGTAGTTCTGGGATTGGAACAAAGTCTTGCCCAGAAGCAACCTTGAAGGGAGTGAATCCAGTGCTGCTATGTATAGAGTTATTATAGGCCACCTCAGCAAAAGGTAGTAGGTCTGCCCAGTTATCTTGTTGATAGTTAATGTAACACCTCAAGTATTGTTCCAGAACCGAATTGGATCTCTCACAAGCTCCATTAATTTGAGGATGGTGGGCGGAGCTTAGCCCCTGGGCGGAGTCTAGTAGTCTTAAAAACTCCTTCCAGAATTGGGAAGTGAACTGGACCCCACAATCCAAGATTATGCGTTCAGGCACCCCATGTAGTCTGTAGATGTGTTGGACAAATAGTTTAGCTAAAGCTTTAGCTGAAGGTATTTTTGAATATGGGATGAAATGCACTTGTTTGGAGAATAAATCGGTTACTACCCAAATTACCGTATTTTCTCCACTTTCGGGCAATTCCACTCGAAAGTCCATAGATATTTCTCTCCATGGGGCTCCAGGGCGAGCAACAGTTTGCAATATGCCTGTTGGTTTTCCACGTGGTCTCTTAGCTGCTGCACACACGGGGCAGCTTGCTATGTAAGATTCAATGTCTTTCTTTAGACCCGGCCACCAGAACTGTCTTTTCAATAGATGTAGGGTTTTTACAAATCCAAAATGTCCAGCCATCTTGGCATCATGGCAACGCTGTAGTATGGTCTCCGTCATGCAAGCAGGGACATACAATTTAGCCCCCACCCAGGCCAGGCCATCGCGGAGGATACATTCATTTGAATGGGCTAGAAACTAGTAATCTGTTTTTAATGCCTCCTTCAACAACTCAGTTAGGTCATCTGGCAAGGATGCATCAGTCTTTAGTTGTCCCCGGGTAACTGCTGGGGCTGCAAACTGTTGCACCAGGAAAATAGGGCAGAACACGTCTGTGTGGGCAGTATTGTATTGTGGCAGCTGTGAAAGAGCATCTGCCAAGAAATTATTTCCTCCTGGAATGTAATGCAAGGAGAAGTTAAAACAGTTAAAGTATTGGGCCCACCGGGCTTGTTTTGGTGACAGTTTTCTGGGCATTTTTAAGGCTTCTGAATTCTTGTGATCAGTCCATACTTCAAACAGGTGTTTAGCTCCTTCCAGAAACTGTCTCCACATTAGAAGAGCCCAGCGAATGCCTCCTTCTCCCATATAGCCCACCTCCTTTCAGTATCCGTCAGTTTCCGAGATGTATATGTAGGAAAGGTTGCAACTTTCCTTCAGCATTCGCTTGGAGCAGGACTGCTCCCATGGCAATGTCACTGGCGTCTGCTTGAACCACAAATGGGACCTCCATGTCGGGGTGCTTGAGGACCGGTTCGGCAGCAAACAGCTGTTTTAGTTTTTCAAATGCTGCTTGGCATTCGATTGACCATTCTAGTGGTAAGGACGATTTAGGCTTCCCATTCTCTTTTGTTTTTAAGAGGTTTGTGATTGGTAGGGCAATCTTTGCAAAGGAGGGAATGAATTGGCGATAAAAATTGGCAAATCCCAAAAAACTCTGCAACTGTTTGCGAGTGCGCGAAGGTGCCCATTCCAACATTGCGCGGACCTTCCCTGGATCCATTTCCAGTCCCTCCGGAGATATACGGTACCCCAACTAGTCAATTTTGGTTTGATGAAATTTGCATTTAAATAGTTTTGCATATAGTTCTGCTCTTACTAGTTTCACATGTTCTTCCAAGGTCTCCATGTAGATAAGGTTGTCAACCAGATAAACCAGGACCCCATTGAACAGATGCTCGTGGAGTACTTCATTTATCAATTGCATGAACACCACCAGGGCTCCTTGTAATCCAAACGGGAGCACCTGAAATTGGAAACAACCCAGGGGACAATTGAAAGCAGTTTTCCACTCGTCTTCTTCCTTAATGCGCACTCTGTGTCAAGGTTCCAGAAAAACCTCCTCTGCATGAAAGAAACTCAGAAGCCATTGTCTTTCAAAGTTCTTTACTAGCATAGGGAAACTGGCACACAATGAGTGAAATTCCAAAACTGAAACTTCCGGATTCTTTTCCCAGTTATACAAACCTCAAGAGTCCCACCCCCCCAACCCCTTTGCCAGTCACATGGTCCAACGTTCTTCCACTTTATTCAAAACCTCTTCTTGCCACTCCTTCTGCAGATGTGAACACAATCCGACCTTGACTGCTTGAAGAATGTTAGCATACCCCTCAACCCCACTTCTTCCCCTCAGGGGAGAAATGTGGCAGCGTCTGGAAACCTAAGGCCTAGTATGGTTTCCAGGCCTGACACTCTGTAGTAAGTTTCTCGCAAGTCCAGTTTGGTGAAAAACTTCCTCGTTGACAAATGGGTCAACATATCCTTCATAAGTGGCATAGGACGGGTCACCAACCTTTCGGATCTCAGGGACCATTAAATTCATAATTTTAAATCCTGTGGACCACTAATATCTGCCTAATGACCAGTTGGATGGGGATGACTAGGTTGTCATGTGACTGGGTGGGGCACTTCACCAGCCTCTACTCGCCACTCCCAGTCACTCCTTGCCTCCCCAGGCTCGTGAGGGCCCCAATAGAAAGCAATTGTTGGAGCTAAGCAGTCACCATGAGAAAGAGTTGGCCAAACAGCTGGCTCAGTTCAAATTGGATATGACCAAGAAGGAGGCCCAGCAGAAGCACCTCACTGAGGACCACGAGCATAGGCTTTCCAAGCAGAGGAAAGACCTCTGGGAGTACAGGGCCAGGTACTGGCACCTGGAGGCTCAGTGGGCTCAGATGCTAGCCAGTTCCAGGCCATGAGGCAGTCCCACTGGAACAAGGCCCTCTGGCTCTTTATTTATTTTTTTATTTTATTTTATTTTATTAAATTTCTATACCGCCCTTCTCCCGAAGGACTCAGGGCGGTGTACAGCCAAAATAAAACACAGAATATATACAATTAAAAGAATTTAAAATGAACTATTACTATGCGGCCGATAATTAAAACATTTAAAAAATTTAAAATATTATTAAAACCCCAATTTAAAAACAACTATTTATGCCAGTCCTGCTTGAATGAACAAATATGTTTTAAGCTCATGATGAAAGGTCCGAAGATCAGACACTTGACATAAGCCAGGGGGGAGTTCGTTCCAGAGTGTTGGTGCTCCCACAGAGAAGGCCCTACTCCTGGGGGCCGCCAGCCGACATTGTTTGGCGGACGGCACCCTGAGAAGGCCCTCTCTGTGAGAGCGTACGGGTCGGTGGGAGGCATAAGGTAGCAGCAGGCGGTCTCGTAAGTACCCGGGTCCTAAGCCATGGAGCGCTTTAAAGGTGGTAACCAGAATCTTGAAGCGCACCCGAAAGACTACAGGAAGCCAGTGCAGACTACGGAGCAGTGGTGTTACATGGGAGCCACGAACGGCTCCCGTTACCACTCGCGCAGCTGCATTCTGGACTAACTGCAGCCTCCGGGTGCACCTCAAGGGCAGCCCCATGTAGAGAGCATTGCAATAATCCAGCCGAGACGTAACCAGAGCGTGAGTGACCGTGCATAAGGCATCCCGGTCAAGGAAGGGACGCAACTGGCGAACCAAGCGAACTTGGTAAAAGGCCCTCCTGGTGACGGCCGCCAGATGTTCATCAAAGGACAGCCGACCATCCAGGAGGACGCCCAAGTTGCGAACCACCTCCTTTGGGGCCACTAACTCACCCCCAACAGTCAGCTGCGGGTGCAGCTGACTGTACCGGGGTGCCGGCATCCACAGCCACTCCGTCTTGGAGGGATTGAGCTTGAGTCTTTGCCACCAGCAGCACTTTCTTCTAGCCTTTGCCCAAAGCCCCATATCAGGAGGCTGAAGCAGACCCCAACTCGGAATTTCTGCCCCCCTCCGACCACACAAAAAGATCCCAAAGGGGGAGACTCTCACAACTATTCATTGCATGTATCCTGCCCAGGGACCATAGTTTGAGGACCCCTGATTTAGGGCAATATAAAAAATGCAAATAATTTTTCTGAGGACCACCAAAATTTTCTCACGGACCACCAGTTGGTGACCGCTGGCATAGGATACACATTTTCTACACACACAGTCTTTAAATTCCTATAGTCAACCACTAGGTGAAAGGACCCATCCTTCTCCCAGAACATTACAGGGGCAGCTACTCATGGCCTAGCTGGTTGAATAAATCCTTGTTCCAGGTTTTTATCAGTAAAGTTCCGTAACTCCCCCAATTCTTTCTGCGTTATGGGGTAGGCTTTTGGTTTAGGGAGCTTTACTCCCGGAAGAATTTCAATGCTACAGTCTATGAGGGGGCAACACGTCAGAGGCCTTCTCACTAAATACCTCTTGAAGGTCCCAGTATTCCTTGGGAATTCTTTCCTCTCCTTCCAAGTGTTCTATCACTGATGCCAGTACTTCAGTTGGTATGGCTTCCTCTCTTGGCGACTCCCTTCTCCCCCTTGCGTGGTTTGGAGCAAAACCATAATGCACCCGTTCTCCAATTTATTCATGGGTTCCATTTCTGGAGCCAGGGCAATCCCAACAAGACTGGTTGGTCCATCCCTGGTGTCACGATAAAATTCAAGGTTTCTTGGTGATCTCCCATGATCATCTTTATTGGTTCAGTTATACTGCTACTGACCCATCTAGCAAAAAGCTATGGGCCTACATAGAGTTTTTAGTTTGAGTTCCATTTTCTCCACCAGCTCGGGGCTAATGACACACCTTGTGCACCCCAAGTCCAAAAAAGCTAGCATCTCCCCCTGGGCTCCACTAGAAGGGACATGAAATTTAACTGGGATGATCAGGGGTCCCCTTTTCCAACTCACCAAAAGGTCTCCATTGGGATCGGACCCGGATCTGCTGTCATCGGAGCTAGTCGGAGTTCCCAATTCCTCCTTGGTGGGAGGAGCGACCTCAACGATGTCAGCTCCCTTCTTAGCAGCCTCTCGAGCATTGGCAAGCAGCTTTACAACTCCTTTTCCACCACCAGGGGTCATCTTGGGGTCCAGCTTGACCACACAGTTGACTGAAACAAGCCATAGATCTCTGCTTCCCACTGACAGTGACTCCAGGGCCTTTCGGAGCTCCTTTCTGAGGCTGGAGAGGGGTCTGCTTCCAGGTTCGACCGCCTGGGATGTGGTGTTTGGCTGGATCGATCTCCCTCTCCGCCACCAGGGTATACCAACCTGGAGGCTAGGGGGACCTCGCGCGCCCAACAGAGTGCATACACGTCTTCATTCAGGCCATTTTTGTAGTTCAACAATGCAATTTCTGGCCACCCTCTCATGTGGGGCACCAGCTCATGAAATTCTTGGTTGTATTCAGCTACCGGCCTTCTCCCCTGTTTGATGTATTTCATCCAGTTCCTTGCTTCTCTCTCAGCCAGAGGATCCTCAAATCTCGCCCTTAGGGCTGCTATGAATTTATCATAATCTCTTAGCATTGGGGAGTCCTCATTATGAAGGGTTACAAACCAATCTGCTGCCACCCCTTCCAGAACTCTGGTCACGTACCTCACACGGGCCACCTCAGATAAAAAATCCTCTCCCCAATCCTCCATGTGATTCCACACTTGAGCTAAGAACCATCCAAGTTCCTTTGGCTCCCCATTATATTTTCCAGGGAGAGGGGGGATCTTGGGCCTTTTCTGCCTGCATGGCAGCGCCTGTCCAGAAAGGGGAACCAGGCCTCTACTAGATGCTACGATCCCAGGGGATTGAGTTGATTGCTCCTGGGCCCCATCCACCTCTTCATCGTACGTAGGCTCTCCAGCCCTTCCCAGGTCTGGCTCTGCTCCTCCCTTCCCAGAGATATCCTGAACAGAAGATTCATACATCTCACGGGCCTGTCGTCTCCACGGCATCTTTATAAAGTCTCACTGTCTCTGCAATTTGCAGGTCTTTCATTTTTTTTTTTTCCTGCTGCCAGGCAGAGTACCCTCCCTTACGTTTTCTTATTGTAACTCCTGGAAGAGTTTCTCCCAGTTCTGGTAATCTGCCAACTCCCACGGACCATTTTGGCTTCTCACATCATCCCTCTAATTGCAGCTTTTCCAGCCAATTTGCAGTTTCTCCTTCAACCTGTGATTCCTGCGATGTGCCAGCAGCAGCCCCCATCTCCTCCTGGTCGCTTCTCAGGTCCGACATACTTTTCTGGTATTTTATTTTTCAGCCCCCATAGCAGGTTCCTGGATGGCTGATAAGGATTGAGAACTTGCTTAATGTCAGTCGTGCCTCCTTTCAAAACTCAAGAAAGAAAAAAACCCACTCCATTGTTTGTAGAGAAAGGTATCTTTTACTGAGAATTTTTTTTTTATTTTTTTTAATTTTATTTATTTACATTTATATCCCGCCCTTCTCCGAAGACTCAGGGCGGCTTACAATGTATAAGGCAATAGTCTCATTCTATTTGTATATTTACAAAGTCAACTTATTGCCCCCCCAACAATCTGGGTCCTCATTTTACCTACCTTATAAAGGATGGAAGGCTGAGTCAACCTCGGGCCGGGCTTGAACCTGCAGTAATTGCAGGCTACTGTGTTCTAATAACAGGCTTTACCAGATTGAGCTATTACGGCTATTATTATGAACTGAATGCAATGAAGTAAAGCAAATTCTGAATAGTAGGCGTGTCTTACACATACATGTCCCCACATAAATCCCACCTCCCTCCAAAGGTCAGAAAGTTGGGTCCAATCCATTTCTCCCTCAAGCATCACGTGGAAGTCATCTTCAGATGATGTCATTTATTAGCCTGCTCCTTAGTTTTTGATTTCATCAGTTTTGATTCTGTATTAGTCTCCTCCCCGCCCCACCTATGGCAGCCAAAGCAGCTAAGAGTTCGAGTTAATACTGGTAAATGTGTATATCCCTCCAAACACATCCTAGTATTATAACTCTGAATACTGGATGAATTAGGAAGTTATCCTAGATGATATATCTATATTGTACCCTCAGTCCATTGGGGGTAATACCAGTGGTATTACTAGGAGATTTTAATGCTAGGGTGAGTCTTTCTTTGTATGAGTTTGCCCAGAAGAAGGGAGTCCCAGGGGAGTTTTTTGATAACCATCCTCAGTGGCTTGAGAGAGACTGCAAAAGTAACGCTGCTGGCCTGCTCTTAGTCTCTTTAATTTTTAAGGGTAATCTCCAAATCCTGGGAGGTAAGGATAAGAATTACCGTATTTTTTGGACTGTAAGATGCACTTCCTCCCCCCCAAAAATGGGTGGAAATGTTGGTGCATCTTATAGACCAAATACGACCCTGTTTTTGAGCTCCTGAACACACACACACACCCGCATGTCCCATTTTTGCTAAAAATGGGGCTGTTTTTTGCAAAAATGGGATGTGCAGAGGGTTTGAGACATCTGCAGAGTGCTCCTGGGGTCTGGGAAGGGCCAAAAACTTCTTTTTCTTGTTTTCCTCTTCAAAACCTAGGTGCTTCTTACACTCCGGTGCATTTTATAATCCAAAAAATATAGTATATGTATCCTTACGCATACCATTCAAACAGTGTGCTGGATCTTTTTTGTGTGTCTAGAGATAAAGTCAACCTTTTCTTGGAGGTTATAGTACACTTCAGTCACAATAGCGATCATCAGTCTGTAAGTATGATATTGTGAGGCCACTGTCAGCCTTGGAAGCCATTCAGCTGCTCATATTTAAGACCATATAAAAATGCCTGACAGATAGCTCACCAAAAAGGTAGAGGTGACCCAGAATAAAACTTTAATTTGGGCTAAAGTTGATACTAAGGCAATATCAGACTGCCTTAAAAGAGAGAATGCTACCAACTGGGCTAGAACAATCCAGTCATCTACTACTGACTGGCTGTCAGCCTTCAGTGCATTCTCTAATCTCTGCCATACCCTGAAGAAACATCTAACAACTAAACCTGCTACAAAAAGAGCCTGAGTGGTTGGTTTGATTGGTTTGATCCTGAATGCTAGTGGCTGACAAAGAAATTGAAGGCAGCCATGAGGCTTACCCAGAGGAATCCTACTGCTCATATACAAGCTGAGATGTTGCACATAAGAAGAGAATATTTAAAAAATATAAAATTAAAGAAAAAAGTTCTATTATCTTAATTTGAGTGAACTTGAATTGGCTGCTAAAAGTCATAATAGAGCAATATTCTGGCATTCAGTAGCAGGAGTTCTAAAGGAATGGAGATTTACATTTCCTATACCAATCTATGCTGAAGAATGGGAGAACTACTATCAAAGTCTGTTTGCCTCGAATGAATATGTAGAGAAACTGCCTCTAAGCAGTGAATGAGCACCTCCTGAAACCACAAGCAACTCCTTGGCTGCTGGTCTCTGTAAAAGAGATACAATTAAATGTCTAAAAAGCAATAAAGCCCCAGGTGAGGATTTTCTACTAGCAGAAATATTTGAGAACTTTACTTATTGGTGGAGTCCATTTATTGGCAGGTCTATTCACACATATAAATAATACCTGCCATATTCCAGTCAGCTGGAAGATGGCAATAATGGTCCCCATACACAAAAATGGGAATAAAAAAGAAGAGGGCAGAGCTGACGTTGCGACGACATAACAGGTGACCTGGAAACTCCAAGATCGCAGTTGATAATCTTCTCATCTGGACGGTCCTTTTTGGACCTCACTGTCCCGTTGAGACAGTGATTGATAAGGGCACATCCTGTTGATCCCAGGGATACCACAAAGTCCCTGGTTGATCCAGGAGAAGCCCTTTTTTCTGATGAGGAAGATTCAGCCATAGAAGCTGGTGAAGTTGGGACAGCTCTGGAATGGAAGGACTTGAAAGAAACTGTGCCGGTGACTTCTGCTTGGCGCCGTTGGTGATGGCGACGGTCTTTTAGATCGCCAGCCTTTGGATCATGTAGAATCGCTAAGGAAGCACAAATCAGCTGCCTAGGGATTCGGAAAATCTCCCCCCCGGGAGAAGAGGGGGAGGTGAGCAGACAGGCAAAGATAGAGCTTTCCTAAAACCCCTGAAATGACTTCGGGGGTTTGAATGGTTAAGCTCCCTATTAGCCCGAAGCACTCCATATCCAAGGCTTCTCTGCTCCGGCAGAAATAATCACTGTGACCAAGCTCTGGGACCGATATTGGATTATAAACTTATTTTATACTGGACAGAACAGAAGCAGGAGGACTGTAAATGCAAGTAACAATTTTCTTAACTCCCTGTGGTTTTGTTGCAACTTGAAGGCAAGACTGATAATGGCCCCATTAACCTAACGACTTGATGAGTGGAAAGCGAAAGTGAGAAAATTGCTATTGCTCTGGGTACAGTGCTGCCAGAGACTGTTGGAAGTCATTAAATAAAAGGATAAAAGGAAGAGATTTTAAGACTGTATTCCCAGAAAATACAAAAAAACTTTTGTTAATTTGACTTAAAGTGAAACGAAAGATTAAAAGATGGCAGCCAAACAAACAAAATTACCAACCTCTAGGAGTGCGAGAGTTTCTCCAGCTCATACTGTTGATATAAAAGCACTAAATTTAGAAGCACTACAGGAAAATCTGAAGGATTTTGTAAAGGATTCTATCAATTTGCAAACTTCTCTTATTGAAGAGAAACTGAAACAGATGACAGAACAGATGTTAGAAATTCAAGAAGGGAACAAAGAGATTAGGGACAGTCTTGTGCCAGCAGTTCAAGGTTTGGCAACCAATCTGAATTTGTTGGAGGAAAATGTAGAAGAAATAAAGCAATCTAACTTAAAGTTGGAAAATAAGATGGAGGAAGTTCAGGCTAAAGTGGAAAAAACAGATGATGAAATTGTATTGGTCCAATATAGGGCTATGGAATTTGCTCTAAGAGTCAGAGGACTGCAGGAAAATAAGAAGGAGGACTTGAAAGAAAATTTTTATGAAGTATTTGCAGAGATAATAGGAGTGCAACCAGATGAAGTGGCATATCATATTGACAAAATTTACCGTGTGAATTCTTGGATTGCCAGACAAAAGCAGTTGCCAAGAGATGTGGTTATTTATTTTACAACTTGAGTGAGAAATGAAAATTATTTCATTTTCATTTGTGAGAAATTTATTTTACAACTTGAATGAGAAATGCAATTCTGCAGGCATCTTATGGGGGGGGGAGAATTCAGGCAGCTGGACAAGAAATTTTAATTTTGAAAGAAATTCCCCCTAAAATGATGAGAAGCAGAAAAGAATATGCATTTCTGGTGGAGGAACTTAAAAAAAGGCAGATTGAATATAGATGGGATATCCCAGTGGGGATAATTGTGTATTACGCAGGAAAACCACATCGTCTTAATACAATTTGGAAAGCAAGAGACTTTTATGTTAATGTATTGAAAGCTGGAAGTCCACCGTCACCAGAATGTAGAAGAAGGGATGTTGAAGAAATAAGAAAAAGGGAGAAAGTAATGAAGCAGGCACAAGACCAAGCTGCAGTTATAGTTATGGTGGAAGATTCTTTACAAGTGCTGGACATATCTAAAGGGGGAGAAGTACTAAAAGAAGGAGTAAAAGAACAAAGGATGATGAGAGCAGCTACTAAACGCAAGGAACAGGAAGTTAAGCTCCAGCAAATTCAAATGGCAGAGGCTACTAACACAGAAGCTGTGGGAGGAGCAAGACCCAAAGAAAAAGCGGAGTTACATTGGTTGTTCCAGGTTCCGACTGCCAAAAATGGCAACTAGTTTTTTATCCTGAAATGTTAATGGTTTAAATTCACCACAGAAAAGAAGAAAGATATTTCATTATTTGAAACAATTTAAAAATGATATAGTTTGTTTACAAGAAACACATATTAGAACTTTGGACCAAAAATATTTGGTTAATTCAAGGTTGGGTACACATTTTGTTGCTTCAGCTTCAGAGAAAAAGTATGGTATAGTTGTTTATGTAAAGAAGGACCTAATAGGAAAATTAATTGAGACAGATAATCAAGGAAGATATATTGCAATTTAACTGTTATTGGAAGGGAAAAAGACACTTTTAATTGGAGTTTATGCTCCTAATCAACAAGATTTTTTTAAAAAATTTTACATAATAAAATAGTACAATGGGATTATAAATCATATATATTAATGGACGATTGGAATGGAGTGATGGATACCCAGAAAGATAAAAAAGGTCTACAGAATATTTCAAGTTGTGCAAAATTGCCAAAGGCTTTTTTTGATATGATGGAAGACTTGGAATTAAGAGGTGTTTGGCGCGAACGCAATACAGAAGAGAAGGATTTTACCTTCATCTCTGATAGACATCAATCTTTTTCCAGGATTGACTTTATATTAATTACCAATGATTTGTTTTCTAGGGTGAAGAGAACCAAGATATGTGCAAGAATTTTGTCTGATCATAGTCTGGTTTGGATTGAATTTGAATGGGGAAAGGGAAGAAAATTGTGGAGATTGAATGAAAACTTGTTTAAATATGAACAAAATGTAGAAGAGTGTAAAAAACAAATGAAAGAATTTTTTATTATGAATATGCAAGAAGGTACATCTATTGAGATAATTTGGGACGCAAGCTTTTATGAGAGGTGTACTTATACAAATGAATAATAAATATAGAAATAGGTTGCAAAAAAAAAGATTGGAATTAGAGGAGGAAATTAGAAAGAAGGAACAGTTACTTATAAATAATCCAGAAGACAAGAAAACAAAAGAATTAATATGATGATGGCAGATCAAGTGGCAACTAATTTATAATATGTCAAGCATAATACATTTAATAATGCTAATAAGCCTGGAAGGTGGTTAGCTTATTTAATAAGGAAGAAGCAGAAATCACGTATAATTGGTAAGATAGAATATAGAGGTAAAGAAGTATTTCAACAAAATTTGATTAAAAAAGCTTTTTTAGAATTTTATACAAAATTATATGCTGGAGATTTGATTAAAGATATAGATATAGAAAGATACTTACAAGAGCAAGGTATATATGAGCTTACAGTAGAGCAAAGGGAAGAACTGAATCAACTTATTACTTCAGAGGAAATAATTTTAGCAATTAGCTTAAAATTGGGAAAGTGCCTGGAACAGTTTAACGGCCGTTTACGGTTTAACGGCCATTTACTATAAGAATTTGCAAAATAAAATGGTAGAACCGTTGAAGGAATTATTTAATAGAATACAATTAGGAGGAAAAGTGCCTCCTTCATGGAGGATGGCTTTTATTTCATTAATATTGAAGGAGGAGCAAGATTGTAATAAACCGGAAAATTATAGGCCAATATCACTATTGAATACTGATTATAAGATTTTTGCTAAAATATTAGCAAATAGATTAATGCCAGTTAGTGTCAAATAATTCATACTGATCAATCAGGATTTATTATGGGTAGACAAATGAGATATAATATGAGATATATTGTAAATCTGCTGGAATATTTGGAAAGGAACAGCCAAATCTCAGCAGCGGTCTTTTTTCTGGATGCTGAGAAGGCTTTTGACAGATTGCACTGGCACTTTTTATTTAAATTAATAGAAAAAAAAATGCAATTTGGAGACTATTTTATACAAGCAATTAAAGCAATATACCAGAAGCAGACAGCACAAATAATAATTAATAATAGTTTAACAGAGTCTTTTAGAATTGAGAAAGGGACAAGACAGGGATGTCCTTTGTCTCCATTATTGTTTATTTTAACTTTAGAAATTTTATTGAATAGATTACATGGCGCAAGTCAAATAAAGGGAATAAGAATTAAACATCAAGACTATCGACTAAGAGCGTTTGCAGATGACTTGGTTGTTACTTTATCTCAACCTATTCATTCTGCTATATATTTGAAAGATGATCAATATTTGATCAATATGGTAAAGTATCTGGATTTAAAGCAAATGAACAGAAGACTAAGATAATAACTAAAAATATGAATATTAAACAAAAAGACGAATTGGAAAGAGTAACCGGATATGAAATAGTTAATAAGGTTAAATATCTAGGAGTATATATCACAGCTTTGAATGTGAAATTATATAAAAATAATTATGAAGTATTGTGGCAGAAAGTACAGAAGGAAATGGAACATTGGAATAACTTACAATTATCCTTATTGGGAAGAATAGTAGTAATAAAAATGAATGTTCTGCCTAGGTTTTTATTTTTATTTCAAATGATACCAGTACTTAAGAAGGATGCAAATTTGCAGGAATGGCAAAAAGGGATTAGTAATTTTATTTGGATGGGCAAAAAACCGAGAATAAAATTAAAGATAATGCAAGACACACGTGAAAGAGGGGGGTCTAAAAATGCCGAATTTGAAATTGTACTATGATGCAGTTGTTCTCTCACTGATCAGTGACTGGTTTAATTCAACAGAGGAAAGAACTTTGAATATAGAAGGTTATGATTTGTTGTATGGATGGCATGCCTATTTATTTTATGATAAGAAAGCGAATGAGATTTTTAAAAGTCATATTCTTAGAAATGCTTTGTTAAGGGTGTGGAAGAAATATCAATACAAGCTAGACTGTATCCAACAAGAAAGACACAGACTTCAGAGGATAATTAGAACTGCAGAAAAAATAATTGCTACCAACCTGCCTTCCATTGAGGACCTGTATACTGCACGAATCAAGAAGAGGGCCGTGAAAATATTTACAGATCCCTCACATCCAGGACATAAACTGTTTCAACTCCTACCCTCAAAACAACGCTATAGAGCACTGCACAACAGAACAACTAGACACAAGAATAGTTTTTTCCCGAAGGCCATCACTCTGCTAAACAAATAATTCCCTCAACACTGTCAAACTATTTACTAAATCTGCACTACTATTAATCTTCTCATAGTTCCCATCACCAATCTCTTTCCACTTATGACTGTTTGACTGTAACTTTGTTGCTGGTAATCCTTATGATTTATATTGATATACTGACCATCAATTGTGTTGTAAATGTTGTACCTTGATGAACGTATCTTTTCTTTTATGTACACAGAAAGCATATGCACCAAGACAAATTCCTTGTGTGTCCAATCACACTTGGCCAATAAAAAAAAATTCTATTCTAATTCTATTATAAAATACCAATATGGGTAATTCCTAGACATACGATAGAGAATATAAATATAGAACAAAAACAAGAGGTGGTTTATTTATTTATTTATTTATTTATTATTCACACTTTTATACCGCCCTATCTCCCTAGGGACTCAGGGCGGTTTACAGCCATATATAAAAAACATATATATATACAGGATAAAACATTAATTTAAAAAACTTATTACATAGGCCGCATATTTAAAATAGAGATATAAATAATAAAACCCATTTAAAACCAAATTTAAACATTTAAAAATTTAAAATTCTAGTCCAGTCCTGCGCAGATAAATAGATGTGTCTTAAGCTCGCGGCGGAAGGTTCGAAGATCAGGAAGTTGGCGAAGACCTGGGGGAAGTTCGTTCCAGAGGGTGGGGGCCCCCACAGAAAAGGCCCTTCCCCTGGGTGTCGCCAGTCGGCACTGCCTGGCCGACGGCACCCTGAGGAGTCCCTCTCTGTGAGAGCGCACAGGTCGGTGAGGTGGCAGCAGACGGTCCCGTAAATAGCCTGGCCCTATGCCATGGAGCGCTTTGAAGATCATTACTAAAACCTTGAAGCGCACCCGGAAGGCCACAGGTAGCCAGTGCAGTCTGCGCAGGAGAGGTGTTACGTGGGAGTGTTACTTATAAAGAACTTCTTTTTGTAGAAAAGGGTAAACTACAACTAAAATCTTTAAATAAACTGAGAGATGAAGGCATGAATTATACTTGGTTTCAGTATGGACAGTTGCAAGCTAGATGGAGATTAGATGAGAAAACTGGTATTATGCAAAATGAGGAAAATTTGGTAAAACAAATCAGAGATCAAGGTCAAACGCATATTAAGATGTTGTATAATGTATTGATAGAAATAGACTCTGAAACAGAATTAGTTAAGGATTGCATGATAAAATGGGCACAAAATATTCAACAACCTATAATGATGGAAACATGGGAAAAATATGGGTTAGAAATGTCAAATTTACACAAGCACAAAGTTTAAGAGAGAATTTTTATAAAATGTTTTATAGATGGCATTTAGATCCTAAAAAATTGGCATGTATGTATCCGAATATGCAAGCTAAATGTTGGCAATATGATTGTGAAGATGCTACTTATTTTCATATATGGTGGACTTGTAAAAAAATCAAAGCATTTTGGATTAAAATATGGTGGATTATGCAAAATATTTTGAAAAAGAAGATAAAATTTACTCCACAGTTGTTCTTATTGGGTATAATTACAGACTGTACAGTTACAGAGACTAAGCTGATTTTAAATTTAATAACAGCAGCAAGACTTTGGGTTGCACAATACTGGAAGAGAGAAGATTTACCTATGATTGAAGAATGGACACTTAAAGTATCAAATCTAGCAGAAATGGCAAAAATTTCTGCGTATTTGAAAGAACATTCAGAAGAAAAATATGTATTGGAGTGGAGAAATTGGATTGATATGTTCAAAACAAGTATCGGACTAAAAAGTATCAAATAGTTTATGAATAATGTTATGAATGGCATATATTAATGTATACGTTTATATGGGAAAGGGGAGTTAAGGGGGTGTTGGAAGAGAAGTGGATATGAGTTAAGATTTTTGTGGTATTTTAGCTTATGATTGATAGATGTTATACCCTGCATTTTGTTCTGGGAAGTCTCGGGGTTGGAGGAGAGGAGGAAGAGGAGGGAGGGGGGAAGTGGGGGGGGAAACAATGGTTTAAAAATTTGTTCTTTGTAAAAAATTTTCAATTAAAAAAAAGAAAAGAAAGGAACTGTGCCGGTGTGGTAAAATAGAGAATAAAAGAAGCTGAGCGGCGGAATTAAGACTATTTTAGAAAAAAAAAATTTCCTTGTTCTTTTTTTTTTTAAAAATATTTGGGGTGGATGCCCATAGATTTGGATACTGAAATTGGTCTGGATTGAACTGAAACTTGTTAGTCACCTTTTTTGGAATTTAAAACTTTTATTGCTCTTTTTGGGAAAATTTTTATTCTTTTTTTTCAACATTTTTTAGCTTTCTTTTGAATTAAAAATTCTTTTTAAGGGAGGGGAATAGGGAATGATTAAGCAATACTGCCACCTACTGGATTGGAAATATTATTTTTTATTTCTTACTCTTCTTTCTCGATCTAAGAAAATTGTTATTTGTTCCCTTCAAGGACTCTATATTTGTTTCAGTTAGATAGTGGGTGAGAGCATCAAAGAGACTTTGCAATATTGTTTATGCAGGTGCTCTGGCAGGTACTATCAGGAAAAAGAGTCTGGAAGTGGGAAAATTTTCTGAGAAGATTGCAGCGACTCTGGAAAGAGCTGTAAATAAATACTGGAGAATTGATAAAAGAGGCCTTTTTTCTTTCCTCCTGTCTCTTTTCTTTCTTTCTTTCTTTTTTTGATTGGGGAAAAAAAACCAAAGTGGCTAATATTTTTCTTCCTTTTTTTTTCTTCTTCTCGTTTTTGTCTCTCCACTTCTGTTCCTTTTGGGACTGACCGGATTATTGGATTAAGACATACAAGAGTCTGAAGAATTTATACTACATTTTTCTTTTTTTTCTTTTTCTCTTCGTCTTCCTTTTTCTTTCTTGAATTTTTTTCTTTTATTAATTATTATTTGAGGCTAGTCTTTTTTATTGTGTTTTTTTCTTTTTGGACTCACTTTGATTTTTCTTATACTACAATGAGTAGAAAAGGAACAACATTTAGATCAGCCACTTCAACTCCCACTTCCTCACCATCAGGAAGTCAAAGGTCGATACAAATGATGCTTCAACAGGAAAAAGAAAAGGAAATTACTTTACAGATGATTTGGCAAGGAATTCAAAAGCTTCAAACAGAAGTGGAAAATATTGAATTGCAATCAGAAAAAATTGAACAAAGAACAGAAAAAAATTGAGCAAAGAACGGAAAATACAGACGAAAAGGTGGAGAATATACATCAAATGATGCAAAAATATGAGAATAGGCTCCAAAAAATTGAGGAAAGAGAAGAACAGAGAGATTAAAAAATTAGAAATATTGACAGCAGACTAGAGGAGGTTGAACGAGATAAAAGTGGAATATTGGGATGGCAGATGGACCGAACAGAATTTTACCTCAGATTCCAAAACATAGAAAAGGAGAAGGGAGAAAACTTGGCAGAGAAAATGGTAGAAATTTTGGCTGAAGCCCTAGAAATTAATAAAGAAAAGATGATGGATGGTATTAACGAGATTTTTAGAGTACACACAAGATACGCAACAAGACATAATCTCCCAAAGGAACTTCATATCAGATTCACCAAGAAGTCTATTAAAGTGCAAGTATTTCAGGTTACGAGAGACAAAACATTGAAATATAAAGATAAGGAAATTGTGGTGTTGAACCAAGTCCCCCCCACTCCATCCCCTCCCCCTCCCTCCAAAACCACCCTCCTCCCCCCCCCCCCGACTTCCCAGAGCAAACACAGGGTATAGTTCAAAAGAAAATTCGATAAATTTTCCCTAACACAAATTATAATCCTCCCCTTCTCAAATCCTAACTTCCTCCATACAAATCAGAGATAAATACATCCTAATCATTCAAAGGCAATCTGATATCTCTTAATCTGATATCTATTTTGCGTATATTCAATCCATTTTTTCCATTCAGTTAGATATTTTTCTTATGTAGTGTCTTTCAAAAAGGCTGAGATTTTAGCTATCTCAGCCAAATTAGCAACTTTCAATATCCATTCTTCTATTGTAGGTAACTCTTTTTTCTTCCAGTATTGTCCTATCAATAGTCTTGCCGCTGTTATTAAATTTAAAATCAACTTAGTCTCAATTACTGTACAGTCTGTAATAATTCCCAATAAGAAGAATTGTCTAGAAGAATTATCTTCTTTTTCAAAACATTTTGTATAATCCACCAGATCCTTATCCAAAAAGCTTTAATCTTCTTACAAGTCCACCAAATATGAAAATATGTAGCATCATCACAATTACATTACTCTTATATGCGCCTGAGTTTGATTTATAATTTGTTTTACCAGGTTTTCTTCATTCTGCATGATACCAATTTTCTGATTTTCTTTCCACCTAGCTCGTAATTACCCATATTGAAACCAAGTATAATTTCTCCCTTCTTCTCTTAGTGTATGCCAGGATTTTAATTGTAAATTACCTCTTTCAAAATATAGAAGATTTTTATAAGTAATCATTTCCTGTTTCTGTTCTATGTTTATATTCTCTATTGCATGCCTGGGGTTTGCCCAAATAGGAATTTTGTAGTTTAATTTGTAATAGTATTTCTTCCAGACACGCAGAAGAGCAAATCTTAACATGTGGTTCTTAAAGGCTCTATCCACATTTTTATCATACAATAAATATGCATGCAATCCATATAATAAATCATAACCTTCTATATTCAAAATCCTTTCCTCCATTAAATTAAACCAATCACTTATTACAGAAAGAGCAGCTGCTTCATAATATAATTTAAAGTTGGGCATTTTTAAACCTCCTCTTTCCTGTATGTCTTGAATTATTTTCATTTTAACGCTCGCTTTTTTACCTTCCCATATAAATTTATTAATTCCAATCTGCCATTCTTCCAAATTTTTATCTTTCTTAATTATTGGTCTCATTTGAAACAAAAATAAAAATCTAGGTAAAACGTTCATTTTAATGGCTGCTATTCTCCCCAATAAAGATAATTGTAATTTTTTCCAACTACCCATTTCCTTCTGAACTTTTTGCCATAATACCTCAAAGTTATTCTTATACAATTTCACATTTGATGAGGTAATATAAACCCCTAGGTATTTAACCTTTTTTACGATTTCAAATCCTGTTGTTTCCTCTAATTTTTCTTTCTGTTGTCTAGTCATATTTTTTGTTATCACTTTTGTTTTATTCTGATTTACTTTAAACCCTGAGACTTTTCCATATTGATCAATTGTTTCCAACAAAGATACACTTGAGTTTATAGGATTTAACAAAATAATCACCAAATCATCTGCAAACGCTCTCACTTTATACTCATGTTGTCTAATTTTAATTCCCACTATCTCCTTTACCTCTCTTATTTTATCCAGTAATGGCTCCAGAGTTAGAATAAACAACAATGGTGATAAGGGACACGCCTGTCTTGTTCCTCTCGCAATCTTAAAAACTTCTGTCAAACTACCATTAATTATTATCTGAGCTGGTTGCTCTCCATAAATCATTTTAATTATTCTCATAAAGCAATCTCTGATTTTATTAGGTATTTTTGATCTGATAGTTTAATATGTGTCTCTTGTAAACAAATCATATCATTTTTAAATTGTCTCAAATAATGAAATATTTTTCTTCTTTTCTGCGCTGAATTCAAACCATTAACATTCCAAGTCATTTATTTATTTGCCATCACTGCCCTCACGAAGCTTTTGAGCAATCAGCTGAAGATCCTCACTTCCCCTTGTCTTCAGCCTCGCTCCTCCCACTGCTTCTGTAGTAGAATCCTGACTTTTACTTTGAAGTTGATCCTCCTTTTCTTTACGCTTAATAGCCACCCTTGTCATCCTTTGTTCTTGTGGCTGTTCTTGGGACAATAACATCAAAGAGGCCAAATCGGCTTTCACACTCATTTGCCCCTCTTGTGGGCTTTTATCTGTTGCTTCTGGATCAACTTTCAGCACATTAAAAAGGAAGTATTTTGCTTTCAAGACAGTTTCCATACGATATCTCCTTCCTTGAAAAAACACTGTGAAACCAGCTGGAACCTCCCATCTAAATTGAATCTGGTGTTTCTTGAGCTCTTGTGGAAAAAATATAAACTCTTTCCTATCTTTTAACATCTTAGGGGGAATCTCTTTCAGAACCATCACCTCTTTTCCTATTTGCAACTTTTTCTGATACGTGGCTTGCAAGATTTGATTTCTCATTGTTCTTATCAAGAAATAAACCACAATGTCTCTTGGCAATTTTTTTTGTCTAGCAATCCATGAATTAACCCTATATACTTTGTCAATTTGAAAAGCAACCTCTTGTGGATCACATTCTAGCATTTCAGCCAAGGCTTCTGATAGGGTTTTCTTAAGGATCTTCATCCTTTACTTCCTGCAAACCCCTGATTCTCAAAGCCCCCTCCATCATCCTGTATTGTAACACCACCACCTGATCTTCATTTTTATCCACTTTTTTTTAATTGAAAAAGTTTTTAAAAACAAACACATTTTTCCCCCCTCCCCCCCTCACAACCCCCTCCCCCCTTCACCCCCACGGCTTCCCAGGTCAACCACAAGGTATTATTATACATAAACCAAACACAGAGTAAGATTTTCCCTTCTAATCCAATTAGCCTCATCCGAGTCTTTTCATTTCCTAACCTCCCCCATTACATTCTAAAATAATACATCCTAATAATTCAAAGACAATCTAATATCTCTTAATCTGATATCAATCCATTTTTTCCATTCAATTAAATATCTTTCCTGCGTATTGTCTTTCAAAAAGGCTGAGATTTTTGCCATCTCAGCCAAATTAGTAACTTTCAATATCCATTCTTCTATTGTAGGTAATTCTTTTTTCTTCCAATATTGTCCAATCAGCAGCCTTGCTGCTGTTATTAAGTTCAGGATCAATTTAGTCTCAGTCACTGTACAATCCGTTATAATTCCCAAAAGGAAAATTTGCGGCAGGAACTTTATCTTCTTCTTCAAGACATTTTGAATAATCCACCAAATTCTTATCCAAAAGGCCTTAATTTTTTTGCAAGTCCACCAAATATGAAAATATGTAGAATCATCACACTCACATCTCCAACATTTCGCTTGGATATCAGGATATATACATGATAATTTTTTGGGATCTAAATACCATCTATAAAACATCTTATAAAAATTTTCCCTTAGATTCTGTGCTTGTGTAAACTTAACATTTCTAACCCAGATTTTCTCCCATGTTGCCAACATTATTGGTTCCTGAATATTCTGTGCCCATTTTATCATACAGTCCTTTACCAAATCCTTTTCCGATATATTTCAAGCAACACATTGTACAATCTCTTTTCTTATCCACTTTTATTTGCAATTCTCCCATTTTATTTTCCAAATGCTGATTAGATTGATTAATTTCTTCAAATTTCTCTTCCAAAACCTCCAGATTCTTTTCCAAGCCTTGAAAAGCCATCAAAATATCATCTCTTATTTTTTTATTATTTTCTTTCATTTCCTCTCTAGTCAGTTCAATATGGTTCATAACTTCTTTAAACCTTTCTTCAAATATTTTTGTCTGTTCTTTAAACATATCTTCCATACCCACTTCAGATCCCCTTCTTGTTGTAGGTTTAAGTGGCTTAGAAGCCATTTCAAGTTCCAAGTTAAAATTCAGTTATAAAGTCAGAATCAAAGATATAAAATAAAATAAAAACTTTTTCTATCTTCTATCTTCCTTTCAATATAAGAGAGCCTCCGCTTTATTACAATCCACAAATACACTCTCCACTTGATTACACAAACAACTTCTGACTTTCACTTCCTCTCAGATGCCATTTTCAGCGATCTTAATTAAAACGATAGAAAGTTTCTTTTCTTAAAGGGTAGAAGTCAGGTTCAATACTTGCAATCCCAATGATCAATCACTTGTGTTTGTTCCGTCTGCATCCAGAAATCCAAAAAAAAAAAAAATCACCTAAGCAGAGGTGGTCACTTTCTTCTTTTCCTGCTGCTGCAGGAGCGCACTGGGTTTGGAGCTCAGCAAAGTTATGCGGGACTCAATCCTCCGAGGCTTCATTTTTACAAAGCAAAGCCTCTGGGGAGTTCTACCACTTTTCTGCTGCTCTTTCCTTTCCCTTTCACCCAGGGAAAGTACTTCAAGCCGGCGAACAGCTGATTTTCACTGTTTTCGCCTGTTTTTACGAAGCCTCAGCACGGGGCTCCTTTTCAGGTGTCCATCGAAGAGAGCGGTGCCACCGGAAGACCATGGAGGCGGGAATCTTAAAACTGATGAATAGCTGATGGGGGGTGGTCTTAGCCGCCAGATGGTGGCTTAAGATGAATAGTGTATATAAATAGCACTGAGAGGTAGCTGCTCTCAGCGCTAACTTTGACCCTGTAACTTGACTTGTTTTGTGTCATTATGGATTCCAGGGATGTGGCCTCCGCAAGGATTCTGGGTTCCTCCAGCAATACAAGCCTCTTTTGACAGAAGTCCTGACCGAGTGGCTCTCTTCCTTAGTCAGGTGATAAGCCATATGCATTTTTATGGATGTTTGTACCTGTCCCAATGGTCGATGGTGGTGGCCATAACATCAGTGTTAACAGGGGAGGCAGCAGATTGGGTGGATGACCTACACAGCAACCATACCCAGGAATTAATCAATATAGGAGGCCTTCTGATCCCGGTTTGAAGATGAAACAAGTGCACAAGTAGCAGAGGGGGAGCTCATTTCATTGCGACAGAAGGGCCGGTTCATCAAAGACTATGTACATGAATTCAGGAAGATTGCCGATGGTTGCAGGTGTGGCCAGAATGCCTCCTGGTCCATCAATTTTGCATGGGATTGGACTGAGATATCTGGCAAGCCTATATGTATCGTGGGTTACCTCCTCGACTGGCTGATTGGTTTAGGGCTGCAATAGACCTGGACATAGGACTGATGGAGTTTAGCACCAGGGGGAAGGGGAATACAGGACAGTTGAAACACCTGATGGACCGGCCTCTGGCCCCTAGATACACAAAACCTACTAGCATAGCTCCCGAGTCTACCGATTGGGCCCAGAGGCTAGTGTTCTGTTGTTTCAGGTGCAACCAGGTGGGACATTGAGTGGTGGTGCCCCATGCCAGTTCCAAGACCACCAGTCCAGACACCGATGCCAATTGGAGGTAGGGCAAAGGGATGGCCTCAAGTGACGTCTGAGCAGTCCCAGTTGACACAGACTCTGCTGAGGGATGCAGAGACAACAACCTGAGAGAGTAGCACTCCAGCAGGTTTGGGGCGGTTCCCGGTGGCATCCGGAGACAGCGATGATGAGGACCCAGGAGACCCGATGGTGAGCGACCCCATTCATCCCTTCGTGATCCCTGTTATAGTCTGGAATCCTCAGACATCTAAAGGAGTAAAATACAGGGCTCTGGTAGATTCAGGATGTACATGTTGCTTAATACGCCAGGCTGTGGTGACCAAATTGGGCCTACACACCATCTGGTTAAGAACCCCTGTTAAATTTGAAAATAAATGGTTGGGTCTCTTTTGAGGGGAGCTACCTATTTGACAGAACTGGTTCAGTTAGAAATAGGGGACCATAAGGAGAGTATCTGATTCATCGTAGTTGAGAAGATGATAGAATAGAATAGAATAGAATTTTATTGGCCAAGTGTGATTGGACACACAAGGAATTTGTCTTGGTGCATATGCTCTCAGTGTACATAAAAGAAAAGATACGTTCATCAGGGTACAACATTTACAACACAATTGATGGTCAATATATCAATATAAATCATAAGGATTGCCAGCAACAAGTTATAGTCATACAGTCATAAGTGGAAAGAGATTGGTGATGGGAACTATGAGACAATTAATAGTAGTGCAGATTCAGTAAATAGTTTGACAGTGTTGATGGAATTATTTGTTTAGCAGAGTGATGGCCTTCGGGAAAAAACTGTTCTTGTGTCTAATTGTTCTGTTGTGCAGTGCTCTATAGCGTCGTTTTGAGGGTAGGAGTTGAAACAGTTTATATCCAAGATGCGAGGGGTCTTTAAATATTTTCACGGCCCTCTTCTTGATTCGTGCAGTATACAGGTCTTCAGTGGAAGGCAGGTTGATAGCAATTATTTTTTCTACAGTTCTAATTATCCTCTGAAGTCTGTGTTTTTCTTGTTGGGTTGCAGAACCGAACCGACAGTTATAGAGGTGCAAATGACAGACTCAATAATTCCTCTATAGAACTGAATCAGCAGCTCCTTGGGCAGTTTGAGCTTTCTGAGTTGGCGCAGAAAGAACAGTCTTTGTTGTCCTTTTTTGATGATGTTTTTGATGTTAGCTGTCCATTTTAGACCTTGCGATATGATAGAACCTAGAAATTTGAAGGTTTCTACTGTTGATACTGTGTTGTCTAGTATTGTGAGAGGTGGAAGTATGGAAGGGTTTCTCCTAAAGTCTACCACCATTTCTACGGTTTTGAGTGTGTTCAGTTCCAGATTGTTTTGGTTGCACCACAAGGCTAGTCGTTCGACCTCTCATCTATATGCGGAGTCGTCATTGTCTCGAATGAAACCAATCACTATTGTGTCATCTGCGAACTTCAGTAGCTTAACAGATGGATCATTGGAGATGCAGTCATTGGTATACAGAGAGAAGAGAAGTGGGGAGAGCACACAGCCTTGGGGGGGCCCTGTGCTAATTGTAGAGGTAATTGATGTGATCTTGCTTAGCTTCACCTGCTGCTTCCTGTTTGTTAGGAAGCTTGTGATCCACTTACAAGTCTGTTCAGGTACCTGTAGCTGGTTTAGCTTAGTTAGAAGAATGTCTGGAATGATGGTATTGAATGCTGAACTAAAGTCTACAAAAAGGACCCTTGCATAGGTCTTTGGAGACTCAAGATGATGTAGGATGTAGTGCAGAGCCATATTAACAGCATCATCTGTTGATCTATTTGCTCGGTATGCAAATTGCAAGGGGTCTAACAGCGGATCCGTGATGGTTTTCAAGTAGGAAAGCACTAACCTTTCAAAGGCTTTCATGACTACAGATGTTAAAGCAACTGGTCTGTAGTCATTCAGTTCCTTGATGGTGGGCTTCTTCGGCACTGGGATGATGGTAGAGCGTTTGAAGCAAGAAGGAACATAGCACATCTCTAGTGATTTATTGAAAATATGGGTGAAGATGGGGGCCAATTTGTCAGCACAGACTTTTATACAAGAAGGAGTTATCTTGTCTGGGCCTGGAGCTTTTCCTGGCTTTTGTCTGTGAAATAGGTCCTGCACTTCCTTTTCTGTGATCACTAGGGGTTGTAAACCCAATGAAATGGGGTCAGTTGTAGGAGGCTTGGCTGTTGTTGATGTGTCTGAGATGGGGGTTGTGGAGATAGGTGGCTGTAGTTTCCTTTCAAACCTGCAGTAAAACTCATTCAGGTTATCTGCCAGTTGTTGATTACCTTCAGCCTGGGAAGGAGGTTTGCCATAGCTGGTGATATTTTTAAGAGTTTTCCACATGTTTGCTGGTTCATTTGCTGAAAACTGATTCTTTAGCTTTTCAGAGTAGCTTCTTTTTGCTGCTCTGATCTCCCTTGTTAGTGCATTTCTGGCCTGATTGTACAGCATTTTACCATCTTTTCTGTAGGCTTCCTCTTTGGAATGTCGTAGCTGCTTAAGTTTAGGTGTAAACCAAGGTTTGTTTTTACTGTATATTCGCAAGTTCCTTGTAGGTACACATAGGTCTTCACAGAAGCTGACATATGATGTTACAGTATCTGTGAGTTCATCCAGGTCTGCAGAGGTATCTTTAAAAATATTCCAATCAGTGCAGTCAAAACATGCCTGTAGCTTTAATTTTGATTCCTCCGTCCAGGTCTTCACTGATTTAATTATTGGTTTTGTGGCTTTAAGTCTTTGCCTGTAAGCAGGTACAAGGTGAATCATGCAATGATCAGAGTGTCCTACAGCTGCACTTGGTGATCGAACCCATTATTCTGGGGTTAGCATGGCTAGACAAATGGGAACCCACTATCTGGTGGGAAGGTGGATTCTGGAAATTGTGGTTGCCAATTGGTCCAGAGCTGCCTACAACTGACCAGATAAGAGGGGGAATGGGGGGCTTCCAGTGACGTCACCGCTCCTGCAGGGTGCTCTAACAGGGCGCTCTGCGTTAGAAGATCGTAAAAGTCAGTGAAACAGTATAAATCACTGTTCACTGACCTTAGCATACCTCTTGGACAAAAGGGGGTGTGCAGAGCTGTGGGGGAGTGGTAGATCTCTCCAGGGGGTTTGCTCTTAAGAGCGATTTTTTCTGGATTTCAGGTCCCATCGAACCTCATTATACTCCGACTTCAAATGTGCTCCTGTTTTTTCAGGAAAAAGGAGTAGGAGTCACTTCTGCTCAAAAGGACTTGTCAAATTGATTGATTTTCTAAGCAGACAGGGATTTCACAAGCGTTCGATCTTTGAAGTAGAAACAACACGGCAAGTACACTGACTCCCCCTTTTGAAATTTGAAACTTCTCTTTGTCTCTGATTAATTGACTTTGAAAATGGCGTCTGAAAGTGAAAGTGAATTTTTTAGTACAACAAAGTAGCGTTATTTGTGGATTGTTATAAACAGGGCTCTTATACTGAAAGGAGTAAAGGAAAGTTTTTAAGTTTAAATTTTTGATTCTTTTGAAGACAGAATGGCAGTTAAACCTTTAAAGCCTTCTGGAAGAAGGGGATCTGAAGCAAATCTTGAGGATATATTGAAAGAACAATTAAAACTTTCTGAAGATAGGCAAAAAGAGATGATGGAAATTTTTAATGCAAAAATAAGAGAAGATATTATGATGGCTGTTCAAGATTTGAGTAAAATATTGAGGGACTGGAAGAAGAGATGCAACAGATCTCTCAGTCAAATAAGCACTTAGAAGACAAAATGCAAGGTATTCAGAAAAAAGTGGATCAAAATGAAGATCAGGTTGTGATATTGCAATACAAACTTATGGAAGGAGCTCTTAGAATCCATGGCATGCAGGAACAGAGAGAAGAGGACCTAAGAAAAATCATATCAGAAGCATTGGCTGAGTTTATTGAAGTGGAACCCCAAGAGGTAGCTTACCAAATTGATAAAATATATAGAGTTAATTCCTGGATCGCAAGACAGAGAAAGCTTCTTCGGGACATTGTGGTTTATTTTGTGAAAAGAACTATGAGAAATCAGATTTTGCAAGTTGCATATCAGACAACTTTGAAAATTGGAGAACAGGAGCTGAAGGTCCTGAAAGAGATTCCTTCCAAGATGTTAAGAGATAGGAAGTAATTTGTTTTTTTTACACAAGAACTTAAAAAACACCAGATTCAATTCAGATGGGAGGTGCCAGTTAGTCTGACAGTATTTTATCAAGGAAGGAGATATAGAATTGACACTGTTTTAAAGGCAAAGGATTTTCTTTCTACAGTTTTGAAAGTTGAAATAGAAGTGATAGAAAAACTTCAAGAGATCCAGGAAGGCATGGTGATCCAAGAGGCTTCATTGCTGCCAGCATCAGAGGAACCACAAGAGCAAAGGGTGACAAGAGGAGCTCTTAAGCATAAAGAAGAGCAACAGCTTCAAAGTAAAAGTCAGGACCCCAGTATGGAAGCTGTGGGAGGAGCTAGATGGAAGATACCGGAGGAGGATCTTCCGTTGTCTGCTTCAAAGCTTCAGGAGGCCAGTAATGGCAAATAGAATTTTGTCATGGAATGTTAATGATTTGAATTCAGCTCAGAAAAGAAGGAAAATATTTCACTATTTGAAACAATTTAAAAATGATGTGATTTGCCTGCAAGAGACACATATCAAATTATCAGACCAAAAATACTTAATAAACTCAAAATTAGGTAAACATTTTGTTGCATCAGCTTTGGATAAGAAGCAAAATGGAATTGTTGTATATATCAGGAAGGATATACCAGCTAAATTAATTGAGGCAGATATTCAAGGAAGATTTATTGCTATTGAACTGGTGATAGATGCAAAAAAGACTTTGCTGATAGGTATTTATGCACCTAATCAGCAACAAGAAAAGTTTTATAAAATGTTACACGAGAGGTTGATCCTCTGGGATTACAGTTCGTTTATTTTATTAGGAGACGGGAATGGAGTAATTGATACAAGAAATGATAAGAGAACCTCTTCTAAGAAGATACCTATACATGCAAAACTACCAAAATCCTTCTTTGAAATGATGGAAGACTTTGAGTTTAGAGATATATGGAGGTTACGGAATCCAGATGAGAGAGATTTTACTTTTTTTCCCGATAGGCATCAATCTTTTTCACGTATTGACTTTATTTTAATTTCTAATGACTTGCTTTCTAGGGTGAAGAAAATGAAGATATTTCCGAGGTGTTTAACTGACCATAGCTCAGTATGGATGGAATTATTACAAGGGAAAAAAGGTGGTAGAACATGGAGGCTGAATGAAAATCTGTTTAGATATGAGGATAATGTAAATCATTGTAAGAAACAGATGAAGGAATTTTTTGATTTTAATATGCACAAGGGGACACCTATAGGAACGGTGTGGGAGGCGAATAAAGCTTTTATTAGAGGTATATTGATATATTTGGATAATAGGCAGAGGAATAATAAACAAAGGCAATGTAGGACTTGGAAGAAGAAATTCAAAAGAAACAGCAATTATTAATTCAAAACCCACAAGATCACAAACTTAAAGCGGCTATAAGAATATTACAGAGTCAATTTAATATGTTAATGGCAGACCAGGTGGCAACGAATATACAATATGCTAAACATAATGCCTTCTGTAATGCAAATAAACCTGGGAGATGGCTGGCATATAACTTAAGGAAAAAACAGAAAGCACGTGTCATACAAAAAATAGAATATAAAGGTAAAGAGATATATCAACAGGATAAAATTAAAAAGGCCTTCTCCGAATTTTACACTACTCTATATGCAAAAGATAAAATATCGAATAGGGACATTTATGATTATTTGGAAATTATAAGGTTAATACTCTAACATTAGAACAAAGGGAGGAGTTGAATCGGCCGATAGCTACTGGAGAAATAGTGGAGGCAATTAAACAATTAAAAATTGGGAAAACCCCCAGTACAGATGGTCTTACAGCAAGTTATTATAAAAAACTACAGGATGAAATACTAGGCCCACTTAAAGAATTATTTAATCAGATACAACTAGGAGGGGGAATACCCCCGTCATGGAAAACATCTTTTATTTCACTGATACCAAAAAGGAGCGATTGCTCTAAACCCGGTAATTACAGGCCAATGTCACTTTTAAATAATGATTATAAGATTTTTGTTAAAATAATAGCAAATAGATTAATGTTAATTTTATAACAAAGAATTCATACTGATCAATCTGGTTTTATAAAAGGGAGGCAGATGAGGAATAATGTTAGACAGATTATTAATATACTGGAATATTTGGAAAAGAAGAATACTTCAGCAGCACTTATTTTTTTGGATGCGGAGAAGGCCTTTGATCAATTGCATTGGGATTTTTTATTTAAATTAATAGAGAAAATGCAATTTGGAGATTGTTTTGTTAGAATAATTAAATCGATTTATGGAGAGCAAACAGCTCAGATTATAATAAATGGTAGTCTGACAGAAGTTGTTAAGATTGCGAAAGGAACGAGACAGGGATGTCCTTTATCACCACTATTGTTTGTTTTGACTCTGGAACCATTATTGGATAAAATACGAGAATTAACGAAAATAGAGGGAATTAAAATTAGACAATATGAGTACAAAGTTAGAGCTTTTGCAAATGACGTAGTGGTTACTTTAACAAATCCTATAAATTCAAGTAGATTTTTGTTGGAAACAATTGATAAATATGGAAAGGTATCAGGATTTAAAATAAATCAGAATAAAACAAAAGTAATAATCAAAAATATGTCTATACAACAGAAACAAAAACTAGAGGAAATAACGGGATTTGAGGTGGTAAAAAATGTTAAATACTTAGGGGTTTATATTAGTTCATCGAACAAGAAACTTTATAAGAATAATTATGACTTGCTATGGCAAAAAGTTCAGAATGATATGAGTGTCTGGAAAAAATTGCAGTTATCGCTATTGGGGAGGATTGCGGCTATCAAAATGAATGTGTTACCTAGATTTTTGTTTCTGTTCCAGATGATACCAATAATTAAGAAAGATAAAAATTTGGAGGATTGGCAGATTGGGATTAATAAATTTATATGGTAAGGTAAAAAGGCGAGGGTTAAAATGAAAATAATTAAGGACTCACGGGAAAGAGGAGGCCTAAAAATGCCTAATTTTAAACTATATTATGAAGCAGTAGCCCTTTCAGTAATAAGTGACTGGTTTAATTTAACGGAGGAAAGAATTTTGAATATAGAAGGTTATGACTTGTTATATGGATGGCATGCGTATTTATTTTATGAAAAAAAAGTGGATAGGGCTTTTAAGAATCATGTGTTGAGAAGTGCTCTTTATGGTCTGGAAAAAATATTCTTATAAACTAGACTATAAGATTCCTATATGGGCGAGCCCTAGACATGCAATAGAGAATATAAATATAGAACAGAAACAGGAAATGATTACTTATAAAGAACTTTTGTATGCTGAAGGAGGTAGATTGCAATTAAAATCATTACAGGTATTAAATGAAGAAGGGAGGAATTATACTTGGTTTCAATATGGGCAACTAAGTGCTAGATGGAAAGAAGATCAAAAAATTGGTATAATGCAAAGGGAGGAAAATTTAATAAAGCAAATTAGAAATCAGACCCAGGAGCATATAAAGAGATTGTATAATGTGTTGCTTGAAATAGATTCGGTGAAGGACTGTATGATAAAATGGGCACAGAATATTCAGGAACCAATAATGTTGGAAACATGGGAGAAAATCCGGGTTAGAAATGTTAAGTTTACACAAGCACAGAATTTAAGGGAAAATTTTTATAAGATGTTTTATAGATGGCACTTAGATCCCAAAAAATTATCATGTATGTATCCTGATATCCAAGCGAAATGTTGGAGGTGTGATTGTGATGACGCTACATATTTTCATATTTGGTGGACTTGCAAGAAAATTAAGGCCTTTTGGATAAGAATTTGGTGGATTATTCAAAATGTCCTGAAGAAGAAGATAAAGTTCCTGCCGCAATTTTTCCTTTTGGGAATTATAACGGATTGTACAGGGATTGAGACTAAAGATTCTGAATTTAATAACAGCAGCAAGGCTGTTGATTGGACAATATTGGAAGAAAAAAGAGTGTCAGGCTGCCTCTGATCATATCTAGGAAAGAATACACCTTGACTTCATTTGCAAATAAAGAAAAGTACTTTTACTAGTTACATCTGGATAGCAGCTGCGTTTAGCGGTGCAAAGTTGAATCTGAGACAAAATATGGCTAACAATCGGTATCACCCTATTCCTCCCTCCCCTTTCCCAATAGGTCATCAGGTCTGGTCCAATGCCAGCTCCTTCCCGGGGTCCCGGGGTAATCTTCTTCCGCAGGTCTCTGGTTGTCAATCATATCAGGAATGCAATGTCCGTTAGAGTTCGCGTCAAACATTCCTGTTGAATTCAAACTAGCAATCTCCCCTCCCACCTTAATTATGTCAGACTGACACTCTTAAAGGTCCCTCTCTATTTAACTTGAATCCAATAGCTATGTACATTACAAATACAATCCTATGCTATCTAACAACTAAATATAAGGAGTACAAAGAGATACGAAGATTGGAGTGGATTCTACAATAGAAGAATGGATATTGAAATTACTAATTTAGCTGAGATGGCTAAAATCTCAGCTTTTTTGAAAGACAATACACAGGAAAGATATTTAATTGAATGGAAAAAATGGATTATTTACAAAACAGATATCAGATTAAGAAATATCAGATTGCCTTTGAATAATTAGAATGTATTATTTTAGAATGTAATAGGGGAGGTTAGGAAATGAAAAGACTCGGATGAGGCTAATTGGATTAGAGGGGAAAATCTTACTCTGTGTTTGGTTTATGTATAACAATACCTTGTGATTGACCCGGGAAGCTGGGGGGGAAGGGAGGGGGAAAGGGGGTTTTGTGGGGGGGAGGGGGGAAAAAGGGGGGAAAATGTTTTTGTTTGTTAAAACTTTTTCAATTAAAAAAAAAAAGAGGGGGAATGGGGATAGAACCGATGTTAGACCATCCCAATCTAGGGTTCCCTTGTATATATGGAGATCTGGCTGCAGTATTCAGTGAGGAAGAGTGTGAGGTGTTACCTCCTCATCGATCAATTGATTGTGCTATAGAGTTGATCCAGATCAACCCCGCATGTACTCCATTATGCCTAAAGAACTTGAGGAATTGAGATGATATATTGATAAAAAACCTAGCCAGGGATTTCATTAAGCCCAGTAGATCTCGGATGGCAGCACCCGTCCCCTTTAGAGAGAGAAAAACCAGGGTGTGTGTGTTTACATTTGTGCGTTGATTTCTGTGGTCTTAACAGAGTGTGCGTGGAACATCTGTACCAGTTACTGTTAATGAAAGACCTACTGGCTACTTTAGCGACTGCCTGCATATTCACCAAACTTGACCTACGCGAAGCGTATTATAGGGTGGGGATCCGGCAAGGGGATGAGTGGAAAACTATGTTCAATTGTCCCTTGGGGAGTTACCAGTTCCAGGTCATGCCGTTCGGATTACAAGAGCCTCTGGTGGCTCAGACTGCTAAGACAGTCTGTTATTAAAACAGCTGCTTGCAATTACTGCAGGTTCAAGTCCCACCAGGCCCAAGATTGACTCAGCCTTCCATTCTTTATAAGGTAGGTAAAATGAGGACCCAGATTGTTGGGGGCAATAAGTTGATTTTGTATATAATATACAAATGGATGAAGACTATTGCTTAACATAGTGTAAGCCGCCCTGAGTCTTCGGAGAAGGGTGGGATATAAATGCAAATTTAAAAAAAGGGGGGGCGCGGTGTTCATGCAGTTGATTAATGAAGTCCTGCATGAACACCTATACCGGGGAGTTCTTGTGGAGCTGAATGACATTTTTATATATACCATGATGATGGAAGAACACATCATATTGGTTCGTAAAGTATTGGAGAAGTTTTTAGCAGCCAAATTGTTCATAAAGCTATTGAAATGTGAATTTCACCAAATGAGGTTAGATTATCTAGGATATCGAATATCAGGAGAAGGGGTGGAAATGGATCCTAGAAAAGTGCAGGCGTTGTTAGAATGGCAAGCTCCAAGGACCAGAAAACAGTTACAGAGCTTCCTCAGGTTTGCCAATTTCTACCAACAGTTTGTTTCCTCCTTTGCTCAGGTGGCATTACCATTGAGGACTTGTTACGGACTAAACCCTCTGTAACAAAACCAGAACCAGGGCACCCTTTAAAGTGAATGACTGAGTGTCAAAAGGCATTTGAGGAACTCAAAAGGCTTTTTGCATGTGAACCAGTTCTCAAGCACCCCGACCCAATACAAAACTTTGTATTATAAGTAGATGCCAGCAATGTGGCCATAGGGGCCGTGCTGTTGCAAAACAATGGGCAGGGCCAATTGCAGCCCTGTGCCTACACTTCCCAAAAATTGACACCAGCTGAATGTGGCTGGGCAATTTAGGAGAAGGAGGCATTCGCAGTGAGATGGGCACTCATGACTTGGCGACATCTTTTTGAGGGAGCTCCATACCCATTTGAGGTGTGAATGGATCATAAGAATCTGGAAGCCCCCCAAACATCGAGGAAATTGTCTCCAAAACAAGTGAGGTGGGCACGATATTTCCAAAGATTCTCATTCCACCTAAAGTACATTCTGGCTGGGAAAAACTTCCTAGCTGATGCTTTGTCCCCTATGCCCCAGTATAATAGCAAGAGGGAGGAAGTAGTGGAACCACTTATACCACACAGTCAGGCAGTAAAAGGTGTGATAACTGGTACCACGCCAAGCAATCCATTTCAAAATGAACTAAGGTCGGCTTTACTGATGGATCCTTGGTTACTAGGTAACAGTCCTTTATGAGTCACAGGGAGGGCTTAGCATGGAAGGGGGACAAAATGTATATCCCTAGCAGCCTTCGGACAGTGGTACTAAAACAATGCCATGATGCCAAGTCAGTTGGCCATTTTGGTTTTCTGAAGACATTGCATCTGATATGACGACAGTTTTGGTGGCCTCGGATGGGGGGGGGAAATTGAAGAGTATGTGAAGGGGTGTCCGACATGTGTGTCAGCCAAATCACAAATAGGAAAGCCTCTTGGTCTCTTACAACTGGTAGCTGACCCAAGTAAGCCATGGGAGGAAATCACTATGGATTTCATAGTTGACCTCCCGAATAGTAATGGCCATATGGTAATCTGGATGATGGTGGATTTGTTCTTGAAACAAGCTCATTTTGTGCTATGCAAGGGCATACCATCTGTGTGGTGACTGCTTGTTTCTTCAACACATCTACCGCCTACATGGGGTACCAAGACCCATTATATCAGATAGGGGTGTGCAATTTACAGCTTGGTTTTGGAAGGATTTCATGCAGTTAATCGACTCCATCCAAGAGCTCAGTTCGGCATTCCACCTCAGTACTAATGGAGCGGCCAAACAAGCCAATGCTATGGTGGAATGTTACCTACGATGTTACATGTCATACCACCAATAGGAGTGGTCAAGCCTCTTACTGTTTGCTGAGATGGCCTATAACAACACATTACACCATAGCACAGGTCTTTATCCATTCCAGGTAGTGTACAGTAGAGACTTCCCAGCAATCCCAGAACTAGAAACAGAGCCCCAAAGCACAGAGACCCTGACTGGGTGGGCAGATAAAATCCGTTGGCTGTGGCCTCAAGTAAAGGCAACCTCACAGAAAGCCTGCAAAGGACTATAAAGTGCAGGCAGACAGAAAAAGGGCAGACCATAAACCATTCCAGGAGGGGGATTGAGTTTATCTGTCCACAAAATACCTAAAGCTCAGGATTCCAAGTAAAAAACTGGGTCCAAAATATCTGGGACCATTTAGAGTAACCCGAATAATCAACCTGGTAATTGTTGCTTTAAAGCTGCCACCCCTACTGGGGAAGATACACCCTGTTTTTCACAGTAGTCTGTTGAAATCCGCAGCTGTTGAACAAACCACCGACCATCCAAATCCATCCAATGTCAACGTTCTAGAAAACCCCTCCTGCAGAAAAGACTCCGAAGCAAACATCTTTCAAAGTTCTTTTACTAGCATAGGTAAACTGGCACAGTTGAATGAAATCTGAATCTGGGGATCCGGGTTTCTCCCTCAGTAAGGCAAACTCCAAAATCCCCACCCTCATGATCCCTCTGCCGATCACATGCTCCAATCTCCAACTATCCCATCTCGAGACAGCACTCCGGCTACTTCTCCTCCAGATGTGGACTCAGCCTGACCTTGACCAGCAGGAAGAATGTTATTATGTTTAATAGTCCCTTCTACCAATCCCACCTCCTACTTTCCCACATATTGGAAAGTGGCAGCGCCAAAGCCTTTGGCCTAGTATGGCTTCCAAAACTGACAGGGGTCCACCCCCCTGTGGAAGAAAACATACCATGGAAAACAAAACAGATTTTTTTTTTTTTGCAAAAGGTGGGATTGACTCACAGTACACACTTCCCTACCCCCCTCTCCCCCCCCAGGAGGACCTCTAGGTTTCTCACTTTTCATGAAATTGCTTGACTAGAGCTTCAGCATTCACGTCCCAGCTTTTCACCCACGTAGCTTTATATAATAGGTACCCTTTTCAGTGGACCAAATATTGTAAACGACCCTGATATAATCTAGAATCGAGGATCTTTTTAATTTCAAAATGGGTCTCCCCCTGGATTATAAAAGGAGGGGGGATAAGCAGGCAAGGGCCTTAGGTTAGATCCCCTGGCTGGTTTCAATAAGCTACTGTGAAATACTGGGTGCACTTTCCCTAATATTCGAGGGAGGCTAAGTTGGACAGTCACCGGGTTAATAACCTTTACTATAGGGAAAGGACCTATAAATTTGGGACCAAATTTCTTGCTAGGTAACCTCAAACGTAGGTATTTGGTTGACAGATACACTCTATCTCTCACCCGGAAAGGTGGTTGAAGAGATCGGCGTTCATTGGCTTGGGCTTTATATTTTTCTGCCGACTCAACCAAAGCTTTTTTCGTGTCTTCCCAACCTTTTTTTAAAGAGTTCATCCATTCCATCAGGGACATGGAAGTAGGAGGTTCTATAGGAAGCTCAGGCATCGGTATGAAATCCATGCCCATAGTTATTTGAAAAGGGGACAACCCAGTCTACTGTGTACAGCATTATTATATGCCACTTCTGCAACAATTCCGGCCAGTTTTCTTGTTGGTAATTTCCATAACACCTAATGTACTGTTCCACCATTGCATTCAGTTTTTCAACAGCCCCATTAGTGGCCAGATGGAAAGCAGAGCTAAGTCCCTGGGATGACCCAATGAACCGCAGGAACTCCCTCCAGAATTTAGCAGTAAACTGGGCTCTGCAATCTGATATTATTCTCCTTGGAACTCCATGTAGTCTGTAAATATGCCTCATGAACAGTTTCGCTAACTTCCTTGCCAAAGGTAACACGCTGCAGGTGGTGAAGTGGGCCTGTTTGGAATATAAATCAACGACCATCCAAATCACTCTATTCCCTCCGCTGACAGGTAGCTCGAAGTCCATAGCAATCTCCTCCCAGGGCCTCATGGTTTCGGCCACGGTCTCGAGAAGCCCAGGGGCCTTCCCTGGTCTGGATTTCATGGTGGCATAGGTGGCACAGCTTTTTGCATAGCCTTCTATATCTATTTTCATCTTTGGCCACCAGAATTGTCTCCTAGTCAAATGGAGGGTTTTCAAAAACCCATAGTAGCCTCCTAGCTGAGAATCATGACCACTGCAGTACCGTGAGTCGCATACAGAGGCCAGCAGAGGAAGCTGGCTGCCACTGGCATTGGACCCATCCTTGTCTGGGGTAGAATCCCCAGCCTGGGGGGATGGAATCAGCAGGGGGGAGCATAAGGGCCGGCAGGTGGAAGGGCTCCATAAGGGGGGGGTTGTATTCCTCAAGACAGCTGCATTAGATGCATCCCAGCTGTGTAACTTCCCTGATGCGCTTGGGCGCTGATCGGATTGCCTCTGAGCTTGTTGGAATGGGCTTGAGCCCCCCTAATTTCTCCCTCTCTCTACGAGGGGGAAAGATGAACATCGGCTGGGTTAAGTTCCATTTTGCTTGAGAGGGGGCGGGAGGAGGGTACATAGCTTCCTACTTCCAAGTATTCAAAACTCTCCTGGAGCCCTGTTAGGGACTGGGATCTTGTGGGGAAGGTAGGGGGTGGCGACTTCGCTAGGCTGGGATTGGCACGCTCCTCCGGAGATCTCACCTCTGGTCCCCTTTCAGGAGTTGGATCAGACTGGCAACTTTTCCAGGAATCCGATCCCTTGGGCTGTGCTCCTAGCTCTCGAGCCAGTTCTGCAGCCTCGATGCCACATACCACTTTTTCCGATGGAGAGAATCTGGTTTTCATAAGTCCCTGAGCCTCCGTGCCCACTGCCCCCTCCGGGACTTATCCCTTCCTTTCCATCTTCGCTGAGTCTTTGCACCACCCAAAGGTTTTGGTGGATGCTGGGGCCCAGCACCCCTGATGGCCCCACTTGGGGGGGGGTGTGCCGCTATGCTCTAAAGGAGATTCGGATTAATATCAGTGTTCCAGAAAACCCCTCCTGCAGAAAATATTCCAAAGCAAACATGTTTCAAAGTTCTTTTTCTAGCATAGGTAAACTGGCACAGTTGAATGAAATCCGAATCTGTCATCCGGGTTTCTCCCTCAGTAAGACAAACTCCAAAATCCCCACACTCATGGTCTTAGCTGCCGGATGGTGGCTTAAGACGAACAGCGTGTATAAATAGCGCTGAGAGGTGGCTGTTCTCAGTGCTAACGTTGACCCCGTAACTTGACTTGTTCTGCATTCTGGCTGTGGTTACTCATTAAGGAACTCTGCTTCCATCTTTTTGCTGCTGGTCTTTTATAGATCCACGGACCTGGGATGACAAGCTGAGAGTTGGACTATATATACCATTCTGGTAGATTCTAATTCAAAATAGTGTTATAACTAGGTTACTTTCTTTCTCCCTCCCTCTTTCTCTTTCTGTCTCTCTCCAATCCTCCTTCCAGGTGGTTGTTAAAATTACAGAATAAGAGTTGGAAGGCACCTTGGAGGTCTTCTAGTCTAGCTGTGGCAGCCAGCTGCTCTTCTGGGTTCCATTGTGCACATGCACATTGGACAGCTGATCTGGTGTGCATGTGCATCGGCCAGCTGCTCTCTTCTTGATGTAGCATTCCAAGTATGATCTTACTAGTGCAGTATATAGCACTACTAACACTTCATGTGACCTTGATACTATTCCTCTGTTGATACTGCCTAGGACTGCATTAGCTTTTTGGCAGTACCAGCACATTGCTGGACTCCTAGATCCCTCTGACAGTCACTACTGTTGATCCAGGTATCACTTATTCTATACATGTGCATTTGTTTTTTCTTGCCTAAGTATAAAATCTTATTTTTCTCACAGTTCAATTGCATTTTGTCGGATAGGGCAAGTTTGGGTACCAAAATACTTGTGCATCTCAAATGCCAATGAAGCAGAACCCAATAACACTCACCAAATGCCTGTTAGAGTTTATTTGGAAGACAACTTAGAGATATTGATGATATCTTAATCAGCACCATTCAACATCTTTTCTAAGATAGAAAGGACTCTTCAGAAAGACTCAATCTTGCAACATTTTATCAATCATATTGTACCTAGAAAAAAAGTGGGAAATTATACCTTTTGAATAAGAAGGTTTGAAATAAGAAACTGCACTAATTTCTTCAAACTTGCAAATATGTCATATTACTTTCTCAGGTCAATGATGAAATGGGAGGCCAAATGTAAGAGGCAAGGTGGAAAAGAATAGAATGAGGGAGATGACTGACATTGTAAAAAGTAGGAGTAAGGTTATAAAAAACTATTTTTTGCCCTTCCTCTTTTGTAAAGCTCAATGTCAGGAAAAATGGTTAAATAATAGAAATATAAAAGGACTTTCAGTGCATGTATTGAAAATTACATGTGTATGTAACAGTTAGGTCAATCAACACATTATTAAGTGTGACATCAAAATAAGACTTGCACAGTCAAAGACAAGGTCCCATGATCAGCCAAAAATGAAAAGAGAAGAAAATATGCTCATCATGTGAAAATTTTTCAAGCCCCTCTTGTTGGTTGATATTCTGTGATTCTGCCAAGCTAATTATGAAGAAGGGTTTTATTACAAACTCTTTTGAAGATCTGTGAGATTCTTCTTGTCAAAAACTCACAGAACACAGAGCAAGAAAGGAATTAAATATTTATTTTTAATTAGGTTAACTAAAGATATTTCATTATTTTTGATATAAATCAGACCAGAACTATTACTGTCTTTAAAATGAAGTACCATTAGATATACTCTCCAAAATGTATCCATAGCATTGTCGTCTGGGAATATTTACAGTATATCCCTCTGAATATTTTTCAGTTTGAAAGAGGAGTTGAACTTATTCAGGTATCATAGTTACTATCTAGCTGTTCTCCTACCTTTATAGTTTCCTCTCATATTCCTTCCTTGTGAGGTCCTTACTGAAAAACCCCAGTGATTTACCCAGTAAACAGATTTTTTTCTTGTTATAACAGAATGATATTCAGATATTCACACTTGTCTAGACCAAAGGAAAAGTTTCTGTTTGATGGCATGTCTGCCAGTGCAGACTTGGAACAAGTAACAAAATGAATTTCTTCGATTTTAAGCAAGATCTATTCCTTTGCATAAAGGTGTGGCTGCAAATTCAAATCACATGGTTTTGACTTAGCATGATGTGTGAACCCAGCAAAACATGGTAGATAGTTGTGCTAAGCTAGATTGTGCAACCATGTCTTGCTGGTTTAACTGTAGCTTAGCAAAATGGACAAATCAGGCCACCACCTGTATCCTTCTTGACTATGCTGGCGTCTTCAGAGATGTATTCCTGAAGTAGTAGGTCCTTGGTAGAGCCTGGACCCTAATATTATTTCCCTTCCAGTACTTGATGGACTGTCACAAAAAAGAGAAGGTTGATCTATTCTCTAAAGCATCTGAGGTAGGACAAGAATTAATGGGTGGAAGATCATTAAAGAGATCCAACCTAGATCTAAGGAGAAATTTCCTGACAGTGACAACAATTAATCAGTAGAACCGTTTGCTCCAGGAGTTGTGGATACTTTTCAAGAAGAGATTGGACAACCATTTGTTCTAAATGGTATAGGGTCTCCTGCTCACAAAGGGGTTTGTACTAGAAGACCTCCAAGGCCCCTTCTAACTCTGTTATTCTATGACCTAATAAAAGGGCATAGGGTTAACTTGATGGCTTACCCTTTCCTTAATAGAGAAAGCAAACTGATCTTAGACATTTCTTTGGATTCCTTAACTCAACTAGGTAGCAGGAGAATTAGTGAGGTTTTCCAAATATGCACATGAATTTTGAGAGTCACAACCAAGTGGCTTCAAAGATACAGACAAATTCCGCAAGACATGTTTGCACAACCTACAGCTTAGCACAACTATCTAACCATGTTTTTTTGGGTTCACACATGCTAAGTCAAAATCAAATAATATGATATGAGCACCCAGCCAAATCAAGGAAAGAAGGCTGGAAAGAATTATGAGTTTGTTCATTTCAGGCTCAGAGATCTTTGGTCTTCTTTCATCTGGATCAGATCTCTTGAGGGATCTTTTTAGGCCCTCAAAAAAAATTTCTGCTTGTCAGAGACCTCATTTGAGATTGCCTTGAAGGATTCTACATGCCTATCTTTCTTCTCTCCATGGGTTTGGCTGATAAAACTCCATACAATCCAAGCCCTGAGAAGATGAAAACATCATCCTTGAAAAAATTGCAATTACACAATAGACTATGCCTAGCAGGAAAGGAGAAACTGGAAGATTTTACTCAAAGTAGCTTTTGTACGTGGAAATAATGGACCTTTGTGTTTTGCTACAAATAGTTTCCTATTCACTTTTCCCATGCCATATTAAATAATCCAGTTACGTCCAGCAATGCATTTCACATTTTCCCCTAAAGGCCATATTTTTTGGCTACTGTAATGATGATATTTGATGACAGACAAGGGGAGAATGAATTCACTATCAAATGTGCAACACAACCCTTTTAAAAAGAGTTTGTGTATGAAAGAAAGAAGTTGACTTGAAGGGGACAAAATATAGCAAAAAGCCCCATGTTATTCAGGGGGAAAAAGATATCTGAACATAAGAAGTTTTTTAAAAGATTTTGAATAAGGAATAAAACCAGTGGTGAGATTCAGCCAGTTCGCACCACTTCGGGAGAAGCGGTTGTTAACTTTCTGAGCAGTTTGACAAAAGGGTTGTTGGAAGAAATCATTAGGGCAGAGAACCGGTTTTAAACTACTTGAATCCCACCACTGAATAAAACTCTGCTCTATTCTACCTAATTTTGTTGCACAATCATTGCACTTCAGCAACTTTTCCTTGATGTTCCTCAGGAGTATCTGTAGGGAAGGGTAAAAAAATTCAAGATAGTGAGTTTATGCGATACACATAACACAGGAAAAGGTTTGGTCACAATGTTGTGGCAACCACCTAACATCACATCCTGTGATACCCTTGATAGATCTTAGAAGTTTTTTATCTACCCAAAAAAGGTAATCCTGAATATAAAATGTTGTAAAAGAACAGGAAGAGGAGAGATAGTCCATTTATCATAGATTGCATACAGGAAACATTTGCCTCAAATTACAAACAGACTTGTTGAGTTGGGGCCTAAAACCAAAAGCCTTGGGTTCTGGGCTGGCTATTTTCATGCAAATGCAGTCCCTAGAACATTACAGAATTGAAGGAGCCATAGCCTTATGCAAGGTGCTGAGTGACCCTAAAATAACTTTTACTCTGTCTCCTAAATGTTGCCCATGCTGATTCTACTTCTCTGAAGACTTCACCACAGTGACCAGGCTTAAACATGAAGGGATGGATAGAGAAAAATAGATTTTCCCAGGCATATTCTGTTTCTAAAAATCTGTCGTAGATGGATCATGAAATCAACTCTATGGGAAAGTTAAAATGACTTTTATAAAAATTGACTGTAACATAAAATCTTGTAAATCTGCTTGTGCTGACCATCACTCCTCCTGGTTTCTCCACACCCCCTTCTTCTTATGGTTCAGTGAATCAGGGAGATTTCTTCCTGAGCTGCTTCTAAATGTAAGCTGGTTGTTCTGAACTTTAAAAATGTTCACCCCATTTTGACTAGGTAAGACTTCCTTCACATTTCTGTCTGGCCTTCCGAAGGGTACTGTAGCAGCAGCTATCCACAATTTTTTTACCACTATCAGCCATTCCTTTCCAGCCAGCTACGTTCCAGGTCAGCATCTGTATGTATTGTGACTCCACCTCCTGAGCCTGTTCTCATGGAGGAGAGTGACTCGGAGAGTGAGGGAGAGGAACCAGCAAGGCCTCCCTTGCCAGGACCCTCCTCACTGGCACCGCCCCAAGTTCCAGCTTCAAGCCAGGAGGAGAAGCTGACAAAGCCTCCCTCTCCCACACCCTCCTCCTCCCTGGCAACGCCTCAAGTCCCAGCTGCTGACGATCAATCCTGGATTGATCCGAGGCAGTGATGAAAAGATAAGCGTGCTCAGCAGAGGAAAAGGTGTGGCAGGCTCAGAGATTGCTGAGTCACTGAGCCACACCCCACAGGATATAAAAGTGGGCGGAGCTGCCATGTGGCCCTTGTGATGGACAAAAAAGCTACCAAGGGTGCACTGCAGCTCGGTTGTTGGAGGGTTAAAGGACTTTGTCAGTGAATTTTGGCAATGGATCTTGGACACGAGATAACGGACTCAGAACTTGGCAGGCCTTTGCACAGTCACTGCCAAGTATTTCCTCAACTGAAGAAAATCAGGTCTGTAGCAAATAAAAAGACTGGGAGACACGCGTCTTTGCATTTGCTCTGTGAAGTGGGGAGGGGGACACAACAGTATGGAGTTCCCAGAGGCAAGGTGGTCTGGCTTGGTTTGTTGGCTAGATGGTAAAAATGCCAGATGTCAACTTGATGTTGGAGCCAGGTCAATATCAACTATGCTTCCCATATAAACACAGTTATTGTGAGGGTCAATATTTCTCCTCGTGGGTTGCAGAACTTGTTGTTGCTCCTCTTTTTCTTGACTGCTAGTGTGCCTCTGCCCTTGCTTCAAGAATGAATTTTTTTTCAGATGGGCAGGTACTCTGGCTTTCCCTCTCATTGTCTACTTGTTCTACTGGATGGTCAATTTGAACTTGTATTACCAAGTCCTAATGGATTTCCCTTTTCTCCTATTTTTCTTTTGGATTAGTATGCTTTCTCTTTTTATTTATTGAAGCTTGAGTGCTTTAAGAAGCCAGACTTGAGACTTCCGGTTTGGCACCGTAGGTGATGGCGGTGATCTTTACGATCACCAACCTCTGGATTTTGTGGAATCGCTAGGACAGCTTAAATCTGCTGTCCAGCGGTTCGAAAAACCCTCTCTTCGGGAGAAGAGGAGGGGGTGAGCTGAGGGCAGAGGTTGAATTTCCTAAAGCCCTGAGAAAAAAGGTGTTTGAAGGGTTAAGTTCCCTCCAGCAACCCGAAGAGCTCCAGATCCGAGGATTCTTCTGCTTGGGCGGAACCAATCACCACGACCAAACGCCGAGATTTATTTTGGACAATAAAGGATTATACCGGACAGAACGAAAGTGGGAGAACTTTATGCAAGTAGCCAAGCCGATTCCCCGATACTTTGTAACAAGTTTGAAAACAGCAAGAAAATGGAGGCGGTGTTAACAAGTTAACGAGTGGAAAGCGAAAGTGATACTTTCAGCTTACCGTCTGCTCTTGGTAAATTGCATGTTATTTGCTACTTCAACTCTTTAACTCTTTGCTGCCTAGAATCTAGGAGATTTTTAAATATTGCTTTAAAAAAGCTTTAAAGGACTGTGTTTCTCAGAGGTTAAGAAGAATTAAACTGAATATTAAGTTGGAAATAAATAAATAATTTTATAGAAGATGGCAGCCAAACAATTAAAGTCTACTGTAACAAAGGGCTCTGGAATCTCCTCAGCTGGTGCCTCTCCAGCTCATACAGTGGAGACTAGAACATTGAACTTAGAGGTACAAGAGAATTTAAAAGACTTTATGCAAGAAAAATTTAAAGTAATAACTGAGGAGATGTCTGAAATGAAAGAGCAGATATCAGAAATTCAAGTGGGAAATAAAGAAGTTAAGGAAGGATTTGTAATTGCAGTACAAAGTTTGGCAAATAATGTGATTTTATTGAAGAGGAGGTTGAAGAAATTAAGCAACATAATTCAAAATTAGATAATAAAATGGCTGAATTTCAAAGTAAAATGGAAAAACAGATGATGAAATAGTTTTGATACAATATAGAAATATGGAATTTGCTCTAAGAATTCATGGTCTGAAAGAGAATAAAGAAGAGGATTTAAGGAAATTTTTCTGAAGTATTTGCTGAGATATTAGCAGCTCGTCCAGCAGATGTGGCTTATCAAATTGATAAAATATATCGTGTGAATTCTTGGATAGCAAGGCAAAAAAGTTGCCAAGGGATGTTGTTATTTATTTTACAAATAGAACAGTGAGAAATCAGATTTTGCAAGCCTCATATAAGGGGAGAAGATTCAGATTGCTGGTCAGGATATTTTAATATTAAAGGAAATTCCACCAAAATGTTAAGGGCTAGAAAGGAATTTGCCTTCCTGGTGAATGAACTTAAAAACGTCAGATTGAATATAGATGGGATATTCCAACTGGTATAATAGTATATTATGCAGGAAAGTACATCGTCTCAATACAGTTGGAAAAGCGAGAGAATTTTATGTTGAGGCATTAAAGTTGGAAGTCTTTCTCCACTGGATGCTAGAAGAAGGAGACTGAAGTGAAGGAAAGAGAAGTGAAGCAGGTTCAAGAACAGATTGCGATGGAAGAAGATTTATTACAAGTGTTGGAAATACCTATGACGGGTCCAGATTCAAAAGAACAAAGGCTGACAAGAGCTGCTGCTAAACGCAAGGAACAAGAGATGAAGGCACAACAACAACTGGCAACTACTACAACGGAAACAGTGGAGGAGCAAGGCCTAAAGCAAAATGTGATCTGGCTAGTGTTCCAAAAGTTTCCTTTGGCCGATAATGGCAATTAAACTATTATCTTGGAATGTTAATGGTTTGAATTCACCGCAGAAGAGAAGGAAAGTATTTCATTATTTGAAACAATTTAAAAATGACATTACTTGTTTACAAGAAACACATATTAGATCTTTAGACCAGAAATATTTGATAAATTCAAAACTGGGAGTACATTTTGTTGCCTCCTCTTTGGAGAAAAAAATGGTTTAGTTATATATATAAAGAAGGATATATCAGCAAAATTAATTGAGGTGGATAAGCAAGGAAGATACATTGCTATTGAACTCTTGTTGGAGGAAAGAAGACATTATTAATAGGAGTTTATGCTCAATCAACAACAAGAAAAATTTTTCAAGTTTTACATAAAAGAATAGTATTTTGGGATTATAAATCATATATATTAATGGGTGATTGGAATGGTGTGTTGGATACTCAAAAGACAAAAAGCTTAAGGAAGATATCAAGCGCAAATTACCAAAGGCTTTTTGAAATGATGGAGGACTTGGAATTAAGAGATATTTGGAGAGAACATAATACAGAAGAGAGGATTTTACCTTCTTTTCTGATAGGCACCAATCATTTTCGAGGATTGATTTTATTTTGATTACTAATGATTTGTATTCTAGAGTGAAGAAGACGAAGATTTGTTCAAGAACTTTATCTGATCATAGTCCAGTTTGGATTGAATTTGATCGAAAAGGAGGCTAGGAGATCATGGAGGTTGAATGAGAATTTGTTTAAATATGAACAAAATGTAAATGAATGTAAAAACAAATGAAAGAATTTTTATTATGAATATGAAAAAGAGACATCTATAGAGATGATTTGGGACCAGTAAGGCTTATATGAGAGGAAATCTTATACAAATGAATATTAAACAAAAATAAATTGCAGAAAAAGAAAAAGGAACTGGAAGAGGAAATTAAAAAGAAAGAACAATTATTGATAAATAGCCCAGGAAATAGTAAAATAAAAGAATCAATAAATATATTGAGAGGTCAGTTTAATATGTTGATGGCAGATCAAGTAGCAATTAATTTACAATATGTAAAACATAATACGTTTAATAATGCCAATAAGCCAGGAAGATGGCTTGCCTATTTAATAAGGAAAAAACAGAAATCACGAACGATTGATAAAATAGAATATAGGGGTAAGGAAGTTTATCAAAAGAACTTGATTAAAAAAGCATTTTTAGAGTATTATAGTAAGTTATATTCTAGGGATATGATTGATGATACAGAGATAGAAAGATATTTACAACAACAAAATATTTGTGAGCTTACAGAAAACCAAAGAGAAGAACTGAATCAATTAATTACTTCAGAGGAAATTTTGTTAGCAATTAAACAACTTAAAATCGGTAAAGCACCAGGAACAGATGGTTTAACAGCTGTTTATTATAAAAATTTACAAAATGAGATGGTTGAACCACTTAAAGAGTTATTTAATAAAATTCAAATGGGAGGAGATGTTCCCCCTTCATGGAGGACAGCCTTTATTTCGTTAATACCGAAGGAAGATCGAGATGGTATTAAAGCAGAGAATTATAGGCCTATATCACTTTTAAATACTGATTACAAGATATTTACCAAGATATTGGCTAATAGATTAATGCCAGTGATGAATCAAATAATTCATAATGATCAGTCAGGATTTATTAAGGGTAGGCAGATGAGATATAATGTGAGGCAAATCGTAAATTTACTTGAATATTTGGAACGAAACAACCAAGTATCAGCGGCATTCTTTTTGGATGCTGAAAAGCTTTTGATAGATTGGATTGGCAGTTTTGTTTAAAGTAATAGAAAAATGCAATTTGGGGATTATTTTATCCATGCAATTAAAGCAATATATCAGAAGCAAACAGCACAAATAATAGTAAATGGTGGGTTAACAGAAACTTTTAAAATTGAGAAAGGGACGAGACAGGGATGTCCCTTGTCCCCATTACTTTTTATTTTAACTTTAGAAATTCTTCTGAATAAAATACGTGGTTCCGATCGAATAAAGGGAATTAGAGTTAAACATCAAGATTACAGATTAAGAGCTTTTGCAGATGACCTGGTTGTTACTGTATCTCAACCAATATACTCAGTAACTGGTTTAAAAGATATAATTGGTCAGTATGGTAAAGTATCTGGATTTAAGGTGAATCAGCAAAAGACAAAGATGATAACTAAAAATATGAATATACAACAAAAAGAAGAGTTAGAAAGAACTTCAGGTTTTGAAATCGTTAAAAAGGTTAAATATTTAGGAATATATATTACAGCTTCAAATGTTAAATTATACAAAAATAATTATGAGGTATTGTGGCAGAAGGTTTGGAAAGAAATGGAGAGTTGGAAGTTACAACTATCTTTGCTGGGAAGAATAAGCGGCTATAAAATGAATGTTTTGCCCAGGTTTTTGTTTTTGTTTCAAATGATACGGTGTTTAAGAATGATATTAAATTACAGGAATGGCAAAAGGGGTTAATAAATTTGTATGGATGGGCAAAAACCAAGAATAAAATTAAAAGTAATGCAGGATATAAGGAAGGGGGGGTCTTAAAATGCCTAATTTAAAATTGTATTATGAAGCAGTTGTTTTATCATTAATTACTGATTGGATTAATTTAACTGAGGAAAGAGTTCTGAATATAGAAGGTTATGGTTTGTTATATGGGTGGCATGCCTATTTATTATATGATAAGAAAGTTGATAAAATATTTAAAAATAATATAATTAGAAATGCATTATTGAGGGTTTGGACGAAATATCAATACAAATTAGATGGAAAGATTCCAATATGGGCAAACACGAGACACATGATAGAAAATATAAATATATATCACAAGATGGAGGTAGTTACTTATAAAGAACTTCTTTGTATGGAAAAGTTGGAGTTAGAATTAAAATCTAGAGAAAAGATGAGAGAAGAAGTGAAAAATTATACATGGTTCCAATATGGACAACTACAAGCTAGATGGAAATTAGATCAAAAAATAGGTGTTAAGCAAATTGAGGATCAAGGTCAACAGCATATTAAGAGGTTGTATAATGTATTAGTAGAAATAGATTCAGAGACTGATTTGGTTAATTGTATGATTAAGTGGGCACAAAATTTTCAGCAACCAATAATGTTGGAAACTTGGGAAAGAATTTGGGTGAGGAATGTTAAATTTACACAAGCGCAAAATATGAGAGAAAATTTTTATAAGATGTTTTATAGATGGCATTTAGACCCCCAAAAATTGTCATGTATGTATCCTAATGTACAGGCTAAATGCTGGAGATGTGATTGTGAAGATGCTACTTATTACCATATATGGTGGACTTGCAAAAGTTAAAGCATTTTGGATTAAAGTATGGTGGATCATGCAGAATATTTTGAAAAAGAAGATTAAGTTTACCCCACAGTTCTTTTTACTAGGAATAATTATGGATTGTACAGCTATAGAGACTAAATTGATTCTGAACTTAATAACAGCCGCAAGACTTTTGATTGCTCAATATTGGAAGAAAGAAGAATTACCTACAATTGAAGAATGGACTCTTAAAGTATCAAATCTGGCAGAAATGGCAAAAATCTCTGCTTACTTGAAAGACTATACACAAGAAAAATATATTTTAGAATGGAAAATGTGGATTGATTATATTCAAAATAAGTATCAGATAAAAAAATATCAAATAGCATATGAGTAAATTTAGGAAATAATTTGTATTAGATATATTTTGAAGGAGAGAATTGAGAGTGTGAATAAGCGTGGAGAGACTAGAGATTATAATTTAGGAATTATTTTAGATTATGATTGTTAGTTTTGATACCCTGCATTTTGTTCTGGGAAGTCGGGGTGGGGTGGGGGTAAAGGGAAGATAAGCATGCTCAGCAGAGGAAAAGGTGTGGCAGGCTCAGAGATTGCTGAGTCACTGAGCCACACCCCACAGGATATAAAAGTGGGCGGAGCTGCCATGTGGCCCTTGTGATGGACAAAAAAGCTACCAAGGGTGCACTGCAGCTCGGTTGTTGGAGGGTTAAAGGACTTTGTCAGTGAATTTTGGCAATGGATCTTGGACACGAGATAACGGACTCAGAACTTGGCAGGCCTTTGCACAGTCACTGCCAAGTATTTCCTCAACTGAAGAAAATCAGGTCTGTAGCAAATAAAAAGACTGGGAGACACGCGTCTTTGCATTTGCTCTGTGAAGTGGGGAGGGGGACACAACAGTATGGAGTTCCCAGAGGCAAGGTGGTCTGGCTTGGTTTGTTGGCTAGATGGTAAAAATGCCAGATGTCAACTTGATGTTGGAGCCAGGTCAATATCAACTATGCTTCCCATATAAACACAGTTATTGTGAGGGTCAATATTTCTCCTCGTGGGTTGCAGAACTTGTTGTTGCTCCTCTTTTTCTTGACTGCTAGTGTGCCTCTGCCCTTGCTTCAAGAATGAATTTTTTTCAGATGGGCAGGTACTCTGGCTTTCCCTCTCATTGTCTACTTGTTCTACTGGATGGTCAATTTGAACTTGTATTACCAAGTCCTAATGGATTTCCCTTTTCTCCTATTTTTCTTTTGGATTAGTATGCTTTCTCTTTTTATTTATTGAAGCTTGAGTGCTTTAAGAAGCCAGACTTGATAACAATGGAGGAGCTGCCAGAAGAAAGCAAAACATTCAAATTTTCTGTTGCACCAGCTGCTGACCTCAACATTTGACCAATGTGTTGGTGCTGTCCCAGGCACCTGATAGACCCTGAGAGGTTCCTGACGGAGCATGGGCTGTTCTCTGAGGATCTGGCCCACGGCACGCTGAAGAACTAGTTGTGGCCTGGGAACAGGCTTTGGACCGTGTCGCATCTTTGCGGCCTCTGACCCGGCACAGATCTCAGCCGGCCCCTTGGTTCTCCGAGGAGCTGAGGGAGATGAAACGCCGGAGAAGACACCTAGAGAGTACCTGGAGGTCGAGCCATTCCGAAGCTGACCGGACACTAGTTAGGTCTTATTCTAAGGCCTACCTAGTGGCATTGAGGGAGGCGAAGCGTTCTTACGTTTCCACCCTCATTGCATCGGCAGATAACCGCCCGGCCGCCCTGTTTCAGGTGACCCGCTCTCTCCTTCACCAGGAGGTGCGGGATGACCCTTTGCAGGGATGTGCCGAGGAGTTTAGTGGTTATCTATACGATAAAATAGTTCAGCTCCGGGATGGTTTGGACCGAAATTGGGATGATCCAGGTGAGAGGGCAGAGTCGCGTCTTGTTGAGATTGTCTGGGATGAGTTTGACCCTGTGGCTCTCGAGGACGTGGACAGGTTGTTGGGGAGGCTGCACGCCACCACATGTTTACTGGACCCGTGCCCTTCCTGGTTGGTGCTGGCCACACAGGAGGTGACACGAGGCTGGCTCCAGGGGATTATTAATGCTTTCTTGTTGGAAGGGGTTTTCCCTGCCACCTTGAAAGAGGTGGTAGTGAGACCCCTCCTCAAGAAGCCTTCCCTGGACCCAGCTATTTTGAGTAATTATCGTCCGGTCTCCAACCTTCGCTTTGTTGTGAAGGTTGTAGAGAGTATGGTGGCATGTCAGCTACCCCAATACCTGGATGAAGCTGTCTATCTAGACCCGTTCCAGTCCGGCTTCCGACCCGGATATAGTACGGAGACAGCTTTGGTCGCGTTGGTGGATGATCTCTGGAGGGCGAGAGACAGGGGTTGTTCCTCTGCCCTGGTCCTATTAGATCTCTCAGTGGCTTTCAATACCATCTTGCTGCACTGGTTGGAGGGTTTGGGAGTGGGAGGCACCGTTTACCGGTGGTTCTCCTCCTATCTCTCTGACTGGTCGCAGACGGTGTTGACAGGGGGGGCAGAGGTCGACCGCGAGGCGCCTTACTTGTGGAGTGCCGCAGGGGTCGATTCTCTTGCCTCTCCTGTTCAACATCTATATGAAGCCGCTGGGTGAGATCATCATTGGCTTTGGGGTGAGATACCAACTGTATGCTGATGACACACAGCTGTACTTCTCCACCCCGGGCCACCCCAACGAAGCTGTTGAAGTGCTGTCCCGGTGCTTGGAAGCTGTACGGGTCTGGATGGGGAGAAACAGGCTCAAGCTCAATCCCTCCAAAACGGAGTTGCCGTGGATGCCGGCACCCCGATACAGTCAGCTGCAGCCGCAGCTGACTGTTGGGGGCAAGTCATTGGCCCCAATGGAAAGGGTGCGCAACTTGGGTGTTCTCTTGGATGGACGGCTGTCGTTTGAAGATCATTTGACGGCCGTCTCCAGGAGAGCTTTTCACCAGGTTCGCCTGGTTCGCCAGTTGCGCCCCTTCCTTGATCGGGATGCCTCATGCTCTTGTTACCTCTTGCTTGGATTATTGCAATGCTCTCTACATGGGGCTCCCCTTGAAGTGCACTCGGAGGGACTTCCGGTATGGCTCCGCTTCGTGGAGAGCAGCTATGATTTAGCTGCTAACTCCCTAGTCAGTAGAGCTGTCAGGACATCATAAATCTGGGTCCGACAGCTTGGAATTCTCTCCTTCGGGCAAAGAAGGAGAGATGAGCATTCAGGTTGAAGTTGAGACACCCTAATAAGCTTCTAAGGCTTACGGGGAGTTCTCCTTCCATAGCCTGATAAGCTCCTGGCTGGGCGAGGCTTCTGCCTTTATGGCAGACAAACGAAGCGTCCAATTTCCACGGCTGGAGTTGATTTATGATGGACTGTAACGTGGACGGAGCAGAAACTGGAGTTTTAACACTTGTTTGTAAGAAGACTGCAAGCCTCTGAGGATATATTTGCTGCGAAGATAGGAGAAAAGAAAGCAAATGGCAGTTTTGTGGAATGTGTGGAATGTGTGTACTGAAAACGAAAGTTAAAGAAATGCTTACTAACAGCTAGTGTCGAAATAGAAGATATATAGGAAGATACTGACTAAATGGAAGAAACGAGAATCTTATGATTTATATTTTTTCTTCTTCTTTGGGATTATAGTGATTTAGAAGAAAAGTTTTTTGAATTTTTCTTTTTTAATTTTTTTTTCTTTTTCTTGGTCCATTATTAAGCTATATTTTTTTTTAAAAAAATGGCTTTTAAGCAAATAGTGCCAAAAGTCATTAAAAACTTTGAAATTTCCTCAGCTCAGATTCAAAAATTAAAAGAAGAAATTAAAAAGGAATTAAGAAATTCTTTACAGGAGTTTTTGGAGAGTCATTTTTTAGAAATAGATCAAAAATTTGATGAAATAGAGAAAGAGATGTTGGATTTTAAGGAAGTGGTGGAAGAGCAGAACAGGGAAATGAAAATGGTAAAGGATGCAATTGCGCAAATATTGAGCTCTTGTATTCAGATGGAGGATGATCTTGCAGAAATTAATAAAGCTAATTTAGAGTTGCAAAGGAAAATAGAAGAAATTCAAAAAAATCAAAACAATTGGAACTTAGATAATAAGATGGAAGATATACAGGCAAAGGTAGATAGGGCAGATGAAGAAAGAGTAATATTACAATATAGATTAATGGAATATGCTATAAGGGTGAGGGGGTTGAAACAAAATAGGAAGGAAAATTTAAAGGAGATTTTTACGCAAGCCTTTGCTCAGATAAAGGTGTGGAGCCGGAAGATTTTGAGACTAATATTGAAAGAATTTATCGTGTTAATTCTTGGTGGGCAAGACAAAATAGAGTACCGAGGGATGTGGTTATTTATTTTACAACTAAAAAGGTTAGGTATGAAATTTTGCAAGCCTTTTATAAAAATAAATTTCAAATATTGGGACAAGATATAAAATGATGAAGGAAATTCCTCCTAAAATGTTAAGAAAGAGAAGAGAATTTGCTTTTTAGTGGATGAGTTTAAGAAACATCAGATATATTTTAGATGGGAAGTCCCAATGGGTTTGTCAGTGAATTTTAGAGGCAGAAAGTATTTTCTTAATTCAGTTATGAAAGCGAGACATTTTTATATTAATGTTTTAAAGAGTGGGAATCCTTTGTTGTTAGATGCTAAGTTAATTGGTTTGGAAATGATGGAAAATAGAATGGGAGAGGGGAGGAATGTTTAAGATGTGAATATGATAATTATGGTTAATTTTTGGAATTGATTTGTTTAGGATATAAATTATAGGATTTTTGTTATTTGCTATTTGTATGGTATAAATTTATGGGATGATATTATTCAATTGTGAAGGATGGAAAGTGAAATTTATGAATTTAGATAATGTGGATGTAATGATTTTAACTGCTTACTGTTATATTGTGGATGTAGTTTAAATGATTATTTGTTTTAAATGATACGTTTATAGATAGCAAAAGTTATGAAGTTAAGCTGGAAATATTATATTTGAGAGATTTTATTCGAAATGATATTTGATTGATGGAGTAGTATTGGAAGATTGGATATTAAATCTTATGACAATTCTTCAATTGTCAATATATAAGTGATGAAAATTTGAATTTGAGAAGCTGGATTGTAAATTAAGAAATGGACTTATGAAATTTGAAGGAATATACAAGTGGGTGAAAAAAAAATTAAACTTTAGAAGATGGACTAATGGCAATTGAAGAAATATATAAGTGATAAAAATTTGAGTTCGAGAAGATGGACTGTAATTTGAGAAATGGACATGAAATTTGAAGGAATATACAAGTGGAAAAAAAATTGAATTTGAGAAGATGGATTAATTTTAAAAATGGACTGTAAGAAGAAGTAATATGTGAAGTTGGTATTGCTTCTTTTCTTTTCTTTTCTTTTTTATTATTCTTTCCTATCTTTTTATTTTTATTGTGAGGGGATCTAAAGTTTTAACTTTTTAAAGGTGGGAGGTTATGTATATTTTGTATACTTTAGTTTGTGATTGTTGGTCATAATACCCGGTATTTGCTATGGGAAGTTTGGGGGGGGGAAGGGGAGGAGGGGGGGAAGGGGGGGAATGATACATGGATTGATTATTAATGTACAGTAATTTTTGAAGATATGAAATTAAAAATTTTTAAATGATACTGGGGATGCTCGACTGCCATTTCAGGAAGAAAAGGAGAGAGGAGTAGAAGGAGGGAAGAAAGTAGGTAGGAAAGAGTAGAGAAGGAGGAGGGGAATAAGAAGATTAGATAGGGTGGAAGAAGGGAGGAGTGGAGAAGGAGGAGAGGAAGTAGCAAAGTGAAGGAGATGAAGGATGGGAAAGTAGTAGAGGGTAGAGAGGGAGGTTGTGAAGAAAGGAAGTGGCAATCGGGCAGACCTGAATCAGTAATAAATAAAAATTAATGATTAATGATGGATAATAGTTTGTACATAAATATGATGTTGGAAAATGGAAATAAAAATTATTTATATATATAAAAAAAAAGAAGTGCACTCGGAGGCTTCAGTTAGTTCAGAATGCAGCTGCGTGGGTGATAGAGGGAGCCGCACGCGGCTCCCATGTAACACCACTCCTGCGCAGGCTGCACTGGCTGCCTGTGGTCTTTCGGGTGCACTTTAAAGTTTTGGTTACTACCTTTAAAGCGCTCCATGGCTTGGGGCCTGGGTACTTACGGGACCGCCTACTGTTACCTCATGCCTCCCACCAACCCGTACGCTCACACAGAGAGGGACTTCTCAGGGTGCCGTCCGCCAAGCAATGTCGGCTGGCGACCCCCAGGGGAAGATCCTTCTCTGTGGGGGCTCCTACCCTCTGGAACGAACTTCCCCCTGGCTTGCGCCAAGTGCCTGATCTTCGGACCTTTCGCCGTGAGTTGAAAACGTATTTATTTACTCGCTCGGGGCTGGCTTAAATTTTAAATTTTAAATTGTTAAATTTAAATTTCAAGATGAATTTTAAGGGTTTTTAGATTTTAAATGTTTTTAAATCTCGGCCAATTATTTAATAAGTTTTTAATTTTGTTTTAATTGTACATTGCTTGTGTTCTTATTTTTTTGGCTGTAAACCGCCCTGAGTCCTTCAGGATAAGGGTGGTATAAAAATCTAATAAATAATAAATAATAATAACTACCTCAATCTTTTTCAGTGTCATCTCTTGGTTTCCTGGGTAGAGGATAGAAAACTGATGGACCAGTTCCTCCTCGTCATCAATAAACTGAAGATTTCCATTGTATAGGTTTAGAAATTCTTTTTTATTGTCCTTATCTTTTCCTAACCTTGTTAGTTGAGAGCTTGTTTCAGTGGTGGGTTTCAACTGGTGTTACCACCGGTTCACTTCATGCATGTGCTTCTTGCGTGCTTTGTCCGTGCTTCGCTCGCATGTACGCCAATCTTGTGTTCCGCACAAGTGCAGTTTATTACGGAACAACTGAGACATGGCAATCTGCTCTGCCATGTCTTTTAGCTGGCCTAAAACAACTAAATATAAGGTAGGTATAATGCAGGGGTGGGCAGGAGGGCAACACTAACTGTCAGAGAGAACAGGTTCACTCTCAGCTCACCATCGCCACTACTGGTTTGCCTGAACCAGGCCGAACCAGTAAAACCCACAACTGGCTTGTTTGTTTGGCCGTTGGTATTTTGACATTCCCAAAATTAGTATCAACCTTCCTCACTGTCTTGGCTCTCTGCCAAGAGAGAGGGACTTTAACAGGGACTGAATTTGGATGGTGTGAAATACCCGTCTTGGCCAAATACAGAGTTTCTTTAGTGAGGTCTCAAGCCTGGGTAATATTGATGGTAGTACAATCTGCCCAAAGGTTAGCAATATTCTTTTGCAGTCTTGTGTGTTGGGGAGCCAAGAAATCTCTATTAGCTTGTCAGAATACACCATACAGCGTAAGAGTTGGGATAGAGAGATCAGAACCACTTCCCTGTTATGCCACCTGCCCCTATTCAGAGTGGTGTTAGCAACCTGGAGTAAAATCCTGTGCTTTTGCAAGACCAGCCTCTCCACCATATTCTCTCTGTCCTAAGGCCCCCAGTCCACACAGGCTGGCAAAACATCATGGGTAAGCTTTGGAATATGAGCTTTGCTGTTTACTTCTTCAGCTAGTTTATTAATGTGCTTTCTCATTAGAGACTTTAAATTTTTAATCCCTCCATTTGCTTCCAGGAGCTGGTCAAATATGGCAGCAACTGTTTGTGCTGTTAGTAGGCAATTCTTAGCAACCAAATCCAAGTCTCCTTTAAAATTGTTCCTAGTATTATTATTCTTGTTCTCCCCTCCAACTCATACTGGAATTGTAACTCCCTCCTCCACAGATGAGCAGTCATTCTTTTCCCAATCTAGAAGAGGGCTAGGTTTGTTTGCCGTGGTCACAAGGGGGGAAGAAAAGAAAAAAGGAGACTTACTTGCAGTGTGCATTATCTGAAAAAAGTCTTTTATCTTAGGTTGTCTGGGAGTTGTTGCAGCCATGGATAGCTGGTTTGCTTAGTAGAGAAAACTTTCCTCTAATTCACTAAATGCTATACTAGCTGGAGTAAAAAACTGGGGTAAAAGCTGGAGTAAAAGATGAACCTCTCAAGTAGTAAAATTGAAACTTTTTAAATTTAAAAGTTAAAAACTGATTTTAAAATAGAAAGGTTTTTTTAAATAAAATAAAATAAAATAAAAATAGAGAGTAAAAAGCAGAACAAAGCTCAAAGCTGCTGCTCACTCCCCATTCTTTCCTATCTCTATATATCCCACAATTTTTTTACCCTTATTTCTTCCCAACCCACTTGGGTCAGGACAAAAAAGGATAAAAAAATTGTAGATAGCTGCTGCTACAGTAGCCTTCGGAAGGCCAACACAAGACATGTGGGGTGCATCACTTGGCCTCCTGCTGCTTTTGTGGCCACAATTGATGGCAAAAGTGGCAGCACCCATGAGACAGCTGTTCCATGGACAGAATTGCCTGCTGTGACTGTCACTATTAGGTAAGAAGGGTGCGAGGCATGTGGAGTGCATTGCTTGGCCTCTGGCTTCTTTTACAGCCACAATTGGCTGCAAAAACAGCTGCACTTGCTGGAGGTAGTGGCCTGAGTGGCACCTGTGAATCAACTGTTTTGGGAACAGTGGCCGGAGCGGCTCAGCTGATCCAATTCAGGGGCCAAGAAGCCCTGAGGTGACTGGGGAAGGGAAGGGCTACTTCCTGTGCTGGCCACACCCACCCCTTCACTAGGGCTTATTTTTGGGGGAGGGCATATATTTAGGCCCACCCCAAAAATCAGGCTTGGCCTTATTTTCAGGACATGTTGTATTTTCAAGAAAACATAGTAAGTATATTATGTCCATAGTATTTCGATAGTCTACTAATTTAGTCACTATGTTGAAGAATGAAATAAGATTGGTTTGGCGTGATCTGTTTTTAACAAACTCCTGCTGACTGACAGTTATTACTTTACTCATTTCTAGATGTTGGTAGATCTGTTTTTTATTATCTTTTCCAATATCTTCCCTGGTATTGATGTTAGGCTGATTAGTCTGTAGTTTCCTGGCTCTGTTTTTTTTCTTCCTTTTTTGAAGATGGGAACCACATCAACTACCTTTTTCTCTGGTAATTCCCAGTGCTCCAGGATTTTTTAAAGATGTGGTACAGTGGTTCTGAGATGACATCTGCCGGCTCCTTTATAACTCTGGGATGTAATCCGTCAGGTCCTGGTGATTTGTATTCATCAAGATCAGACAGGTGTTCTCTTACTATTTTTTTTTGCTTATTTTAACTTTTATTTCTAGTCTATCTTTTATAGTTATGTTTTGATAGGTTGGGCTATAGTTTCTTTTTGCGTAAAGACCGATGTAAATAATGACTTAAGCAGCTCTGCTTTCTCTCTGTTACCTGTTACCTCCTTGCCATCTTGTCTCTTTTTTTTTTTTAAACCAATTTCTTCACTTTACATCACAATTTCCATCTTTACAACACTCCTGTACTGGTATACATTCATATTATATATACTATTATAAATACATTATGTAGTTGTTATTCTGAATATTTTTTTTACATTCTACGTTTTATAACATCCTACTCTGATACTATACATTCTTCTATCTTTATCTTTATACTTATTACTATCTTCTAGTTCGTTAATCATCTTTTCTTGTTAATTTCCTAATCTTTGCATCTACTATCTAACCAGTTACAGTATACCATACATATTTGATATATTTTATTTGGAATGTGTGCCATCTTGTCTCTTTAGTGGACCAACTGTTTCCTTGATTTTTTTCTTGTTATTTATATGTTGGAAGAAACTTTTTTTTAATTATCTTTGACTTTTGTTGCACGTCTTTGTTCATTCTGAGCCTTTGCTTTACTGACTTTGTCTTTGCAGATTCTGGCTGTCTGCTGATATTCTGCTTTAGTTGTGTGTCTCTGTTTCCATTTTTTGTACTTGTCCTTTTTGTCTTTCAATTTGTCAGAGAGATCTTTATGCAGCCATGCTGGTTTCATCTTGGATTTCTTGTTTTTCTTTTTCAATGGTATTCTGCTGGTCTGGGCCTTTATGATCATATGATCAAATTTCTAGGTTCTATCATATCGCAAGATCTAAAATGGACAGCTAACATCAAAAACATCATTAAAAAAGGACAAAAAAGAATGTTCTTTCTGCGCCAACTCAGTAAGCTCAAACTGCCCAAGGAGCTGCTGATTCAGTTCTACAGAGGAATTATTGAGTCTGTCATTGGCACCTCTATAACTGTCTGGTTCGGTTCTGCAACCCAACAAGAAAAACACAGACTTCAGAGGATAATTAGAACTGCAGAAAAAATAATTGCTACCAACCTGCCTTCCATTGAGGACCTGTATACTGCACGAATCAAGAAGAGGGCCGTGAAAATATTTGCAGATCCCTCGCATCCTGGACATGAACTGTTTCAACTCCTACCCTCAAAACGACACTATAGAGCACTGTACACCAGAACAACTAGACACAAGAACAGTTTTTTCCCGAAGGCCATCACTCTGCTAAACAAATAATTCCCACAACACTGTCAGACTATTTACTGAATCTGCACTACTATTAATCGTCTCATTGTTCCCATCACCAATCTCTTTCCACTTATGACTGTATGACTATAACTTGTTGCTGGCAATCCTTATGATTTATATTGATATATTGACCATCAATTGTGTTGTAAATGTTGTACCTTGATGAACGTATCTTTTCTTTTATGTACACTGAGAGCATATGCACCAAGACAAATTCCTTGTGTGTCCAATCACACTTGGCCAATAAAAAATTCTATTCTATTCTATTCTATTCTATTCTATTCTATTCTATTCTATTCTATTCTATTCTATTCTATTCTATATTTTTCAGAGTTTCCCAAGATTCTTGAGTTGTTTTCCCCTTTAGGATTTTCATCCACAGGATCTTTCCCAAGTTCTGTCTGAGTTTGTTAAAATAAATTCTTTTAAAATCTAGGACTCTGGTATCATTATGTTCTATTGCTTATGTTTGCGTTATGTTGAATTCTAGTATGACATGGTCACTCTCACCCCAGGTTCCTGCAGTTTCAACTCCCTCTATCACTTCTTCTCTGTTTGTAAGTATTAAGTCCAGTATGGCTGTCCCTCTAGTTCCCTCCTCTACCTTTTGGACACAAAGTTGTCAGCTAGATTGGTTAGGAACCTACTTAATTTCTCACTTGGTGTAGAATTAGTCTTCCAATGATAGACTAGGGTAATTGAACTCCCTTATTACTATTATAGTGTGTTTCACACATATATTTGTTAGTTTATTTATTTTTATTTTTTATTTATTTTATTTAAATTTTTATACCGCCCTTCTCCCGAAGGACTCAGGGCGGTGTACAGCCAAAGATAAAAACAGCAAGTATACAAAGTTAAAATATCAATTTAAAACACCTATTCCACAATGGCCGAATTAAAACCGTCAAATTGACCTAACCTAAAATACCCCATATAAAATTACAAAGAATTAAAACTTTAAAATTTAGAATTTAAGAAATCAGTCCAATCCCGCTTGAATAAATAAATGAGTTTTTAATTCCCGGTGAAAGGCCCGAAGGTCAGATATTTGGCGCAAACTGGGGGGAAGGTCGTTCCAGAGCGTAGGTGCTCCAACAGAGAAGGCCCTCCCCCTGGGGGCCGCCAGCCGGCATTGCTTGGCAGACGGCACCCTGAGGAGACCCTCTCTGTGAGAGCGTACGGGTCGATGGGAGGCATAAGGTAACAGCAGGCGGTCCCGTAAGTACCCGGGCCCTAAGCCATGGAGCGCTTTAAAAGTGGTAACCAAAACCTTGAAGCGCACCCGAAAGACCACAGGTAGCCAGTGCAAACTGCGCAGGAGCGGTGTTACCCGGGAGCAACGAGGAGCTCCCTCGATCACCCGCACAGCTGCATTTTGGACTAACTGGAGTCTCCGAGTGCACTTCAGGGGTAGCCCCATGTAGAGAGCATTGCAATAATCCAGGCGGGAAGTGACGAGAGCATGAGTGACCGTGCATAAGGCATCCTGGTCCAGAAAGGTTGATGAGCAAAAGGGACATCTATTTTTCCTGCTTGACTGGGTGGCCTATAGTATATACCTATGGCCATGTCATTCTTTTTTTCTTTTATTGACCCATATGCATTAAAGGTGGTTTTCGTCTTTGGTTTCATGCATTTCTGTAGCAATTTAGTGGTCCTTTATATACAGTGCAACTCAGAGTGAAATCTAAAAATTTTCGCTACCAGTTCTGTGGGCGTGGCTTAACTGGTGGGCATGGCTTGGTGACTGGGTGGGTGTGGCTTGGTGGTCAGGTGACTGGTGGGTGTGGCCAAGTCAACATCACTTCTTTGGCTTTTTTGGAGCTACAAAAAGAAGATATATCAATTATTGCATGCAATCAATACTTAAATAATAAGTGAGGTACACAAAACAGTAAGAGGTACACAAATACTTACAGAAGAGCAATAAAAGTGTTGTCTTGAACCAAGGATAATAACGACCTGCAAGTCGATATACCATGATAGACAAATTTAGCCATTTAATACGTAAATAAGAATAACAGAGGTACACAAAAAAGTAAAAAAAACAATAAAAGAGGTACTTAAATACTTACATAAAACTGTTAGTCGTCTTTATCTATGAGACGTTTCCACATAGCTATTTCAGTGGCACTCTCTTCACTTCCACTTTTCTTGCATTTGATGCGCGGATCATTGGCTGAGCAATGGTGTTCTCTGAACCATTTTTTCACTGCCGGAATAGGGTCCCATTTTGGAAGAGGTAGTCCAGTAACGGTGATGGTCATGAGGTTGGTTAGATTGGAAATGGCTAGAGGACTTCTGCTCTCTGAACATATCAGGTTCATTTTAGAAAAACCCCTTTCTGCTTCTGTAGAACTCACTGCAATTGTTCTGACAATATCTATTGCTTTTTTGATACTGTCAGGAATTGCATACCTCTTCGAATCTTTCAAGACATTCTCCACAAAATCTCTGTAGTCATTGAGGTCAATTTGGTAGTTGAAAATGTCACTAAATATGTGCAGTTGTTCTTCAGCTGCTGCCCATGGAACGACTATTTCCTCAACATCCCAGTACTCTGGCACCAAAAACTTAGAAACTGTAGTTTATTTGCAGTTGGTTCTCAGTTTTTAAATGCTCACAGTCCATCAGTCGTTTACACAAATTTTTGATGATACTTTGTAAAAGTCTTTCTTGATAAAGACCAACAAATCGATTGTTTTCTATGAACTTTATATTCCTGAAGGTTTCTGAGGTAATTAGTCCTTCAACTTGTTTTTCGTATGGGTCCTTTTCCTTTGTTAGCAGTTCAAATGCCTTTATTGATCTTCTCACCAGTTTTTCAGCTTTTATTATGTCCGTATTGCGTGCTTGCAGTGCAGTTGAAAGAAGTGAAATTTCTTCCAAAATGTCTATCATCAACGCCAAATAACTTAAGAAATGTTTATTTTCCATACCCGAGTATTTTGCATTTGCATCAAAATATTGATGTAGCACAGGATAAGCACGCCACACAGCTATGGTTGGCCTTAAACTACAGGCAGCCCATCTTGGCCCAAAAACTCGACCAATCCTTATGATGTTAATTTCAAGTTCTTCAGATATTTTGTCAAGTTCAATTCTGTTTTTATTCGATTGCTGGAAAATGGAGTATATCAATGAAAATTTTAAAATGATTTACTTGCTTTATTTCCTTTATGGTGTCATCTAAAACAAGTTGATGGTTCAAGCAGTGCCATATGATGATGTTTGGAAACTCTTTGGCTATTCTGGTGCTCTCTCCAGATTTTCTCCCAAGCATAATGCTGGCACCATCAGAGCAGAACGCTATTAAATTTTTTTGTAGGTAGTCCCGGGTAAATCCAACCTTATGTAAACTTTCAAAAATTGCAGAACATATTGTTTCTGCATCTTGTTTCTTCAATTCAACCAGCTCGACAAAAATTGTTGATGGGTCCTTTGAGTCCTCAACTTTTAAGAAAACTATCAGAACTGGTTTGCAGGATACTGTTGAGGCTTCCTCAATGATTAGACATATTTTCAGATTCTGTGCAATGATGCTGGAAAACATTTAGGTTTTAATTTCGTTTGCAATGCACTCAACTATTTTGACAACTGATGGTCTTGAATGCAACCCTATTCCCAGATCTAGCCCATTTTCAGTTTGTAATTCTATCAATTCCTCGATTCTTGAAATTGGTCTGCATGCTTTCGCCAGGCTGTAAACAGTTTTGAACATTTTAGAAGTGGTGGCAAATTGCATTTCAGAAATCTTGTCCATTGCTTTTGTTATGGCTTCCTGCTCAGTTTGTTTGACGTTGTCTCTAAAAATGTGTGCAATTTCAATATAAAATATTGTCTCATTTTCTTCTGTAGAGACGCCTGGTGCACTTCCTTGTTTTTCCCAGCTGGCTCAATCTTGAAAAGCTTCCACTCTTTGCTTACATGAATACCGCTCTCCATAGTGAAGCCATGTTTAGCACAGTATTTACAACCTAGTTTCTTGTTTGAAACTTCTAACCCGTCATACTTCTTTTGGAAGTAGCTGTACTGTCCAGCAGTCTGGAAGAATGGTTCCGATTTTAGGTGCAGCGGGTGACTCTATACTTGCTTTGCTGTTTTATCCGGTTTCAGGTGGTAGCGCTTGTGGCACTGGGGATGGTTCTTGTTCCACTTCTGCTGGTTGTTGTTCAAGTTTTGGTTTCTTGGCCAAGAAACCCATCAAAGTCTGTTGCCTTTTCATCCTTCCTCTTAAAGGCAGCAGCTATTGCAAAAAGGAAAAAAGGAGCTTTGTTAGCCGATGACACACAATGTAAAAGCACACAAAAGCCACAAAAATCCCAAAAAACAACTTTTACACTTTACACACACACACAACACAACACAACAGACTCAACGACAACATAAAAGCAGCTGTGCTTGATCCAAAATGGCCCCTGCAACAAGCAGGAACTGCACACAGCCGCAAAAAGCCCAAAAAACAACTTTTACACTTTATACACAACACAACACAAAAGACTCACCACAACGTATAAACAGTTGTGCTTGACCCAAAATGGCCCCTGCAACAAGCAGGAACCGCACACAGCCACAAAAAGCCCCAAAAACAAATTTTACACTTTACACACACAAAATACCACATACAGCTTTGTGGGATTTTGTGTGTTTGTGTAGTTTTGTAGTGAAACATTACAAAAACACACCAAATCTCAGAAAGCTGCACAAATATTTATTTTATTATTTTATTTTTATTTTTAGATAAAAGCAGCTAAATTTAAAACTTCCTAAACTACAAATAAAAAAAAAACCTCTAAAAACCCCCCAATTAACTATTTTTCTATAGCTCCCCCAAAAATAAAAAAACTTAACAAGTTGAAGGGACAGGGCAGACAGATTCATTTGCTCACTGATGAGATCAATTGCAGGCAGGCAAATTCAGTTGCTAGAGGATGCAATCAATTGCAGGGATTGCAGCAAGCGAAGGAAGGAAGGCGTTTCAAACAGCGGCTTGGGACTCGGTCCGAAGAGTGAAGGTAAGCAAGCTGGAGGCTGGAGGGAAAGGTGGGTGGTTAGCCAGGCCGGCAAGCAAGCAAGCACGGGGACACGGGGACCGGGGAGGTAGCACATGGCCTGCAAATGATCCCCGGCGGCTGTGAGAACTACGTGAGCCTGGGGATGGGAGGGCGGCACACTAGGCTGTAACCAGTGATCCTTACCTTTTTCGGCGAGGCATCCAGACGAGGTGTTCTGTTTCCCTCCCCCCAATACTCCCAGCAAAGAGTCAGTCAGAGGCCTCCTTTTCTAATTTATTTACATAGATAAATGTCCTGGCCACGTCTACCCACGGGCCTGCCAAGTTTCTGGAGATAACGAGGAAATTATAGATAAGGCCAGAATTACTCATGAATATATTCTTCCCTCCATTGATACAGTTTGCCCACAAGAAATTCATTGCTTTGTCCAAGACAAAAAACCAGGAAGTCCCGCCTCCTATTTATAGTCTCTGCAGATGTCACTGCATGACAATCATTACTTGGCTTTATCCCAACGCTGCTTCTGCTGCGTGCGCCGGTCACGTCTGCGCAGTCTTGCATCACTCCAAAACTGTTCTTGGGGCGTTGCCAAATCAGAAGAAGGCTCAAGAGAATCAGGCCTTGCAGGCCCCTCCTCCTCCCTTTGAGTGGGTGCCAGGGAGGGAGAGGGCCCAAGAGAAGCATGGCTTGCCAGGTCTTCTCCCTCACTTTCTGAATCATCCGAGTCCAGGAGTCCAGGTCCAGGAACCTGGGTCACAACACAAGGTAGCGAGATGTCCAGGTGAGGCGGCAAGGCATCCAGGTGAGGCAAGGCAAGGCAAAGCAAGCTGGAGGCTGGGGGGGAAAGGTGGGTGGTTCACCAGGCCAGGCAGGCAAGCATGGGAACCCGGGGACTGGGGGGGTAGCACATGGCCCACAAATGATCCCTCACAAGCTGGGGATGTGGGGGCCGGCATGCTAGGCCACAAACAGCAATCCTTACCTTTTTTGGCGAGGTGTCCAGGTGAGGCAGCGAGGCATCTAGGCAAGGCGAGGCAAGGTCCGAGTGGCCAGGCGTCGGCGAACTTCTGGGTGAAGTAGCTGGGCCGCGTAGAAAGGGGAACTTATATAGGCCGGGGGAGTGGGGTGGGTGGGCCAGAAGCACCGAGTGGCGGGAAAAACCACTGGCAGAAGTGGAAGCGCCGAGTGATAGGAAAGCAGTGACAAACGGGCAAGCAGGCGACCGGGTGATTGGGGGGGATGAGCGGGGGGGGCAAGGCCAGGGATTTTTGCTATTGTTCAGCGAATCAGCCATCGCTATCGCTACCGGATCATCCAATCTGGTCTGAACCGGGAGCATTTCACTGCTGGTGCAACTCCACCTCCTCTTTTATGGGGTCTGATTTTTTTTTGAACAGTTTGTATCCTTCTATCAATATGTTCCAATCATGAGTTTTAACCCACCAAGTTTCTGTTATTCCAATTGTATCATATCTACCTGCATGCATTAATAGTTCAAGTTCACCCTGTTTGTTCCCCAGGTTTTGTGCATTTGTATATAGGCACTTGAGATCTTTGTCTGACTCTGCGTATGCTTCCTACATCTCCTATTTGGAGATGTTTGTCTTTCTTCCCATCCCTCCTTACTTCATTATTTGACTTGCTTTCAAATAGCAAGTTTTTGCTTGGAATTAGGTCTTGGAGATCCCAAAGATTGGTCACTGTCTCCCCTCAATTTTAGTTTAAAGCCCTCCTGATAAGTTGAGCCAGTCGTTTTCTGAAAACATTCTTCCCAATCCTTGTGACGTGCAGCCCATCCCTTGCCAAAAGCCCATCATGGAGATAGTACAGACCATGGTCCAGGAATCCAAAGGTTTTTTTGGTGACACCAACCCTTTAGCCAGTGGTTCACTTCTAGAATTCTTTGTTCTCTTACCGGATGTTGACCTTTTGTTGGCAGTACAGATGAAAAAACTACTTGTGCACCTAACTCCTTTACTTTCTTGCCTAGCTGCTCGTAATCACTCATTATTGTTTCCAAGTCTTTTTTTGTGTCATTTGTCCCTACATGTAGTAAAAGAAAAGAGTAGTAATCTGTGGGTTTTATTATTTTGGTTAGGTTCTCTGCTTGATTTTTACTCCAGGGAGACAGCATACCTCTCTGGATTGATTTTCTAGAATAGAATAGAATAGAATAGAATAGAATAGAATAGAATAGAATAGAATAGAATAGAATAGAATAGAATAGAATAGAATTTTTTTTTAATAGTCTATAGTCTACAGTCTACAGACCAATCTACAGACGACTGGTTCTGTTCCCTTGAGAATTGAATCTCCTATCTCCTATTACCAAAACACTCACCTTTTTCCCCTCTAGGGAGGTTTAGGATATATTTTTTTATCACTGATGTATTTGATGGTGCTCCTTTTTAAAGAACATTTGTTCATATGTGTCTGCATGTTTTCTTCTAGGGAGAGTCCATGAAATTGATTGCTTAACACCAGTGGGGCTACATCAGAGTGGGTTGGTTTGGACAGGGGATTTGTACTAGGTTTGTGTTTTTTTCTGAGTGACATGTTTCCATGTGTGTTCTTCTTCCTCTGTCAATTCTTTTAGAAGTTGTTTGATCATTATTGTGTTCAATTTGGGCATATTCTTTTTGCAAGATTTGGGGTTTCTCATTTTGTAGGTTGAGTTTCAAAGTGGTTAGGGTTTCCTCTAGACCCTTTACTTTTTCTTCTAGTAAGTCGATAAGTTTACATTTAGTACATATTTTGTTTGGATATCCTTTGGGCATAAGTGTATACATGGAAAACGTTCTGCAGATTACAATAGTATCAGTTTCTTTTTCCATAAGTAGATTTTTTTAAAAAAATTGAAAATGAAGGTGTAGAAGGTTTTACCACAGATTTTTAAAAGCGAAAAATGTCCAATTTAGAATTTTGATATTCTAACAGATCATTTAAAAATTCAAATTTCAGGAGAGAAGTCTAGCTAAAAATTTAAAGTTCTAACAATTAAAAATGTCTAGTTTAAGGATTTAAAGTTCTATAGTTCAAATTTGTCTAGTTTAAAATTTTAAAGTTCTAGCAGATCATTTAAATTGTCCAATTTAAAATTTTTTGAAGTTATGTGGGCTTAAGTGCAAGGTTTTTTCTGAGCCTGTACTGGAATGTTCTATAATTATCCCTCTACTCCCTTCTTTCTTATGATCCTTTCCCTCCCTGCCTTCTTGTGGGTTTAATTTATCTCTTTCTTCTCTGCCTTTATATGTTCCATACTTGCTATTGTCTACTCACCTTTGATTTTTTCCCCTCATGTGTCCTGTGTTGTCTTTTTATTCTCTCTTCCTCCTTGCTTTTCTCTTGCCACTACCGGGTATTCATCTCTCCCTGCTTTTTTTAATTCATGACGTTTCTCCCGCCCCTTGTCCGTTGGTTTGCCAAGCTGCTCTGTTGACGTTCTCAGTCACCAGTTTGCTGATCCGCTGTGCTGCAATGCTCCACCACTACCGACAGCCTCCGGTTCCACCTATGCTGTACCATCACTTTCCATGCTGCTCTCTGTGTTGCTTTCAGGATCTGCTTCCCTGTGCTGCTCCTTGTTGCTTGTTCTCCTTTCTGTTGTGCTCTACAAAATGCTACACTACCCTAGTGGTACATGGTGTTTTTTTTGATATTACTATTGCCAAGGTCATCCAGGTTTCTTGTCTTTGCTACAGTCTGGGCAGCTTTTCTGAGAAATACATACCCAACAGGAATCTTCTCTGCACCAATGAATTCTCAAAATAGCTTGCTGCAGATACTCACCAGAAAAGAAATAACAGCACTGACTTCATCATATTAAGATCTTTAATGCAAATGAGTAGGAACATTCCATGCCTATGCAACTTTTTGGGGAGTTTGGTACATTTTATAAAAGAATACAAAGGACTTCAGCTTATTTGTTTTCCTCCAAGGCAAATCAAGTTACATTAAGCTGGAAAGAGTTGATGTCAAATGTCCTTTCACCTACTTTTAAGAAGGTTTTCAAAAAGAGATTGGACAACCATTTGCTTAATCAGGGGGCTGGAGGAGACCTCCAAGGTCCCTTCCATCTATGTCATTCTGTTTTTCCTTTCTTTGTTATCACCGTCTTCTTTCATAACTGACACCTGACACTTCTTTTTAAGGTTTGTGATTGTGGCAGCTTGGTCAGTTAGGTTATAGGTATTTGAGGATCATCTTTAAATTATGAGTTAGTCAGCATTCACACAACAGTTGGCTTAGCTTTTTTAATAGGTAATATAATTTTCTGGGATTCCAAGACACAATGAACATGGGGGTCAGAAAAGTCAAGATGATGGCTGTGATTGAAAACACATTGTAACACACATTAAAAAGGTATGGGATTTTGATTACATAGCTCCAGCTTCCTTCTTGACTTTTTTTAAACCTGTGGATGCCCCTGAATTGAAATATAAGCAAGACTAAAACCTGGTCATCTTTTGATGGAACCCCACTTGCAATCAGCCCACAAAAAAATGCTCCCTTCCCCAGCTGGCAGTTTGGTGATGGCCGCAGCCTCTAATTGAGCCCCCATCCCATCCCTTTGTTTAAAATACAATATATTTAAAAAGCGGGCTTTGATTACACAGTCACAGCTAACATCCTGACATTTTAAACCCCCTCCATAGGGATCTCCTTGATCATCTATTGCAAAAGATGTAGTAATTCCTTATATCCTCTCCCCCCAAAATCTATAGCTTTCCCTGCAAAAACGCCTAACAGGAAATGGCTCAATTCACAAACCCTGCTCAGAGCTAGACAAGAAGCCACAGGGGAGGGAGTGGGTTGGAATGTAAGGGAAGGAGTAGTAGAATGCAAGAGCACTGACTCCGAGACAAGACGTAGCAGCATTCCAAGGTCACCTGCTGGGAAAGTTCACCATAGTCTGTTCCCCAAACAAACTGAGCATAATTGATTGGATGGAATAAAGTGACAATGGGAGGGTCAGGGAAAAAGGGAAAGTTTGTAACTATGCTATTCATGGATGAAAACGTTAGAATTGGGTTCACTATGTCTGTATCCATGACAACTCAGTAAATTATACTCTTGGCAACAAAAAATGACCCAGTGCTACATGCACTGTATGAGACTGTTGATATTAAACCAATTCTCTCAGCAATAACTTGTCTGGATCTCACCAGGAGATTTGAGCAATGATGTCAACTACAGAGAAAGATTTAGAGGATAAGAAGAGGATGGAAGAAAGTCTGGCTTGAGAAGTGCCAGTGCCATCCCAGGGTGAAGCAGGTGCCCAGCCCGCTGGGATATGGCCAAAAGCAAAGTCTGAGATGCCAGAGCAACTATGTACAGCAGAACAGCCAGGAAATGACCCGGTGGTTAGTGGGGGTGGGGAAATCAGCAAACACTGAGGAGTTGCTCCCTGCAAGGGTTCAATGTGATGCAAGGGAGTCAATGGAAGACTCAGCAAGTGGCTGAATGGGATGACTTCACTGAGTGGAAACTTCTGGTCATCACCCCAGCCAGACTATGGAGCAGTTAAGAGAGATATTAAGAGGAATGGAGGTTCATCCAGTACTGAAGCCAGAGGATGTTACCTGAGAGTTGGGACTACCACTAGCCCTTCAGTGACTCTTGCTACTCCTCCTCCTTTCCAGCCAGCAGTCCCAGCACCAGCTGCCAGGGCCACACCCCAGAAATTTTACCTAGTCCATGAGAAGTGCCAGCCATCCCACTTCATGGCTCACTTTGACAGGTGCCCGAACCACCTAACCTACTTCTTGGTTCAGTCTTGATATCACATCAAGTGCTACAGAGCGATGTTGTCAGACCTGTTTGATCCCATAGGAAAGAAAGGACCTTAACTCCATTTAGTTAAAGCAAAGGGTTATTTTACTAAAGGTATTGGTTGCAATAGTCAAGCCAGGTCTGAAAGCTCCTGCACGTGCTAGAAAAAAAAAGTTGTAGGTTTGCCATGCCCATCAGTCTGTTTCCAGCCAACCAGAGCTCACCAAGGTATTTTAAGAACTCTGAGATGTTTTGGGTAATCTGCATATTTCTCAGGATGCCTAGCCATGGGATGCTGGTACAAACAGAATCTGGCTACTCTGGTCCTTATCATCTGTCATTCCCCCCTCTAAACTTCCCATCACATGCACACAAAGTTTTATTGCCCTTTCATCCTTCCCCCCTCCTTGCCCCTTTTATCCTCCCCACCACCTTCTTCCCCTTTCCAGCTTTTGATGACAGGAACTAACATTCTGCTCCCCTCGACAGAGAAATTAGTCTTGCAAAAGAAAAAAAGGGGGAGGGAGAGATACACCAAATTTCTCAATTAGCAAAACAGTTCAATGCAGCTTATCTGGGTATCAGTGGTGGAATTTTTCATAAAAAAAGTTTTATTTTTACAATCATATCAAACAATTCGTCCAATGTACAGTTATATACAATTAGTCGGGCTTGCCCAGTCATCACTCCCCTTTTTAACACTCTTCCCTCTTCTACCTTCTTTTACTTTCCAGACCTTCCTCTCCTTCTCTTACCTACATCCTCTCCTCCCTCTACTCTACACCTTCCTTCTCCCTCTTCTACCCCTCTTCCTTCCTCTTCTCCTCTTTCCTACCTCTTACTCTCTCTTTTCTCCCTCCCCACCATTCTAAAATGGTAACTGGGCAGACCCGACCCTACATTAATTATATTTATACATCTTTAATAATCCCTGTACATTAACCATCACTCCATCTCTACCCTCAACCTCCCAATTCCCTCCCCTTACCCCCACCCCACCCCGACTTCCCAGAACAAAATGCAGGGTATCAAAACTAACAATCATAATCCAAAATAATTCCTAAATTATAATCTCTAGTCACTCCACACTTAATCACACTCTCAATTCCCCTCTCCTTCAGAAATATATCTAATACAAAATATTTCCTAAATTTACTCATATGCTATTCGATATTTTTTTATCTGATACTTATTTTGAATATAATCAATCCACATTTTCCATTCTAAAATATATTTTTCTTGTGTATAGTCTTTCAAGTAAGCAGAGATTTTTGCCATTTCTGCCAGATTTGATACTTTGAGTGTCCATTCTTCAATTGTAGGTAATTCTTCTTTCTTCCAATATTGAGCAATCAAAAGTCTTGCGGCTGTTATTAAGTTCAAAATCAATTTAGTCTCTATAGCTGTACAATCCATAATTATTCCTAGTAGAAAGAACTGCGGAGTAAACTTAATCTTCTTTTCAAAATATTCTGCATGATCCACCATACTTTAATCCAAAATGCTTTAACTTTTTACAAGTCCACCATATATGGTAATAAGTGGCATCTTCACAATCGCATCTCCAACATTTAGCCTGTACATTAGGATACATACATGACAACTTTTTGGGGTCTAAATGCCATCTATAAAACATCTTATAAAAATTTTCTCTCATATTTTGCGCTTGTGTAAATTTAACATTCCTCACCCAAATTCTTTCCCAAGTTTCCAACATTATTGGTTGCTGAAAATTTTGTGCCCACTTAATCATACAATCCTTAACCAATTCAGTCTCTGAGTCTATTTCTACTAATACATTATACAACCTCTTAAATATGCTGTTGGCCTTGATCTCTCATTTGTTTTAACAAATTATCCTCAGTTTGCTTAACACCTATTTTTTGATCTAATTTCCATCTAGCTTGTAATTGTCCATATTGGAACCATGTATAATTTTCCCCTTCTTCCCCCATCTTTTCTCTGGATTTTAATTGTAATTCCCCCTTTTCCATACAAAGAAGTTCTTTATAGGTAACTACCTCCATCTTTTGATATATATTTATATTTTCTATCATGTGTCTCGGGATTGCCCATATTGGAATCTTTCCATCTAATTTATATTGATATTTCCTCCAGACCCTCAATAATGCATTTCTAATTATATTATTTTTAAATATTTTATCTACTTTCTTATCATATAATAAATAGGCATGCCACCCATATAACAAACCATAACCTTCTATATTCAAAACTCTTTCCTCAGTTAAATTAATCCAATCAGTAATTAATGATAAGACAACTGCTTCATAATACAATTTTAAATTAGGCATTTTAAGACCCCCCCTTTCCCTTATATCCTGCATTATTTTTAATTTTATTCTTGGTTTTTTGCCCATCCATACAAAGTTATTAACCCCCTTTTGCCATTCCTGTAATTTGATATCATTCTTAAACACCGGTATCATTTGAAACAAAAATAGAAACCTGGGCAAAACATTCATTTTTATAGCCGCTATTCTTCCCAACAAGGATAGTTGTAACTTCTTCCAACTCTCCATTTCTTTCCATACCTTCTGCCACAATACCTCATAATTATTTTTGTATAATTTGACATTTGAAGCTGTAATATATATTCCTAAATATTTAACCTTTTTAACGATTTCAAAACCTGTAGTTCTTTCTAACTCTTCTTTTTGTTGTATATTCATATTTTTAGTTATCATCTTTGTCTTTTGCTGATTCACCTTAAATCCAGATACTTTACCATACTGACCAATTATATCTTTTAAACCAGTAGCTGAGTATATTGGTTGGGATACAGTAACAACCAAGTCATCTGCAAAAGCTCTTAATCTATAATCTTGATGTTTAACTCTAATTCCCTTTATTCGATCGGAACCACGTATTTTATTCAGAAGAATTTCTAAAGTTAAAATAAAAAAGTAAGGGGGCCGGGGACATCCCTGTCTCATCCCTTTCCCAATTTTAAAAGTTTCTGTTAACCCACCATTTACTATTATTTGTGCTGTTTGCTTCTGATATATTGCTTTAATTGCATGGATAAAATAATCCCCAAATTGCATTTTTTCTATTACTTTAAACAAAAACTGCCAATCCAATCTATCAAAAGCTTTTTCAGCATCCAAAAAAAAGAATGCCGCTGAGACTTGGTTGTTTCGTTCCAAATATTCAAGTAAATTTACAATTTGCCTCACATTATATCTCATCTGCCTACCCTTAATAAATCCTGACTGATCATTATGAATTATTTGATTCATCACTGGCATTAATCTATTAGCAAGTATCTTGGCAAATATCTTATAATCAGTATTTAAAAGTGATATAGGCCTATAATTCTCTGCTTTAATGGTAATCAAGATGGTAATCTTGATCTTCCTTCGGTATTAATGAAATAAAGGCTGTCCTCCATGAAGGGGGAACATCTCCTCCCATTTGAATTTTATTAAATAACTCTTTAAGTGGTTCAACCGTCTCATTTTATAAATTTTTATAATAAACAGCTATTAAACCATCTGTACCTGGTGCTTTACCGATTTTAAGTTGCTTAATTGCTAACAAAATTTCCTCTGAAGTAATTAATTGATTCAGTTCTTCTCTTTGATTTTCTGTAAGCTCACAAATATTTTGTTGTTGTTGTAAATATCTTTCTATCTCTGTATCATCAATCATATCCCTAGTATATAACTTACTATAATACTCTAAAAATTCTTTTTTAATCAAGTTCTTTTGATAAACTTCCTTACCCCTATATTCTATTTTATCAATCGTTCGTGATTTCTGTTTTTTCCTTATTAAATAGGCAAGCCATCTTCCTGGCTTATTGGCATTATTAAACGTATTATGTTTTACATATTGTAAATTAATTGCTACTTGATCTGCCATCAACATGTTAAACTGACCTCTTAATATATTTATTGATTCTTTTATTTTACTATTTCCTGGGCTATTTATCAATAACTGTTCTTTCTTTTTAATTTCCTCTTCCAATTCTTTTCTTTTTCTGCAATTTATTTTTGTATTTAATATTCATTTGTATAAGATTTCCTCTCATATAAGCCTTGCTAGCGTCCCAAATCATCTCTATAGATATCTCTTTTTTCATATTCATAATAAAAAATTCTTTCATTTGCTTTTTACATTCATTTACATTTTGTTCATATTTAAACAAATTCTCATTCAACCTCCATGATCTCCTAGCCTCCTTTTCCCGATCAAATTCAATCCAAACCGAACTATGATCAGATAGAGTTCTTGAACAAATCTTAGTCTTCTTCACTCTAGAATACAAATCATTAGAAATCAAAATAAAATCAATCCTTGAAAATGATTGATGCCTGTCAGAAAAGAAGGTAAAATCCCTCTCTTCTGTATTATGTTCTCTCCAAATATCTCTTAATTCCAAGTCCTCCATCATTTCAAAAAAAGCTTTTGGTAATTTCGCCCGGCTTGACATCTTCCTTAAACTTTTTTTGTCTTTTTGAGTATCCAACACACCATTCCAATCACCCATTAATATATATGATTTATAATCCCAAAATACTATTCTTTTATGTAAAAACTTGAAAAAAATTTCTTGTTGTTGATTCGGAGCATAAACTCCTATTAATAATGTCTTCTTTCCCTCCAACAAAAGTTCAATAGCAATGTATCTTCCTTGCTTATCCACCTCAATTAATTTTGCTGATATATCCTTCTTTATATATATAACTAAACCGTGTTTTTTTTCCAAAGAGGAGGCAACAAAATGTTTATCAAATATTTGTGGTCTAAAGATCTAATATGTGTTTCTTGTAAACAGGTAATGTCATTTTTAAATTGTTTCAAATAATGAAATACTTTCCTTCTCTTCTGCGGTGAATTCAAACCATTAACATTCCAAGATAATAGTTTAATTGCCATTATTGGCCAAAGGAAACTTTTGGAACACTAGCCGCAGATCACATTTTGCTTTAGGCCTTGCTCCTCCCACTGTTTCCGTTGTAGTAGTTGCCAGTTGTTGTTGTGCCTTCATCTCTTGTTCCTTGCGTTTAGCAGCAGCTCTTGTCAGCCTTTGTTCTTTTGAATCTGGACCCGTCGTAGGTATTTCCAACACTTGTAATAAATCTTCTTCCATCACAATCTGTTCTTGTACCTGCTTCACTTCTCTTTCCTTCACTTCAGCCTCCCTTCTTCTAGCTTCCAATGGGGGAAGACTTCCAACTTTTAATGCCTCAACATAAAATTCTCTTGCTTTTCCAACTGTATTGAGATGATGTACTTTCCCTGCATAATATACTATTATACCAGTTGGGATATCCCATCTATATTCAATCTGACGTTTTTTAAGTTCATTTACCAGGAAGGCAAATTCCTTCCTAGCCCTTAACATTTTTGGTGGAATTTCCTTTAATATTAAAATATCTTGACCAGCAACCTGAATCTTCTCCCCCTTATATGAGGCTTGCAGAATCTGATTTCTCACTGTTCTGTTTGTAAAATAAATAACAACATCCCTTGGCAACTTTTTTTGCCTTGCTATCCAAGAATTCACACGATATATTTTATCAATTTGATAAGCCACATCTGCTGGACGAGCTGCTAATATCTCAGCAAATACTTCAGAAAAAATTTCCCTTAAATTCTCTTCTTTATTTTCTTTCAAGCCACGGATTCTTAGAGCAAATTCCATATTTCTATATTGTATCAAAACTATTTCATTATCTGTTTTTTCCATTTTACTTTGAAATTCATCCATTTAATTTTCTAATTTTGAGTTATGTTGCTTAATTTCTTCAACTTCCTCTTCTAATAAAATCACATTTGTTGCCAAACTTTGTACTGCAATTACAAATCCTTCTTTAACTTCTTTATTTCCCACTTGAATTTCTAATATCTGCTCTTTCATTTCAGACATCTCATCAGTTATTACTTTAAATTTTTCTTGTATAAAGTCTTAAGTTCTCTTGTAACGCCTCTAAATTCAATGTTCTAGTCTCTGCTGTATGAGCTGGAGAGGCACCAGCTGATGAAATTCCAGAGCCCTTTGTTACAGTAGACTTTAATTGTTTGGCTGCCATCTTCTATAAAATTATTTATTTATTTATTTATTTATTTCCAACTTAATATTCACTTTAAATCTTCTTAACCTCTGGGAAACACAGTCTTTTAAAGCAATATTTAAAAATCTCCGCTAGATTCTATCAGCAGGCAGCAAAGAGTTAAAGAGTTAAAGTAGCAAATAACATGCAATTTACCAGCAGCAGATGGCAAACACTAAAAGTATCACTTTCGCTTTCCACTCGTTAGCTTGTTAACAATTCGCCTCCATTTTCTTGCTGTTTTCAAGCTTGTTACAAAGTAACGGGGAATTGGCTTGGCTACTTGTATAAAGTTCTCCCACTTTCGTTCTGTCCGGTATAATCCTTTATTGTCCAAAATAAATCTCGGCGTTTGGTCGTGGTGATTGGTTCCGCCAAAGCAGAAAAATCCTCGGATCTGGAGCACTTCGGGTTGCTGGAGGGAACTTAACCCTTTAAACCCCTTTTTTCTCAGGGGCTTTAGGGAAGCTCTACCTCTGCCCTCAGCTCACCACTTCTTCTTCTCCCGAAGAGGGGTTTTTTCGAACCACTGGACGGCAGATTTAAGCTGTCCTAGCGATTCCACATAATCCAGAGGTTGGCGATCGTAAAGATCACCGCCATCACCTACGGTGCCAAACAGGAAGTCCTCAGTGGTGGAATTTTTAAAGCAGTTTGGGGGCTTTAATATGTTGGGAGTCATCCAGTTTCTGAGGGGGAAAAGTCTTTCCAGGCTACCAAATATTGTTTTTTTTTTCCAGTGTATACTAAAGTCCAAAATATCTTTGACTTCAAAGTGCTGCTCTCCTTTGATCATAATGTGATTGGGAGGTGGCTGCAATTTGGGACACAAGGAAGATGTGATTTCTGCTTTCATAAACTACAATGAAATACTGGGTGTACACATCTGAGTGTTTTTGGCAGCTCAAGTTCTACAGTCACTGGGTTAATAATTCTTTTGATGGGGATTTCAGCCCCAATTTTTTTGATGATTGTCTAGATAGTAAGAATTTGGTAGAAAGATAGACCTTGTCTCCCACCTTAAAATCCTTTGGCCTAATGCACTTTTTATCAGCCTGTTTTTTGTATGCTTCCCTAGCTTCATCCAAAGTTTTTCTCACCACTAGCCAGGTGTTCTGTAACTGGGCAACCCAATCTTTCATTAATGCAGTTAATGGGGTGTCCTGAAGTAATTCAGGAATAGATACAAAGTCTTGTGGCCACTTTAAATGAAGTGAACTTGGTGCTACAGTGCACTGTCTTATTGTAGGCAACCTCCGCGAAAGAGAGGAAGTCCGTCCTGTTGTCCTGTTGGTAATTAATTTATCATCTGAGGTATTTCTCCAGGACACCATTGGCTCATTCACAGCTCCTGTTAGTAGCTTCATGATGCGAGGAGCTGAGTGGTCCCCAAAACTTTTAGGAACTCCTCCCGAAACCACAAAGTAAATTGGGCTCTGCAATCTGAGAGTATTCTTTCTGGAGCGCCATGCAGCTGATAGGCTGCATGAATTGTTTAACCAATTAATCATTGGCTTTGTGGGACATATAGTTTGGATCCCACCCAAGCTAGACCCTTTTGCATTGTGCATTCTCCCTTGTGCATTTGGAACCACTTCTCATCCTCCAAAGCTGCCTTTAGGCTGCCCTTTAAATTATCAGCTAGTTGGGTTTTCATTTTGGCTTGTGACCAGGTGGTGACTGGGGCTGCCAGTTGCCTGGAGGGGATGACTAGTTTAATCACCTCTGGCTTTGAATTATTATATTGTGGTAGCCTGTATAAAGCATCTGCTAGAAAGTTTCTTCAGACTGGGAGGTACCTGAACATGAAGTTGAATTGGTTAAAGTACTGGGCCCACTGAGCTGTTTGGGCGATAGTCTCCAGGAGTCCACTCTATCATTGCTTGCATCTTTTCAGGGTTCATTTCTGTCCCTTCATGGAAGATGTGGTAGCCAATCAACTTTATTCTTGTGGAATTCACATTTGGAAAGCTAGGCATATAGTTTGACCTTTCAAAGCTTCTTGAGCACAACTCTGACTAGTTTTTTGTGTTCTGCCATTGTCTCAGTGTAGATGTCAGCTTGCCTCAGATTAATGTTTAAGAAAATAAAGACCTAACTCCATCATTTTGAAGAGATTGGTAATTTTTACTAAACACAGATTGCAAACAAAGCTAAGCCAGAACTGAAAATATACTAAAAACAGAGACGTCATATCCTCTCCTGAACCCTCCTCCCACTAGAGTTCAAACAGTCATAATCCAATGTCATCTTCCTCCTTGGCCATGTGTAGTTTCACTTCCGATATTCACCCTCTGTCAATCTTCTGGATGGAATGTGAAGCAGGCAACTCCCGTTACATTCACGCACCAAATCAGTTCAAATGTCAGTTTGAAAGACTATCTCTCCCCCCCACACACACACACACATGCAATGTCAGCTGGCAACAGTACAAACCTCCCCCCTCCTCCATAAATCATGTAAGACATTCAGTAAGAAGAAAACATTTAACGAAGTAATAAAACAGTAAAACAGTCTAGTAGGTGAAATACACTTAAATAAAGTGGAGGCTGACAGTAGATTAAAATATCATCTAGATAAACTAACACTCCATTATACAGGTGTTCATGCAGCACTTCATTTATTAGCTGCATAAACACAGCAGGGGCCCTTTGTAGTCAAAAAGAGAGGACTGGAACTAGAGCATCCTAAGGGGCAATTGAAAGCTGTTTTTCACTCATCCCCTACTTTGATCCTCACTGGGCAGTACGCCTCCTGCAAATCCAACTTTGTGAAGAACTTCCTCTTTGCCAAATGGGCTAGCATGTTCTTCATGATGGTGTCAACCCTGGAGCCAACTTTGAGTGTCTTCAGGGTTGCCACAGCAAGGTTGTGGAATGGGTAGATGTTTTCAACACATACCACACTGAGCCTATGATAGTTCACACATAGATGAAGGGACCAATCCCTCTTTTCCCTAAACAAGTACCAGGCTAGCCACCTTCATGCGGGAAGGTTGGATGAACCCACATTTCATGTTTTTGTCTAAAAAAGTCTGCAATTCCACCAATTCTCTAGGGGTCATGGAATACAGTTTATGATTGGGTAGTTTGGCCCCTGGTAGGATTTCTATGGAACAGTCAATTGGCTGGTGGTGTGAGAGTGTGTCCACTGACCCCCTCTCACTGAAGATGTCCTGTAAATCCTAGTACACTTTTGAGATCCAAGGGGCATCCTGGGGGTGATCTTTGATGGCTAGTCCCATCTCCCTTTTCGGTTTTTCCTGCTGCAGCTTCGAGGTAGGTTTTTGATGGCCCCTTTCCTCCTCCCCCTTCACAGCTGGATCTTTAGCAGCCTTTTCCTCCAGTTTACATAGGGGTTCCATTTCAGGAACCAAGACAGTCCCAACACAAGGGGGCCATTCCATGCCAATGGCTACGATAAAGCTCAGAATCTTTATGTGTGCACCCATCCTCATGTCTATTGGTTTAGTAACAAATGTTGCTGGGGTCCCCCCTGCTATTGTGCTATCCAGCTGGCAAAAAGCTATGGGCACTTTAAGCTGTTTGAGTCTCACACCCAGGTTCTTGATCATGGCAGGGTTGACCAGAGATCTGGTGTATTTTGAGTCCAGGAGGGCTACTAGGCTCCTTTTGTGCCCTGAGGATTGAACCACCAATTCTATGGGGATGGTCACTGGGTTGACAGTCATTTACCAAGGGATCATCATTGTAGTCTGATTCGCTTTCCAGCAGGCTATCACACTGGGTTGGTCAGAATTCTCCCACCATCTTTGGTGGATGGGGTGAACTCTACAACTTCTAATAGCTTCAGGATGTTTTCATGGGTTTTCTGTGCTTTTTCGCAGATTTTTTTGGCAGGGCTTAAGTTGCTGCCTGGGGTGGGCATGCAGCTCAGAGTTGGCAGCTCAGTGCCCTTCCTTCCCACACCTGAAGCAGCCAGTGGATCTGGTCCCATGGTGGTGGTTTTGGAGCTTTCTTTTCAGGGACGGATCTTCACCATCCACGGCTTGAGCAGTATTTGGATTGAGCCAGGTCGATTTCCACTTTCTCTGCTAGGACATACCAGCCATGAAGTGGGGGGGGGGCGACCTCTGGAAAGGCAGGTGTTAGCCAGGGAGCTATCTTTAATGGAAATCTAGGGCTGCCACAGTGGTGGATGGACAAGCTGTGGGAATGGGAGGGGGAAGGTGAAGATAGTGTGGAGTGTGTAATCATAACAACATTTTTACTTTGGGAGTCAAGGACGTTCAGCCTGCACCAGGGGAGGCATGACTGGAAGTCAACAGAAGTTGGAACAGTGACCAGATTGGACCATATGCACATGTGGATGGAGGGAAGGAACTTTGACTTTAGATCCCTGCCTCAGAGTTTTGATTCTATTGAGGGTGTTACTTGGAACCCTGACAGCAGTGTTGTAGATCTCATCACTTAACCTGTCTCAGAAACATCTGATCAAGATGTCTTCTGGCCAGTTGGTCAGACAGCAGGCCAGGTCACAAAACTCCTGGGTGTATTCAGTCACCTACCTGTGGCCTTGGCTGATGGTCTTTATGTGATTTTTGTGATCACCTAGAGCAGCAGTTCTCAACCTGTGGGTCACGACCCCATTGGGGGTCGAATGACGATTTGCCAAGGGTCGCCTAAGACCATGGAAATATGGGAAGTATACTTGTGAGTCGAAGAATCGTGAATTCGGCTTCAAGCGCGATGAATTAAAAAAGAGAGAAATCTTTGCTCTGATGTCTCCCTCTCAAGCCAGCTGTAATCACTCCCAATCGCTAGCCTAATCTTGCTTCAGGCGCGAAAAACTTAATAGGGGAGGAGTCTCCGCTTTAATGCCTCCGTCCTCAAGGCAATTGCAAGCAGTTCAGATCGCTAGCCAATACGGCTTCAGGCGTGATAAATTCAAAAAAACAGTTTGCTGCTTTCCCCCCCCCTTCTGTGGCTGCTGAAGTGCGCTGAGATTGCTGCCTAAAAAAAATAATTTTACGGTTGGGGTCACCACATTGTGGGGAATTGTATTAAAGGGGTCGCAGCACTATAAAGGTTGAGAACCACTGACCTAGAGGGTCTTCTAAGCACTTCTGAAGTACAACCATGAAGTGATTGAAGTTACTCAGCTCCAGGACATCATCGTTGTGGAGTGTTGACCATCCATTCAGCTGCAGCCCCCTCTAATATCATGATCACACACTGCACAAAGCCCTTTCGGTGCTATTTCTGAACCATACCTTTGCATATATGTCCAGACTTGTGCCAGTAAAAACCCAATTGTTTGGGGTCTCTGTTGAACTTTACTCCCATGGCTGATGTCTTGCATTCTCTCCACCTTTCTGGCACTGCTCCTGCAGCTGCTGCAGGCTGGGCTGTGGATCCAGGTACTGGGGTGGTTGTGGTTGCTGGGGGAGGGAGGGTTTGCTGCCGCCACCATTGCGAGGGCAGATGTAGATGCCCCATCACTCACTGTGGCTGCAGTTAGCTGGTCAGAGGGATTTGCCACCCAGGCTTCTCAAGCTTGAGACTACCAAAAGACCCTGCAGAAACCTTATGGCTTGCTCCAGCAACCCGTCTTATTGCTGTGGCTCACTTGGCTTAATGTCAGACCTGCTCCAAGCTGATCCCTGAGGAAAGAAAGGCCTTGACTCTATATCATTAAGGCAAAGGGTTCTTTTACTAAAAGTGTTGGTTACAGTAAAAACAAGACAGCTCTGAAAGCTCACATACTTGCTAGATACAAAAAAAGGTGTAGATTTGCCTATGCCCATCCATCCCCCACTGACCATTCTGTTTCCAGCCAATCCAAATTTGCCAGTGTGTAATTCACATATTTTTCAAGGTGCCAGGCTAGGGTACGCAGAATCTGCTTGCTCTGTTCCTTATCACCTGTCATTCCCCCCTCCTGACAATGTGATCACCCAGGGGTGGTGTCAGCCTCCACTCCAATCTTCATATAGTTTTGAATGATTATATCAGTAGATAGAATGTAAAATGTTTATTTCTGTATTATAAACTGTTAAGGAGATGAGATGTATCATACCTCCGTCCAGGGTGAGGGAAAGGAGCCTATTATGAGTGTCGGCTGACATAACAGGTGGGAGGGATGATTAATTACTGAGTGTTATCAGCGCGCGCTTTTCTAACCGACACTTCATTCCTAAGTTGACTGACATCCAGAGACCTGTGGAAGAAGATTACCACGAGGGGCCGTGAAGGAGTTGGCATTGGACCAGACCAGCCTGACCTCCTGGAGGAGGAGGGACAATTGGGGGGATATGATATGTTAGCCATATTTTGTCTCAGTTCCAGCTTTGCTTGGCTGCTATCAAGACTGTAAAAGTAAAAGTACTTGTTTTCATTCCAAATGGAGTCAAGGTGAATTCTTTCCTATTTACCGTCGGAGGTAGCCTGACATTAAGCTGGAACTCACATCATGTCTACCAACCAGGATTGCAATTGCAATACCGGGGGGGGGGGAGAAAACCCAAATGTGATGGAAGGCCTGTTGCCGGCTCAGCTGGGGGAGGCGTCCAGAGGAATTTTTGCTGACACTTTTAACCCTGAGCTGGAAGATTGCAGAGATCGGTGGATTGAGCAATTAAGGCTGGAAGAGGAGAAGTGGAAGCCAAGTGCCGAAAAGTTTCAGTCTGGAGTAACAAAGAGGGAAAAAAAGGGCACGGTGAGACTTTCGGATTGGCAAGAAGAGAGAGAGTTAACAGACAACCGCCAGTTGGAGGAGGCATTTCGTCTTTTCCGTGAGGTGAAAGTAAGACAAACAGCTCGTCAAAGGTATGAATCCCCTATTCGGTCCTCCAGGTGGGAGGGAGAAGAGGAGGAAGAGAATACAAAGGGGCCAGCTAAAGGTGATTTCCAGGGTGGTGAGATTTCTGAAGAGCCAGGGCTGGAAACTCTCTCCCCAGAGGAAGCTGAATTGGATGAGGGCCGGGCGCCACCTGCTGACCAAGCAAGGCCGCGCAGGGGAAGGAAAAAGCCAAAAATTCCCCCCATATCAGAGAAATTTGATGGAAATGCGAAGGAGTTGGGACTGTTCCTGGCGAAAGTGAATGACCACATGATAGACTGGGGGGAAGATTACTGGTCACAGGCAGCACAAGTGAGAGCTGTGACTCATAATTTGACCGGAAGAGCAGCTGCGTGGTATGTGTCGTTACATACAAACCACTCCCCCTTACTGCAAAACTACGAGCATTTTATGACTGCACTGAGGAGGAGGTTTGAGGACCCCCTGGCAGAGCAAAAGGCCAAAGGTCGGATGAAAACCATCAGGCAAGGGAGGAGACCGGTGGCTGATTATAACCAGGAGTTCAGTGATTTAGTTCCCTTGATGAGAGGGTGGTCGGAGGTGACCCTTGTAGACATTTTCAAAGATGGTCTGAATGGAGATCTCTATGAACTGTGTCGAGCACGAGCCTCTCCAACTACGCTGTATGGCTGGTACACCCTGGCAGCAGAGATGGAAATCGAGCTAGTGAAGGACCGCGGCAGAAGACAGCGCACTGGAGGGCCATCCCTTGGCCGTTTTCCAGAAGGCACCTATAGGGACGTCCCTAGATTGGAGGGAGGAAGACCACGTTCGTCTGCGTGCTACAGATGTGGAAAAGAAGGCCACCGAGCAGCCGACTGTAGGGTTAAGTTGATACCAAGCGCGACCCCTGGTGGTGAAAAGGAACCAGTGAAGCCAGCAGCTAAGGCGCGTAAACCAGCAAAAGTGGGGGAGGGCGTTGCCAAGAAGGGCACGCCCATTAAGGAGGATGGCGAAGTATCGACCGAGACTGACATTACAGTGGGGGAGGGCGTTGCCAAGAAGGGCACGCCCATCAAGGAGGATGGCGAAGTGTCGACTGATACTGACGACAGCAAAACCACGTCAGAATCCGATGAAGACCTTCTGGTGAGTTGGGCACGGGGCCCCTTGGACATTCCAGTTAATCTACATGTACCCTCTTCGGGTAATAAGGGGGAACTGCTAGCACTACTCGATTCTGGATGCACTAGATGTATGGTCAGTCCCGAACTAGTAGAAAAAATGGAACTAAGGTTGAGAACCTTAAGTAGGCCCATAGCGTTTGCCCAGTTAGATGGCTCTGTGGCAGGGGGAGGGCCCGCCCATTTCATAACGGAACCCATAGAAATGATAATAGGAGACCACCGCGAAATTCTGAACTTCATAGTAGCCCCAGGAATGGACCAACCCCTGTTGTTAGGCTTGTCATGGTTATGAAATGGAACCCCATATTAACTGGAGAACGGGAGTCCTACGTTTCCGTTCCAAAACCTTAAAAGGGGAAAAGGGGAAACCCAAGAAGGGACCTACCGTGACCTTACACCAGGATAAGTTAGGGGCAATGATTGAACGGATAGACGGGGAAGAGAGAATACCCAAGGAATACTGGGACTTGCGAGAAGTCTTTAGTGAGAAAGCATCAGACGTACTTCCTCCCCATAGGCCTATTGACTGTGCCATAGACATCCTTCCGGGGGTAAAGCTTCCAAAGCCAAAAGCTTATCCCATGACCCAAAAGGAATTGGGAGAGCTACGTAAATTCATAGACAAAAACCTAGAGCGGGGCTTTATCCAACCAGCTAGGCCTCGTGTGGCGGCGCCAGTGATGTTCTGGGAAAAGAAAGATGGCTCCTTTCGTCTTATAGTTGACTATAGGAACCTAAACGCAGTGTGCTTGAAAACATATATCCCATGCCACTCATGAAAGATATGTTAGCACATTTAGCGAAGGGAAAATTCTTCACCAAACTGGACCTGCGAGAAGCCTACTACAGAGTTCGTATAAAAGAGGGGGATGAATGGAAAACCGCTTTCAACTGTCCACTAGGATGTTTCCAGTTTCGAGTACTGCCATTTGGACTGCAGGGGGCGCCCGCAGTTTTATGCAACTAATAAATGAAATACTCCATCAGCATTTATTCAAAGGAGTTCTTGTCTACCTTGACGACATACTTATCTATACAGAAACAATGGAAGAACATATTAAACTAGTAAGAGCTGTACTCAAAAAGTTATTATCTGCAGAACTATATTGCAAGCTATCCAAATGTGATTTCCATCAAACCAAAATAGACTACTTAGGGTATCGCATTTCGGCTGATGGGTTAGAAATGGATCCAGAAAAAGTGAAAGCTGTCCTGGAATGGGCCCCCCCACGCACACGCAAGCAACTCCAAAGTTTTTTAGGATTCGCAAATTTCTATCGTCAATTCATCCCCTCCTTTGCTCAAATTGCTTTACCAATCACTAACCTCTTAAAAACTAAAGGAGACACGAAACCCAAACCATCATTACCTCTCGAATGGACAATGGAATGGCAGGCCGCGTTTGAAAATTAACACGACTCTTTGCCGCTGAACCTATTTTAAAGCACCCTGACATGGATGTTCCTTTTGTAATACAAGCTGATGCAAGTGATGTAGCAGTCGGAGCCGTCCTGCTCCAAAACAATGCTGATGGTAATTTACAACCCTGTGCTTTCACTTCTCGAAAATTGACTGAAACTGAAAGACGATGGGCTATTTGGGAAAAGGAAGCATTTGCAGTTCATTGGGCTCTACGGACATGGAGACAATTCTTAGAAGGTTCAAATCATCCTTTTGAAGTTTGGACTGATCACAAAAATCTAGAAGCTCTAAAGACTCCTAGAAAACTTTCACCTAAACAAGCCCGCTGGGCTCAATATTTTAACCGCTTTAATTTTACTTTACATTATATTCCTGGGGAAAAACTTCTTAGCAGATGCTCTCTCACGTTTACCCCAATACAATTGCACTCGCTCCGAGGTGGTTCAACCAATACTTCCCGTACAACAGTTAGCGGCCCCAGCAATAACTAGAAGCCACTCCAAAGCTGACCCCTCACTCCCAGATGAACTAACCAAGTCGTTTAAAGAAGCTTTAAACACCGATGACTGGTACTTAACCCATTCCCATGAATGCACACTCCGTGATGGACTAGCTTGGATTGGAACAAAACTATATGTTCCTCTATCACTCAGAGAAACCATCCTACAACGATGCCATGATGCCAAAATGGCAGGGCATTTTGGATTTGTGAAAACTTTGCATCTTCTTAAAAGACAGTTTTGGTGGCCAAGTCTTAAAAAAGACATTCAAGCATATGTAGCAAGTTGCCCTATTTGTGCATCATCCAAAAGGCCTCCAGGAAAACCTCCTGGACTACTTCAAACTGTAGCCAGACCAGGAACCCCATGGAAAGAAATATCCATGGATTTCATAGTGGAATTACCTGAAAGTTCAGGCAATACTGTTATATGGGTTGTGACTGACCTTTTCTCCAAACAAGTCCATTTTATTCCATGTTCAAAAATACCCTCCTCAAAGACTCTAGCAAAGTTGTTTGTACAACACATTTATAGACTTCACGGAGTTCCTGATCGCATCATTTCAGATCGAGGAGTTCAATTCACTTCTCAATTTTGGAAAGAATTTTTACGACTCATTGGCTCCGCCCAAGGATTAAGCTCCTCCCATCATCCTCAAACTAATGGAAGCTGTGAACGTTCAAACTCTGTACTAGAACAATATCTGCGATGTTATGTTAACTACCAGCAAGACAATTGGTCTGATCTCTTACCTTTTGCTGAAGTTGCCTACAATAACTCAATTCATAGTAGCACAGGATTTACTCCCTTTAAAATAGCTTCAGGTCAAGATTTTGTTCCTATCTCGGAACTCCCAAAGGAAGAAACTACTGTTTCCTCTTTGTCAGAATGGATAGATCAAATACAAAGCACATGGAAAATGACTCGCAAAGCGATCGACGACGCTCACCGTGCGCATAAAAAACAAGCAGATAAAAAAAGGTCCCCTGAAAACAAATATCAAGTGGGCGATAAGGTTTATCTTTCCACCAAATATCTTCAAACCACTCAGAAATCTAAGAAACTTGGACCCAAATATGTGGGACCTTTCCCCATAGTAAAAATCATCAACCCCGTGACGGTACAACTAGATTTACCAAAAACACTTAGAAGAATCCACCCCGTTTTCCATGTCAGTTTGCTGAAACCTGAACACACGTCTACTTTCCGTCCTAACCATACACCCCCTCCTATACCAATTCTCATAGAGGGAGAACAACACTTTGAAATAAAAGAAATTTTAGATTCAAGAAAACATAGAAATAAAATTCAATATCTTATTTCCTGGAAACATTTCCCGTTATCCCAAGCTGAATGGGTGAACAAAGAAGATGTTCGTGCATCGGAAAAGATAGCACAATTCTATAAAAAATATCCTGACAAACCCTAACTTCTCTTTTTTCTTTCTAGGACTGACGTCCTTGTTGCAGGAGGGCCGAATGTCAGCCTCCACTCCAATCTTCATATAGTTTTGAATGATTATATCAGTAGATAGAATGTAAAATGTTTATTTCTGTATTATAAACTGTTAAGGAGATGAGATGTATCATACCTCCGTCCAGGGTGAGGGAAAGGAGCCTATTATGAGTGTCGGCTGACATAACAGGTGGGAGGGATGATTAATTACTGAGTGTTATCAGCGCGCGCTTTTCTAACCGACACTTCATTCCTAAGTTGACTGACATCCAGAGACCTGTGGAAGAAGATTACCACGAGGGGCCGTGAAGGAGTTGGCATTGGACCAGACCAGCCTGACCTCCTGGAGGAGGAGGGACAATTGGGGGGATATGATATGTTAGCCATATTTTGTCTCAGTTCCAGCTTTGCTTGGCTGCTATCAAGACTGTAAAAGTAAAAGTACTTGTTTTCATTCCAAATGGAGTCAAGGTGAATTCTTTCCTATTTACCGTCGGAGGTAGCCTGACAGGTGGGGAGAAAGGGAAGTGGCATCGATGAAATCATAGGTCCTGGGAGCAGGGCTTGGGACTGACCAAGCATTGGCAACCCCATCTCCACCCCAACTGGTGAGGCTGGAGAGTGTGGGACAAGGAGCTAGGGTCCCTGAAGAGTGGCTGCCTTCCCTCCAGCAGAAGTGGAATAAACCCAAAGGAGCTCTGCAGCAGCAGAAGTTCCAGCTCAAGCAGTCCCACAGGTGGTGGGACTGCCACTGGGATACATGCTGGTCTGGGATGACTGAGAACACCCACCTTTGAAGGTCATGTTTGATGGGCAATTGGAGAAGTTAGTCTATTTCCTGAACCAGGTATGGAATCACTTGGAGGGATATGGAGCAATGTATCCGGATGTAGTTGCTTGCATGAATGCAATTACTTAGAATTTAGAAAGAGAGGAAGTGGGCTGGGTGATGTTTCTCCATAAGGGGTGACAGATTTGGGGAAATGGATACTTTCCTGGATGAGCTTCAAGATAGATTTGGAGATAATACACAAGCCCGCTGAATGGAATCTAGAATCTGCACCATAAGGCAAAGGAGCAGACCAATAGCCAAATACATTCAGGAATTCTGCAGCCTGGCTGGAAAGCTGAGAGGGTGGCCAGAGTGCTTGCTGGTCTACCACTTTCAATATGGATTAAACAAGGAACTGTACCAAACTGCCTACCCCAGGGAACCCCAGACAACCTCCAGGGGGTGGTATCACTGGCGACAACAGTGGAGCTAGACCTGTTGGAGTATCAGCAGCACACAGTGCATGAAGGTCATCCTTAACAAGGCCATGAGAAACATCTGCTGGCATGCAAGGAGAAAACAGTCCCTCCCTCAATCCCAAAGGAAGCCCATGGCACCCTTCTGGAGCCTGCTTCTATTGTGGGAAAAATGGCCATTGGGCTGCGAATTGCCCAGTCCTACAGCCCATGTCAGTGCCGAGGGTTCAGAGTCAACTAAAGGCAAAAAGGTGCCAAGGAAGGCAAAGGAGAAGATGTGGATGGTGCATCAGGTCATGGAGGTCTCTCCCCCCTCCAGCAAATTTTGATTTTATCACCTTCAGTTTATCAGGCATTGACAGATCTTCAAGTCACCATTCGAGTCCTTACGGGACATGGTTTCTCTATTAATATAGAGAAGAGTCATTTGACTCCCTCAACCCGTCTACTCCATCTAGGGGCAGTGATTGATTCTGTAGAAGATAGAGTATTTTTGTCCCAAGAGAGGCAGGATAGTTTAAAAGCTCTGACTCGTAAGATTCAATGGTATCATTGTTATTATTGTCTCAACTTCTGGGTAAGATGATTTCGGCTATTTCCATCACGCCGTGGACTAGATTACATGCTAGAGATCTCCAATGGTTCCTTTTGCCTTTTCAGAAGGCGGGCAGAGGCAACTCTTCCACCAAGGTTCATGTGGCCAAGGAGGTGCTCAGATCCCTTTCCTGGTGGCGGTCCCCAGCAATTTCCAAAGGTTCCTTATTCCACGAACCTCATCGGCTGGTGGTCTTTCTGAGCCCCAGCAAACCTAACCTATTCTGACCCCCAGCAAACCTAACCTATTCCTCTATGAGAGTGACAGCAAAGGGGAGGGTGATCCAATGGTAAGTGGAATTTGAAGATGAGGAGGGAAGATGAACTATAAAAAAATATAACTTGTAGGAATATATGCTCCGAATAATAATCAAGAAGCATTTTATGCAAAATTACACAGAAAAATATTAAAATATGAATATGAAAATATTTGTATAATGGGAGATTATAATGCAATAGTGGATAATGAACTGGACTATAAATCTACAAAAATGAGTAAAAAACAAAGGAAAACACTTCAGAAAACATTCTACACAATGGTAGATGAATTAAGTCTACAAGATGCTTGGAGAAAGAGAAATCTAAAAGAAAGGCAATATACATTTTATTCAAATAGGCATATATTATTGTCAAGAATAGATATGAATAGAACAGAATTGAATAGAATTTTTATTGGCCAAGTGTGATTGGACACACAAGGAATTTGACTTGATGCATATGCTCTCAGTGTACATAAAAGAAAAGATACGTTCATCAAGGTACAACATTTACAACACAATTGATGATCAATATATCAATATAAATCATAAGGATTGCCAGCAACAAGTTATAGTCATACAGTCATAAGTGGAAAGAGATTGGTGATGGGAACTATGAAACGATTAATAGTAGTGCAGATTCAGTAAATAGTCTGACAGTGTTGAGGGAATTATTTGTTTAGCAGAGTGATGGCCTTGGAAAAACTGTTCTTGTGTCTAGTTGTTCTGGTGTGCAGTGCTCTATAGTCCTCCCTCAATCCCAAAGGAAGCCCATGGCACCCTTCTGGAGCCTGCTTCTATTGTGGGAAAAATGGCCATTGGGCTGCGAATTGCCCAGTCCTACAGCCCATGTCAGTGCCGAGGGTTCAGAGTCAACTAAAGGCAAAAAGGTGCCAAGGAAGGCAAAGGAGAAGATGTGGATGGTGCATCAGGTCATGGAGGTCTCTCCCCCCTCCAGCAAATTTTGATTTTATCACCTTCAGTTTATCAGGCATTGACAGATCTTCAAGTCACCATTCGAGTCCTTACGGGACATGGTTTCTCTATTAATATAGAGAAGAGAAGTGGGAGAGCACACAGCCTTGGGGGCCCTGTGCTAATTGTACAGGTATTTGATGTGATCTTGCTTAGCTTCACCTGCTGCTTCCTGTTTGTTAGAAGCTTGTGATCCACTTACAAGTCTGTTCCGGTACCTGTAGCTGGTTTAGCTTAGTTAGAAGAATGTCTGGAATGATGGTATTGAATGCTGAACTAAAGTCTACAAAGGACCCTTGCATAGGTCTTTGGAGACTCAAGATGTTGTAGGATGTAGTGCAGAGCCATATTAACAGCATCATCTGTTGATCTATTTGCTCGGTATGCAAATTGCAAGGGTCTAAGAGCGGATTCGTGCTGGTTTTCAGGTAGGAAAGCACTAGCCTTTCAAAGGTTTTCATGACTACAGATGTTAGAGCAACTGGTCTGTAGTCATTCAGTTCCTTGATGGTGGGCTTCTTGGCACTGGGATGATGGTAGGCGTTTGAAGCAAGAAGGAACATAGCACATCTCTAGTGATTTATTGAAAATATGGGTGAAGATGGGGGCCAATTGGTCAGCACAGACTTTTAAGCAAGAAGGAACATAGCACATCTCTAGTGATTTATTGAAAATATGGGTGAAGATGGGGGCCAATTGGTCAGCACAGACTTTTAAGCAAGAAGGAACATAGCACATCTCTAGTGATTTATTGAAAATATGGGTGAAGATGGGGGCCAATTGGTCAGCACAGACTTTTAAGCAAGAAGGAACATAGCACATCTCTAGTGATTTATTGAAAATATGGGTGAAGATGGGGGCCAATTGGTCAGCACAGACTTTTAAGCAAGAAGGAGTTATCTTGTCTGGGCCTGGAGCTTTTCCTGGCTTTTGTCTGTGAAATAGGTCCTGCACTTCCTTTTCTGTGATCACTAGGGTTGTGAACCCAATGAAATAGGGTCAGTTAGCAAGGAAGCTTTATTTTTCTTCATTGTCTC